>NC_091290.1:151418303-151750803 GCF_032444005.1 Ranitomeya imitator | reverse complement strand
AAGCCTGAAACGTTTTGGAAGAATGTTCTCTGGTCAGATGAGACAAAAGTAGAGCTTTTTGGGTAAAGTCATCAACATAGAGTTTACAGGAGAAAAAAAGAGGCATTCAAAGAAAAGAACACGGTCCCTACAGTCAAACATGGCGGAGGTTCCTGATATTTTGGGGTTGCTTTGGTGCCTCTGGCACTGGACTGCTTGACCGTGTGCATGGCATTATGAAGTCTGAAGACTACCAACAAATTTTGCAGATGTAGGGCCCAGTGTGAGAAAGCTGGGTCTCCCTCAGAGGTCATGGGTCTTCCAGCAGGACAATGACCCAAAACACACTTCAAAAAGCACTAGAAAATGGTTTGAGAGAAAGCACTGGAGACTTCTAAGGTGGCCAGCAATGAGTCCAGACCTGAATCCAATAGAACACCTGTGGAGAGATCTAAAAATGGCAGTTTGGAGAAGGCGCCTTCAAATATCAGGGACCTGGAGCAGTTTGCCAAAGAAGAATGGTCTAAAATTCCAGCAGAGCATTGTAAGAAACTCATTGATGTTACCGGAAGCGGTTGGTCGCAGTTATTTTGGCTAAAGGTTGTGCAGCCAAGTATTAGGCTGAGGGTGCCAATACTTTTGTCTGGCCCATTTTTGGAGTTTTGTGTGAAATGATCAATGTTTTGCTTTTTGCTTCATTCTCTTTTGTGTTTTTTTCATTGAAGACAAATTAAATGAAGATAATAATACCAAAGAATTTGTGATTGCAATCATTTTCAGGAAGAAACTGAGTATTATTTGACAGAATTGCAGGGGTGTCAATACTTTTGGCCACAATAGCACAGACCAAAAGTTTGGACACACCTTCTCATATAAAGTTTTTCTGTATTTTCATGACTATGAAAATTGTAAATTCACACTGAAGGCATCAAAACTATGAATTAACACATGTAGAATTATATACTTAACAAAAGTGTGAAACAACTGAAATGATGTCTTATATTCTAGGTTCTTTAAAGTAGCCACCTTTTGCTTTGATGACTGCTTTGCACACACTTGGCATTCTCTTGATGAGCTTCAAGAGGTAGTCACCGGGAATGGTTTTCCAACAATCGTGAAGGAGTTCCCAGAGATGCTTAGCACTTCTTGGCCCTTTTGCCTTCACTCTGCGGTCCAGCTCACCCCAAACCATCTCGATTGGGTTCAGGTCTGGTGACTGTGGAGGCCAGGTCATCTGGTGTAGCACCCCATCACTCTCCTTCATGGTCAAATAGCCCTTACACAGCCTGGAGGTGAGTTTGGGGTCATTGTCCTGTTGAAAAATAAATGATGATCCAACTAAACGCAAAACGGATGGAATAGCATGCCGCTGGAAGATGCTGTGGTAGCCATGCTGGTTCAGTATGGTATGCCTTCAATTTTGAATAAATCCCCAACAGTGTCACCAGCAATTACCCCCCACACCATCACACCTCCTCCTCCATGCTTCACGGTGGGCACCAGGCATGTAGAGTCCGTCCGTTCACCTTTTCTGCATTGCACAAAGACACGGTGGTTGGAACCAAAGATCTCAAATTTGGACTCATCAGACCAAAGCACAGATTTCCACTGGTCTAATGTCCATTCCTTGTGTTCTTTAGCCCAAACAAGTCTCTTCTGCTTGTTGCCTGTCCTTAGCAGTGGTTTCTTAGCAGCTATTTTACCATGAAGGCCTGCTGCACAAAGTCTCCTCTTAACATTTGTTGTAGAGATGTGTCTGCTGCTAGAACTCTGTGTGGCATTGACCTGGTCTCTAATCTGAGCTGCTGTTAACCTGCGATTTCTGAGGCTGGTGACTTGGATAAACTTATCCTCAGAAGCAGAGGTGACTCTTGGTCTTCCTTTCCTGGGGCGGTCCTCATGTGAGCCAGTTTCTTTGTAGCACTTGATGGTTTTTGCCACTGCACTTGGGGACACTTCCAAAGTTTTCCCAATTTTTCGGACTGACTGACCTTCATTTCTTAAAGTAATGATGGCCACTCGTTTTTCTTTTCTTAGCTGCTTTTTTCTTGCCATAATACAAATTCTAACAGTCTATTCAGTAGGACTATCAGCTGGGTATCCACCAGACTTCAGCACAACACAACTGATGGTCCCAACCCATTTATAAGGCAAGAAATCCCACTTATTAAACCTGACAGGGCACACCTGTGAAGAGAAAACCATTCCCGGTGACTACCTCTTGAAGCTCATCAAGAAAATGCCAAGAGTGTGCAAAGCAGTCATCAAAGCAAAAGGCGGCTACTTTGAAGAACCTAGAATATAAGACATAATTTCAGTTGTTTCACACTTTTTTGTTAAAGGGACACTGTCACCTGAATTTGGAGGGAACAATCTTCAGCCATGGAGGCGGGGTTTTCGGGTGTTTGATACACCCTTTCCTTACCCGCTGGCTGCATGCGGCTGCAATATTGGATTGAAGTTCATTCTCTGTCCTCCGTAGTACATGCCTGCACAAGGTGCAATCTTGCCTTGCGCAGGCGTGTACTACGGAGGACAGAAAATGAACTTCAATCCAATATTGCAGCCAGCATGCAGCCAGCGGGTAAGGAAAGGGTGTATCAAACACCCGAAAACCCCGCCTCCATGGCTGAAGATTGTTCCCTCCAAATTCAGGTGACAGTGTCCCTTTAAGTATATAATTCCACATGTGTTAATTCATAGTTTTGATGCCTTCAGTGTGAATTTACAATTTTCATTGTCATGAAAATACGGAAAAATCTTTAAATGAGATGGTGTGTCCAAACTTTTGGTCTGTACGGTATATGTATATATGTATATATATATATATATATATATATATATATATATATATATATATATATATATATATATATATATATATATATACACACGTATACATACATACACACACATATACACACAATTAAAAGAAAACATTGCCATATTGTTTTTACCTAACACCAACATATAACTTCCACATAAAGTCACCATACACAGCTCTTATATACTGACATATAGTATCCAGATAATGCGCACTGCCCAAATAATGCTGCCATACAGCGCCCGCGCGTTATACCGCCATGCACCACAAGCAGCACTGCATGGTTGCTGAGAAGAGCTGATGTTACTTCAGGGGTCTGCTGTCCTTTGAGACCCCTAGAAAAGCCGGCGTTTTGGCAATTACCAATTTTCCAGGTTCATGAACAGAATTAATGAGCAGAAGTGAATGCTGCCACATGGCGGTAAGTGTGTGACAGCCCTGACCGTCCATTGTCACTGCTGCCAGGCGCTGCTCCTCCTTTCTCTTTCCATCATCTTTGTTAAACCAGATCTCACTAAAATCTGAATTTAGTGCAAATTTCTGAGGAAAATAAAAGAATTGTTCCGTCAGGTTCTCCGCACTAATGAGATTAAATCCGGAATGTGCCCAGGTCATCCACCTTGACCCCCAAAAAGGTGGGAGGCCAATAACAGACGAGGAAGAGCGCGAATCCACCACGTACAGGAGGCGCTAACCTCGTCAGCATCCGCCACTGTGAGCAAAATGTAGCAATTCTCAGTAACTATGACGACGGAATCCTAAACAAGGACGATTGTAACAAGGTGTTATTATACATATCAATACCAGGACGGAGGGCGTTTGGTGGTCTGAACGCGTAGGTTACTCGGCGGTCTCTCTCCCCTTCATATTTTTAGTTCTGCAATGTGTATATCTTATTAATGGATTAGCAATAAAATCCGGATTTCATCTCCTATTGGTTTGGACATTCTCCCCGCTTCCAGTACCGGGGTGCCTGTCCCACCTCTGATCCCCCGGGCTATTTGCAGGGTGCCCTGTGGGTGACACGTTCTCAGCCATTATTACTGCGGCCGCCCCGTAGAAGCACAAGGTGCGGAGTCGCCATCGGCCGCGTTACCTTCCTAATGAGCCGCCCGCCTTTGAACTCTGACAGTCGCTGTATGTACAGCACGGCGCTGCCAAGACGCTTTGTTTGAAGTCTCTTCCTGCCTTTGTAAAGTCGTTTCCTTCACTTGGGTCCGAGATAGGGAAGAGGAGAGAAGTTTTGGCAGGCGCGTCGCATCACTGATAAGAGCCTGCGCCACATCTTCTCACTGCAAACCTCATCCTCAGGGTAATGAGACTCAAAACCGAAGACCGATTAGTCACAGACAGCCCTACACTATATACAGCCTGTGCAAAGGTCCTAGGCAGGTGTGGAATAAATGCTGCCGAGAATGAAACACCCGGAAATACAAGGGTTAATAGATTGTTTTGATCAATTAACAAGATGCAAAGTGCCCCAACAAAAAAGAAAAGTAAATTCCACAATATCTGCTGACAGCCCGTCACCTCCATGATCAGTATCTGGTGACCGCTCGTCTCCTCCATCATCAGTACCTGGTGACCGCTCGTCTCCTCCATCATCAGTATCTGGTGATCGCCCGTCTCCTCCATCATCAGTATCTGGTGATCGCCCGTCTCCTCCATCATCAGTATCTGGTGACCGCTCGTCTCCTCCATCATCAGTATCTGGTGATCGCCCGTCTCCTCCATCATCAGTATCTGGTGACCGCCCGTCTCCTCCATCATCAGTGTCTGGTGACCGCCCGTCTCCTCCATCATCAGTATCTGGTGACCGCCCGTCACCTCCATCATCAGTATCTGGTGACCGCCCGTCTCCTCCATCATCAGTATCTGGTGACCGCCCGTCTCCTCCATCATCAGTATCTGGTGACCGCCCGTCTCCTCCATCATCAGTATCTGGTGATCGCCCGTCTCCTCCATCATCAGTATCTGGTGACCGCCCGTCTCCATCATCAGTATCTGGTGACCGCCCGTCTCCTCCATCATCAGTATCTGGTGACCGCCCGTCTCCTCCATCATCAGTATCTGGTGACCACCTGTCGCCTCCATCATCAGTATCTGGTGACCGCCCGTCTCCTCCATCATCAGTACCTGGTGACCGCCCGTCTCCTCCATCATCAGTATCTGGTGACCGCCCGTCTCCTCCATCATCAGTATCTGGTGACCGCCCGTCTCCTCCATCATCAGTATCTGGTGACCGCCCGTCTCCTCCATCATCAGTATCTGGTGACCGCCCGTCTCCTCCATCATCAGTATCTCGTGACTGCCCTTCTCCTCCATCATCAGTATCTGGTGACCGCCCGTCTCCTCCATCATCAGTATCTGGTGACTGCCCATCACCTCCATCATCAGTATCTGGTGACCGCCCGTCTCCTCCATCATCAGTATCTGGTGACCGCCCGTCTCCTCCATCATCAGTATCTGGTGACCGCCCGTCACCTCCATCATCAGTATCTGGTGACCGCCCTTCTCCTCCTTCATCAGTATCTGGTGACCGCCCTTCTCCTCCTTCATCAGTATCTCGTCACTGCCCATCACCTCCATCATCAGTATCTGGTGACCGCCCTTCTCCTCCTTCATCAGTATCTCGTCACTGCCCATCACCTCCATCATCAGTATCTGGTGACCGCCCTTCTCCTCCTTCATCAGTATCTCGTCACTGCCCATCACCTCCATCATCAGTATCTGGTGACCGCCCGTCTCCTCCATCATCAGTATCTGGTGACCGCCCGTCTCCTCCATCATCAGTATCTGGTGACCGCCCTTCTCCTCCTTCATCAGTATCTCGTCACTGCCCATCTCCTCCATCATCAGTATCTGGTGACCGCCCGTCTCCTCCATCATCAGTATCTGGTGACCGCCCGTCTCCTCCATCATCAGTATCTGGTGACCGCCCGTCTCCTCCATCATCAGTATCTGGTGACCGCCCGTCACCTCCATCATCAGTATCTGGTGACCGCCCGTCACCTCCATCATCAGTATCTGGTGACCGCCCGTCACCTCCATCATCAGTATCTGGTGACCGCCCGTCTCCTCCATCATCAGTATCTGGTGACCGCCCGTCTCCTCCATCATCAGTATCTGGTGACCGCCCGTCTCCTCCATCATCAGTATCTGGTGACCGCCCGTCTTCTCCATCATCAGTATCTGGTGACCGCTCATCACCTCCATCATCAGTATCTGGTGACCGCCCGTCTCCTCCATCATCAGTATCTGGTGACCGCCCGTCGCCTCCATCATCAGTATCTGGTGACCGCCCGTTTCCTCCATCATCAGTATCTAGTGACCGCCCGTCTCCTCCATCATCAGTATCTGGTGACCGCCCGTCTCCTCCATCATCAGTATCTGGTGACCGCTCATCACCTCCATCATCAGTATCTGGTGACCGCCCGTCTCCTCCATCATCAGTATCTGGTGACCGCCCGTCTCCTCCATCATCAGTATCTGGTGACCGCCCGTTTCCTCCATCATCAGTATCTGGTGACCGCCCTTCTCCTCCATCATCAGTATCTCGTCACTGCCCATCACCTCCATCACTGCTTCTCATCACTGGTACACAGGTTATGGAGGATCTCAGCAGGAGATTGTGGCCAAACATCTCGGAGACCGGACCCCAGATCTCCAGTGTACGAGTCTTGTGCGGATCCTTCATGTGATCCCAGACAGACGGGATGATGGGAGATCGGGGTCCTGTGGGACTAAAGTGAAGGCCCAGAGCACAGTCATGACATCACGGGTCACTAATGACATCACAAACACATTATTAGTTCAGTTAGTGATTATAATTATTCCTTCAATATAGTGAGGCCAAAAATGACAGGAATTTGCCTTCTGACCTCGCAATGACATCGTAAGTTTGCAGACAAGTATCAGACAGATCTACTTAGTGACATCATAAACACACCACTGTCACCAGTAGACAAGTGACATCACCGGTTTGTCTGATCTGACTGCCTGACCAGTGACATCACAGTTATTGCAGCGACATTATGACATCATGAGGTTGGTGACTGTCCAAGGCCGTGTGCAGGTTCTGCCTCTGTGCAGCGGGTGTATATATTCAGGATATATACCGTTCACCTCTGTCACTGACCCCCGCTGCAGACCCCCGGAGCCGGTGATCATGTTCTCTTACCCTGCGACCCAGGAGCAGATGCCTCATGTCCTCCCTGCAGATGGAGAAGCAGGACTGCGAATTGTGCACTCACTAATGTCAACAATCGGCCATGATAAATGGCGGCCGGATCTTATCACCTGACATCATCGTATGGAGGTTAATGGAATTACATAGTAAATAAACTGAGGGCAGTTGTAGCAGCGATCACGGCGGCCCCCCGAGAGTGACCCCCAGGAGCAATGGTGCTTACTGCCAGTATCATGTATAAACCTGCATCCACATCTGATCGGTATATGCATCACACGGTGATGTGCATGACATGACTGGCTGCAGCCCCCAGTTATGTGCCATGATTGGCTGCAGCCCCCAGTTATGTGCCATGATTGGCTGCAGCCCCCAGTTATGTGCCATGATTGGCTGCAGCCCCCAGTTATGTGACATGACTGGCTGCGGCCCCCAGTTATGTGCCATGATAGGCTGCGGCCCCCAGTTATGTGCCATGATTGGCTGCGGCCCCCAGTTATGTGCCATGATTGGCTGCAGCCCCCAGTTATGTGCCATGATAGGCTGCGGCCCCCAGTTATGTGCCATGATTGGCTGCGGCCCCCAGTTATGTGCCATGATTGGCTGCAGCCCCCAGTTATGTGCCATGATTGGCTGCAGCCCCCAGTTATGTGACATGACTGGCTGCAGCCCCCAGTTACGTGCCATGATAGGCTGCGGCCCCCAGTTATGTGACATGACTGGCTGCAGCCCCCAGTTATGTGCCATGATTGGCTGCAGCCCCCAGTTATGTGCCATGATTGGCTGCGGCCCCCAGTTATGTGCCATGATTGGCCGCAGCCCCCAGTTATGTGACATGACTGGCCGCAGCCCCCAGTTATGTGCCATGATTGGCTGCGGCCCCCAGTTATGTGACATGATTGGCTGCAGCCCCCAGTTATATGACATGATAGGCTGCGGCCCCCAGTTATGTGACATGACTGGCTGCAGCCCCCAGTTATGTGCCATGATTGGCTGCAGCCCCCAGTTATGTGCCATGATTGGCTGCGGCCCCCAGTTATGTGCCATGATTGGCCGCAGCCCCCAGTTATGTGACATGACTGGCCGCAGCCCCCAGTTATGTGCCATGATTGGCTGCGGCCCCCAGTTATGTGCCATGATTGGCTGCAGCCCCCAGTTATGTGACATGACTGGCCGCAGCCCCCAGTTATGTGACATGATTGGCCGCAGCCCCCAGTTATGTGCCATGATAGGCTGCGGCCCCCAGTTATGTGACATGATTGGCTGCAGCCCCCAGTTATGTGCCATGATTGGCTGCGGCCCCCAGTTATGTGACATGATTGGCTGCGGCCCCCAGTTATGTGACATGATTGGCTGCGGCCCCCAGTTATGTGACATGATTGGCTGCGGCCCCCAGTTATGTGACATGATTGGCTGCGGCCCCCAGTTATGTGACATGATTGGCTGCGGCCCCCAGTTATGTGACATGATTGGCTGCGGCCCCCAGTTATGTGACATGATTGGCTGCGGCCCCCAGTTATGTGACATGATTGGCTGCGGCCCCCAGTTATGTGACATGATTGGCTGCGGCCCCCAGTTATGTGACATGACTGGCTGCAGCCCCCAGTTATGTGACATGATTGGCTGCAGCCCCCAGTTATGTGACATGATTGGCTGCAGCCCCCAGTTATGTGACATGACTGGCTGCAGCCCCCAGTTATGTGACATGATTGGCTGCAGCCCCCAGTTATGTGACATGACTGGCTGCAGCCCCCAGTTATGTGACATGACTGGCTGCAGCCCCCAGTTATGTGACATGATTGGCTGCAGCCCCCAGTTATGTGACTGCAAATGTGGAAGCGCAGGACATGATCAGGATGATTTTCACCAAAGCTTCCATTCACTGACATCAAGCAGAGAGTGTGGCCAGGCTCCAGGACACAAAACCCAGAGAAAGTTATAAAGTTGCAGAGCTTTTATCATAAAATTATTAAAATAAATGTGACTATGACAGATGGGGAAGGGACAAAGATGCTGTCAGAGCCTCACCCCCAAGTCATAAACGCCTGCTATTTACTCTTCTGTGAGTGTCATAAATAGAGGGAAGGAAGAAGGCAGAGATAAGAACTACAAGAAAGAAAAACAAAAGGGAGGAGAAAGACAGAGGGAAGAAGAGAAAGGGAGAATAGGAAGACAGTGATAAGAACTACAAGAAAAAAGAAGGAAAAGGAGGAGAAAGACAGAGGGAAGAAGAGAAAAGAAGAAAAAGAAGAGGAAGAAGCCAGCTATAAGAACTACAAGAAATAAGAACAAAAAAGAGGAGAAAGACAGAGGGAAGAAGAGAAAGGAAGAAGAAGGGAGAATAGGAAGACAGTGATAAGAACTACAAGAAAAAAGAAGGAAAAGGAGGAGAAAGACAGAGGGAAGAAGAGAAAAGAAGAAAAAGAAGAGGAAGAAGCCAGCTATAAGAACTACAAGAAAGAAGAACAAAAAAGAGGAGAAAGACAGAGGGAAGTAGAGAAAGGAAGAAGAAGGGAGAATAGGAAGACTGATAAGAACTACAAGAAAAAAGAAGGAAAAGGAGGAGAAAGACAGAGGGAAGAAGAGAAAGGAAGAAGAAGGGAGAATAGGAAGACTGATAAGCACTACAAGAAAAAAGAAGGAAAAGGAGGAGAAAGACAGAGGGAAGAGAAAGGAAGAAGAAGGGAGAATAGGAAGACAGTGATAAGAACTACAAGAAAAAAGAAGGAAAAGGAGGAGAAAGACAGAGGGAAGAAGAGAAAGGAAGAAGAAGGGAGAATAGGAAGACAGTGATAAGAACTACAAGAAAAAAGAAGGAAAAGGAGGAGAAAGACAGAGGGAAGAAGAGAAAAGAAGAAAAAGAAGAGGAAGAAGCCAGATATAAGAACTACAAGAAAGAAGAACAAAAAAAGAGGAGAAAGACAGAGGGAAGAAGAGAAAGGAAGGAGAAGGGAGAATAGGAAGACAGTGATAATAACTACAAGAAAAAAGAAGGAAAAGGAGGAGAAAGACAGAGGGAAGAAGAGAAAAGAAGAAAAAGAAGAGGAAGAAGCCAGCTATAAGAACTACAAGAAAGAAGAACAAAAAAGAGGAGAAAGACAGAGGGAAGAAGAGAAAGGAAGAAGAAGGGAGAATAGGAAGACTGATAAGAACTACAAGAAAAAAGAAGGAAAAGGAGGAGAAAGACAGAGGGAAGAGAAAGGAAGAAGAAGGGAGAATAGGAAGACAGTGATAAGAACAAAGAAGGAAAAGGAGGAGAAAGACAGAGGGAAGAAGAGAAAGGAAGAAGAAGGGAGAATAGGAAGACAGTGATAAGAACTACAAGAAAAAAGGAAAAGGAGGAGAAAGACAGAGGGAGAAGAGAAAAGAAGAAAAAGAAGAGGAAGAAGCCAGATATAAGAACTACAAGAAAGAAGAACAAAAAAGAGGAGAAAGACAGAGGGAAGAAGAGAAAGGAAGGAGAAGGGAGAATAGGAAGACAGTGATAATAACTACAAGAAAAAAGAAGGAAAAGGAGGAGAAAGACAGAGGGAAGAAGAGAAAAGAAGAAAAAGAAGAGGAAGAAGCCAGATATAAGAACTACAAGAAAGAAGAACAAAAAAGAGGAGAAAGACAGAGGGAAGAAGAGAAAGGAAGAAGAAGGGAGAATAGGAAGACAGTGATAAGAACTACAAGAAAAAAGAAGGAAAAGGAGGAGAAAGACAGAGGGAAGAAGAGAAAAGAAGAAAAAGAAGAGGAAGAAGCCAGATATAAGAACTACAAGAAAGAAGAACAAAAAAGAGGAGAAAGACAGAGGGAAGAAGAAGAAGGGAGAATAGGAAGACAGTGATAATAACTACAAGAAAAAAGAAGGAAAAGGAGGAGAAAGACAGAGGGAAGAAGAGAAAAGAAGAAAAAGAAGAGGAAGAAGCCAGATATAAGAACTACAAGAAAGAAAAAGAAAAGAGGAGAAAGACAGGAAGAAAGAGAAATAAAGAAGGCAGATATAAGAGCTACAAGAAAGAAGAAGGAATGCAGAAGAAGGAAGAAGGCAGAGATAAGAACTACAAGAAAGAGAAGAGAAATACAGAGTGAAGAAGGTGAAGGAAGAAGACGACAGAAATAAGAACTACAAGAAAGAAGAAAGAAGAGAAGGACAGAGTGAAGAAGGTGAAGGAAAAAGAAGACAGAATTAAGAACTACAAGAAAGAAGAAAGAAGAGAAGGACAGAGTGAAGAAGGTGAAGGAAAAAGAAGGCAGATATAAGAACTACAAAAAAGATGGAAAGGGAGGAGAAAGACAGAAGGAAGAATAGAAAGGAAGAAGAGGCAGAAGGCAGAGATAAGAACTACAAGAAAGAAGAAGTAAGGGGAGAAAAAAGAAAGAAGAAGAGAAAAGAAAAAGTAAGCAAAAAAAGGAAAAAGAATATAGAAAAAAAATATAGAAAAAAAGGAAAGGGGGAGTAAGAAAGAAGGAGTGTAGAAGAGGAAAGAATAAGAGGAAAAAAGAAATGGCAGGAAAAGGAGCAAGGAAGAAGAGGAAAAAAAGAAGAAAAGGAAAGAAGAAGGAAGACGAGGAAGGACAAACAAGGAGGAAGAAAGGGAAGGAAAAAGAAGATGGAAGAATAGGAGCATGAGGAAGAGATGGAGGAAACAAAAGACTTAACTTAAATTACGAGACCAGATAGAAGGTGATAGAGATGATGAAGATGCAGGAGAAAGAAGAAGACAAGGAGGAAATAATTAATAAATTAAAGAAAGAAACAATGGAAAAGAAAGATGAAGATGAAGAAGATGGAAGAGAATAAGATCAAAAGGAAATAGATGAATGAGAAAGAGAAGACAAGGAAGAAAGTGAAGATCATTAAGAACAAGAAAAAAGGAAGTGATGTAGGACACAGATGACCGAGTCACGGTAGAAAGTGAGGAAGATTATAAAAAAAAAGTGGGAAAAGGAAAAGGAAGAAGGACAAGTAGATTAGACAGAAAGAATTACTAGAAATAAAAAAAAGATAAAGAACAGGTAATAAGGGAGCAAATCAGATAAAGAATGAGATAGTGAAGATGATCCAATAGATACTGTTGGAGAAATAGCGCAAAAATAGGGTCTTATCCGAGATTCGGATGGTTAGACACTAGGATTGTACTCACCAGATAGAGCCAGTTTATGGCTTATGATAGTATTCGCTGCAGCAGATCCACAGGTCCGATGGTGACCAACCGAAGGAAATGGGTAGACGAGGATTCACTCTGCGCTGCGTAGCAAGTGGAAGTCCAGACGTATGTGATAGGTTGTGGCTTTATTCAACGCGTTTCAGAGTTCTCAGACTCCTTCATCAGGAAAACACCACAGATGTACCTAAGTGAAGAAGACATAGGAAAATGGAATGAAGAGGGTAAAAGAAGTTACCAAAAAGATGAAAGGGAAGAGATGAAAAACACATGAAGCAAATGAAGAAAGGAGCAAAGGTGGAAGAAAGTAAAGAAAACCTAGAAGAGGAAACAGAAGATAAACAATAGCAAGAGGCAATGAAGGTACAGAAGAAAAACACGAGTGTGACCAAGAAAGAGGAAACACAAATGAGGATACAGGAGAATGAAAAAACGGGAAGAAATTAGAGGACTATGGTAAAGAAGACGATTCTTAAAACTGACAAAGATGGTACAGAAGAAAAAATAATAAGAGGGTGAAGAAGGAAACACTGAAGAAAACAAAAACGTAAGAAAGATAAAGAATAATTAAGAAAATCTATAGGAAGAGGTAAACAAATGAGACAAAGAAGAAAAAAAATCAGATGATGAAAAGAGAAAAGATATACATTGGTAAGGAGAGAGACTAGGAAGGAAATGAAGAAGAGGATGAACAAGGAAAAATGGAATGCAAAGCACACAAGTGAAGAAACTGATGAACAGGACATAGGAAAAGTAAATAAAGAGAATAAATGGAAAGAAAGGATGTTTGAGATGGTGAAATAAAAGGAAATAATGAAGGTAAAGTAAGAAAAATGTGATGAATAAGAAGAAAGAGGATGAAGAAGAAAACGGAAAAATAGCACAGGAAAAAAGCAAATGGGAAAGAGAAGATTAAAATAAAGTAAAACTTGATTAAAGTATAGAAAGAGAATAAGAGAAAAGTGAGAAAGAGGATAAAGAAGAAGTAGGAAAACTATTAACAAGGAGACAAGCAAAGGAACAGATGAAAAAGAAAAATGAAATGAGGAGGTAAAGAAAGAAACCCAATAAGGAAGATGATAAAGACATAGAAGACTGAAATAGAGACCAGAAGCAAATGGAAGCGGGAAGAGAAGTTAAAGTGAAGAAGAAAAGGAAAAAGAGTAACAGATAAAAGAGAGAGAAAGCAGATGGGGACTAATTACTACAAATATTACGTTTCTCAGTGCTGGATTGTCAGCTCCTGATACGAGGAGTTTCTGATATTTTGCCTCCATCTTGGCTTCATACATTTTTATTAGCAATGACTCTTGATACTTAAAGCATAATTTAATAAAATTCTTGGATGAAATGGGATCCCCCTCCCCAGCTTTCCACATTTCTGTTTCAGTTCCTGGAAATATCTGTGCTGGAATTGTTCGGAATGGATGTGATTGGGTCGGGCAGTGGCCGTGTAACATCATCTTCTCCGAGTCCCGTCCTCGCTCCCTGGGACTGGATGCGAAGCGCCATCAGCAGTAATTAGCAGTTCTACAAATACGGAGATTTACGCCATCGCTCGGCGACACGTCCAATCCAAACAGTGTTTTGCTTGTGCAAGAGATTAGCAGCTGTTATTCTGGAAAGTCATATTACTGCGCAGTACGAGACGTTTCCTCTCCGGCACCTTCTATAATCCATCTCCACACACAAATATCGAAAAGCAAAACACAATTAACCGAAAGCTGGAAACGTGAGACTCTAATAAAATGTAAATGTGCTGATACCTATCTCCGGGCCTATTACACTAAGAGACTTCATAATATTATTACAGTGCACCTACAAAAACTGCATTAGTGAGCAGAACCGAAGACAGCGCCTCCCTGCAGACCAGACAGTGTCACCGAGCCCGAGAGGCATCCGAAGAATACCACCACGAAAGTGACAGCGCAGGCCAACCGCAGGAACTACTGAGGGTCAGGGGCGTCTGCTCCAATGCGTCCGGACACAACCATAGTCTGTAAAAACGGAATTCAGGCACATGGGGGGCAGTATTATAGCAGTTATATTCTTGTACATAGGAGCAGTATTATAGCGGTTATATTCTTCTACATAGGGTGCAGTATTATAGTAGTTATATTCTTATACATAGGAGCAGTATTATAGTAGTTATATTCTTGTACATAGGGGCAGTATTATAGTAGTTATATTCTTGTACATAGGGGCAGTATTATAGTAGTTATATTCTTGTACATAGGGACAGTATTATAGTAGTTATATTCTTGTACATAGGAGCAGTATTATAGTAGATATATTCTTGTACACAGGGGGTAGTATTATAGTAGTTATATTCTTATACATAGGGGCAGTATTATAGTAGTTATATTCTTGTACATAGGAGCAGTATTATAGTAGTTATATTCTTGTACACAGGGGGTAGTATTATAGTAGTTATATTCTTATACATAGGGGCAGTATTATAGTAGTTATATTCTTGTACATAGGAGCAGTATTATAGTAGTTATATTCTTGTACATAGGGGCAGTATTATAGTAGTTATATTCTTGTACATAGGAGCAGTATTATAGTAGTTATATTCTTGTACATAGGGGCAGTATTATAGTAGTTATATTCTTGTACATAGGGCAGTATTATAGTAGTTATATTCTTGTACATAGGAGCAGTATTATAGTAGTTATATTCTTGGACATAGAAGCAGTATTATAGTAGTTATATTCTTGTACATAGGGGCAGTATTATAGTAGTTATATTCTTGTACATAGGGGCAGTATTATAGTAGTTATATTCTTGTACATAGGAGCAGTATTATAGTAGTTATATTCTTGTACATAGGGGCAGTATTATAGTAGTTATATTCTTGTACATAGGGCAGTATTATAGTAGTTATATTCTTGTACATAGGAGCAGTATTATAGTAGTTATATTCTTGGACATAGAAGCAGTATTATAGTTATATTCTTGTACATAGTGAGCAGTATTATAGCAGTTATATTCTTGCACATGTATGGCAGTATTATAGTCACATTCTTTTTTGTTTGTCTTTTATCCCTGATGAGAGAGCTAATTTGTTTCTGAGACCAAACCTGCCGCCACATTAGGCTCTGGGGAGATTATTGATAGTACTGTAATGAGAGGAGTGTGTCTCTGGTGTCTATTCTCTTTGTGTTCAGTCTGCAGAGTCCTTAACAGCCATTTACTGTTGATTGACAAATGATCTGGGATGTGAGAGATTGAAGCAGGTCCCAACTGCCAGATTAAAGGGCTCCAAGGAATTAGAAGAACTCATTACATCTCGGTGAAGTGTTTGCATTGGCTCAGGTTTCATTATTAATAATAATCTTTATTTTTATATAGCGCTAACATATTCCGCAGCGCTTTACACACATTATCATTGCTGTCCCCATTGGGGCTCACAATCTAAATTCCCTGTCAGTATGTCTTTGGAATGTGGGAGGAAACCGGAGTGCCCGGAGGAAACCCACGCAAACACGGAGAGAACATACAAACTCTTTGCAGATGTTGTCCTTAGTGGGGCTTGAACCCAGGACTCCAGCGCTGCAAGGCTGCTGTGCTAACCACTGCGCCACCGTGCTGCCCCTGACATTGTATCTCATTTTATGACTTTGTGCAACGGTTTCCGGTTCCGATTCCCTTCTGCTGGACCAGACTCTGGATCACAGGAGATATTTATCACTTCTGCAATTTGTTAAATAAACTGTAACATTGTTTCATTGATGTCAACACAATGATTTGGGGGAGTTCATTCTTTTCCGTCTTCCGTTATTGGTGTCATTGAGTTTCCAGGATTCTTCTTTCATGCTTCAGACGTGAGGACCTATTAGAGGGGGCACTTAATTCTAGCCCCCGATTTGCAGATCTGCTATTATATCCCTTCGCTTAGCTATATCATGACAACGTTCTCCATGGTGGATGCATTCCTCTCCGTTTCTTCGGTGTGTGTGGTGACACATGGACATCTCCACCCATCAGAACCATCTCATCCACATATTTTTCCAGATCTGCGCTCACAGCGGTCCATTAGGTCATGTGATTCTTAATTCCATCTCTTCGCGTCTTATATGGCTACAATAATAAACATTCTGTTGGATGAAAATGAGGGAGGTCTCGCTTTAATGTGCTCAGCCTTGGTGGTCTTATCCTGATCTTCAACTTCATCGCTGTCTGCCCTGCGTGACGGATTCCATGCGCACTTTCTATCACGACAACCCTTCAGGAGATGCCAACGACCTGCTGACAGCAGAGTCCAGTGACCTCTTCTTGACTCTGTAGGGTCCTTTCGCACACACCTGACCCTATGGTGGACGTCTATCTATGTACAAGGAGACCACTCAACACCTCGTCCCCCCACAGACTGCAACAACAAACTGTGAAAAGTTCAATCAAGGTTCTCCATAACTGGACGCTTCACTATCAGCGGATCCTCCTTCGAAGTCGTCAGGAAGGGAACACTGTACCATAGTTACTCAGCCAATACGTCCCCCAACTCCACCAGGGGCTGCGCGTCTTCACCAGTAGGGGGCGCTTTTAAGAACTATGAAGGAGACATATGGGAGGAAATGGGGTGCAAACATTCTCTGGTGTCCTAGCTTCTCCTGTCCTCTTATCTATGGCCACAAGCAGAAGACACAGATGAGGCCCTGATGCAAGAACAGTATATAGGCCCTTTGTGGACCTATAGTGCATGGTTATGTGTCGGCGATAGAGCTGGGAGTGGCCCCCTTAACTCCTGGGCCCCTGTGTGGCTACATAGGTTGATCCTTTGGTCTGTCCCCTGCTGCCTACCAGTGTTCTGTAGATCCAGAGCTAGAAAATCAAAGCAACGTGCATAAGTGCAGCATGTAGTGTCCTGTGCCACGTCGTGCCCGGCAGAGCCGGAGCCAGAGATCTTGGGCCCCAACGTATAACAGGGCCCGCACCCATGACATGCAATTTATAAAACTATAGGGCCACATTATGGGCTGAGGGGCTTTTCCAGCGCCACATACACCAAGCTGGACTGGGAACATGGAGGTCATTGGCTGTTTGCAGCAGATGCCCAGGTAATACCAGCTGTACATAAATAATTATATACAGCAGATGCCCAGGTTATACCGGCTGTACATATATAATTATATACAGGAGATGCCCAGGTTATACCGGCTGTACAAATAACTACGGTATATACAGGAGATTCCTAGGTTATACCGGCTGTACATATATAATTATATACAGGAGAAGCCCAGGTTATAGCAGAGACCTATGTGGCTATGTACCAGGTTATTAGTGCATGTGACGTTTATACAGCGTGCACTTGGCCTCTGCCGTTCTGCGCCCGTCACACACGCGTGCAGCGAGCAATCAGGAGGAAATCAGGCCGTTCTGCTAATTTGACATAAACCATTCCTTCGGCTTTTACGCCTCAATCAGGAGAGATTTACCTCTGAACCATCAAGCCGAGATCTCTGCTGCAGATGTAGGATGAGGAGCTGATCTCCTTCTGTGGGAATGGGCAGAAGGTGAACGTGCCAGGGCCTGCGGGCACCGGGGGAACACGCCGGACCGCACAGCGGGCAGGACACAGGACGGAATTATACCTCACCTTCTGAGATGCCACAGCTTTAACAATGTAGCACTGGAAATGCATCCTATGAAAGGGACGGGGCCCATAGTCTGCCCTTCAGGGCCCCATGTGCCCGGCTCCTGCCTCCATGCAGGTTCATTCTGTATCCAATCAGCGACATCACCTCGCAATCAGCGGATTCTCCACTCATGCGTTCACCGTTCCAGATGTGAGGTCTCAATTCTAGAAAACATTACAACGTATCTAATCCATGCGACCAATTAATGTGACAAGACGGTGGTTACCTGTGGAGAGATCCTTAATGGACAATTGTTATCTGTGGAGAGATCCCGGATTCGACATTGGTTACCTGTGGAGAGATCCCGCATGGACATTGGTTACCTGTGGAGAGATCCCGCATGGACATTGGTTACCTGTGGAGAGATCCCGCATAGACATTGGTTACCTGTGGAGAGATCCCGCATGGACAGTGGTTACCTGTGGAGAGATCCCGCATAGACATTGGTTACCTGTGGAGAGATCCCGCATAGACGGTGGTTACCTGTGGAGAGATCCCGCATGGACATTGGTTACCTGTGGAGAGATCCCGCATGGACATTGGTTACCTGTGGAGAGATCCCGCATAGACATTGGTTACCTGTGGAGAGATCCCGCATGGACAGTGGTTACCTGTGGAGAGATCCCGCATAGACATTGGTTACCTGTGGAGAGATCCCGCATAGACGGTGGTTACCTGTGGAGAGATCCCGCATGGACATTGGTTACCTGTGGAGAGATCCCGCATGGACATTGGTTACCTGTGGAGAGATCCCGCATAGACATTGGTTACCTGTGGAGAGATCCCGCATGGACAGTGGTTACCTGTGGAGAGATCCCGCATAGACATTGGTTACCTGTGGAGAGATCCTGCATAGACATTGGTTACCTGTGGAGAGATCCCGCATAGACATTGGTTACCTGTGGAGAGATCCCGCATAGACATTGGTTACCTGTGGAGAGATCCCGCATGGACAGTGGTTACCTGTGGAGAGATCCCGCATGGACATTGGTTACCTGTGGAGAGATCCTGCATAGACATTGGTTACCTGTGGAGAGATCCTGCATAGACATTGGTTACCTGTGGAGAGATCCCGCATGGACAGTGGTTACCTGTGGAGAGATCCTGCATAGACATTGGTTACCTGTGGAGAGATCCCGCATAGACATTGGTTACCTGTGGAGAGATCCCGCATAGACATTGGTTACCTGTGGAGAGATCCCGCATGGACAGTGGTTACCTGTGGAGAGATCCCCCATGGACATTAGTTACCTGTGGAGAGATCCCGCACGGACAGTGGTTACCTTTGGAGAGATCCCGCACAGACAGTGGTTACCTTTGGAGAGATCCCGCACAGACAGTGGTTGCCGGTGGAGAGATCAGGTTCCAGCCTCGGCATCAGCGCCGCTTCCTTTCACTGGGGTCAGTTCCTGATGTCTCGGAGTCGGCTTCTGCGGTTCTGGGTCAGGTTCTGCGGTTCCGGGTCAGGTTCTGTGGTTCACGGTCAGGTTCTGTGGTTCACGGTCAGGTTCTGCGGTTCCGGGTCGGGTTCTGCGGTTCCGGGTCAGGTTCTGCGGTTCAGGGTCAGGTTCTGCGGTTCAGGGTCAGGTTCTGCGGTTCAGGGTCAGGTTCTGGGGACGATGTGCTCCTGCGTGCTCTTGGGCAGCAGGCAGCATTTTCTCCATAGCTGACTTCTTTCCCGCCGGCTTTCCTCCGGCTTCTCCTAATGTAATAAGGCAGCTGTAACAGAACTCAGGCTTATTATAGCATTGTGCCATTCCCGGAGACATGATCAAAGCCCGGGTTAGAGCCGTTTTGGATGGCGATCAATAAAAACAAGTTTGTGCAGATCCTAGATGACCAGACTTAAACTGCTGGAAAACCGCCCTGCTCTCTCAGCTTGTGTTATCAGCGTAAATTACAGGGAAATGGAGCAAAACTGCCCCCAGTCTGCAGGGGGGACGGAGGAGACAACCAGCAGCTTCACAGGGGTCCATGGACTTCTATGGGCCCTCACATATTCAGAAGCAGCATGGCAAATATTATATAGTAGCACTGAGCAGCGTGGATGTGAATCTAGCTGTGACTTAGTTAACGTTTTTTTTATCAAAAAAATTCAAAAGCCACAGTGGCTCAGTGGTTAGCACTGCAGCTTTGCAGCACTGGGGTCCTGGGTTCAAATAAACTCAAATTCTTGGTGGGATTTGTATGTTCTCCCCTTGTTTGCGTGGGTTTCCTCCGGGTACTCCAGCTTCTTCCCATATTCCAAAGACATACTGATAGGGAAACTTACATTCTGAGTCCCATTCGGAACAGCAATGATAATCTATGTAAAGCGCTGCGGAATATGATAGTGCTATAAAAACAAAGCATAGCAAATAATAATAAAAAGCCATTTTTTTTAGCAGTAATGAGCAGTACAGCTGGAAATCCAGCACTGGGGTGAGATAAAAACTTACTACGAAGCATCAACATGAAGGACATTATACAGCAGTAATGAGCAGAATAGCTGTGAATCCACCACTTGGAGGAGATAAAACTCTTACTACAAAGCATCAGCATGGAGGACATTATACAGCAGTAATGAGCAGAATAGCTGTGAATCCACCACTTGGAGGAGATAAAACTCTTACTACAAAGCATCAGCATGGAGGACATTATACAGCAGTAATGAGCAGTATAGCTGGGAATCCACCACTTGGAGGAGATAAAACTCTTACTACAAAGCATCAACATGAAGGACATTATACAGCAGTAATGAGCAGAATAGCTGTGAATCCACCACTTGGAGGAGATAAAACTCTTACTACAAAGCATCAGCATGGAGGACATTATACAGCAGTAATGAGCAGAATAGCTGTGAATCCACCACTTGGAGGAGATAAAACTCTTACTACAAAGCATCAGCATGGAGGACATTATACAGCAGTAATGAGCAGAATAGCTGTGAATCCACCACTTGGAGGAGATAAAACTCTTACTACAAAGAATCAGCATGGAGGACATTATACAGCAGTAATGAGCAGAATAGCTGTGAATCCACCACTTGGAGGAGATAAAACTCTTACTACAAAGCATCAGCATGGAGGACATTATACAGCAGTAATGAGCAGTATAGCTGGGAATCCACCACTTGGAGGAGATAAAACTCTTACTACAAAGCATCAGCATGGAGGACATTATACAGCAGTACTGAGCAGTATAGCTGGGAATCCAGTACTTGCATGAGATAAAACTCTTACTACAGAGCATCAGCATGTAGGATATTATACGGCAGTACTGAGCAGTATAGCTGGGAATCCAGCACTGGGTGAGTTGCAAAAACCATAAATAATTTGTCAGCCTAGGGATTAGCCCACCCCATTCACATGTACATCATCTGCTTTTCTCCCTGCTTCTAATTTTGGAACCTGCGCTGCTTCTTGTTTAGCTGGAGAACTTTCTTGGCTTGGATCCGTTTTGCAGTTAATGTCCGTCATTTCCACAGTAACGTCGATCAGTGGATCCAAGACACGAGTGGAAGACAAATGTCGGAGCAGCGAGCACAGCCATGAAATGATGACTGCGGATACATGGAGGCCCGTGTAAAGGAATATACATAGAACAAGATCTGTTCCGCTCTGGCAGGATGCACGCATAGCTGGAGGACGCGTCACCGCTGCATTGACGTCACTCCATGAAGTTTCTTCAAGTCCTCACAGTTTCCCTCCTCTTGAGGAAATCGGGCCAGAAAGTAAAAAGTCTCCTCAGCCCAGGAACATCCAGCAATCCCAAGTCCGCCTGCAGCCATTCTCCAAATATCAGGACGTTTCATTGTTGGATCCAACTTCAGAAGCGTAGCACCACTGTTCGGTAACTTGCTTCACTTGTGAATCAACTTGTTCTGTTTCCCTTCTGGTCTTAAATTCCAAATCAATCAAAGTGAAGCCCCAACTTCGAGAAGTGTAGTAGTGCTAGGTCCCAGGGCAGGATTACACCTCCGGTGCTTCAACTGAGCCAAGCGCTCCCCCAACAACTAAACCCCGCAGACATGGCCTCCACCCCTCCAAGTTTGGCTCTCAGGTGACATAATGGCCTCACTTGTGTCGGATTAGATCCCTAAAACCATCAGAAGACGCTGCCCAAAATATAACTAATCTTTATGTCACTGGAAGCCACAAGCTCCAGCCACGGCTCACGAGATACGGACACCTGAGACGTTTCCGGTTATTAACTCACATTTATTGGAGGATGAAAAATATATTTGAGTTTCATTAAACATATTGCATTGTTTGTCTTTTGTACAGATAGTGATCCATCAGTGAGTTCATTCTCTAACCAGTAATCCTTATCTCTCTTCTCCATCCTCTATGTATCATTGTACATAAGACTGTAGAATGAGTTACCAGTGATCCATCACTGAGTTCATTCTCTAACCTGTATAACTTTTATCTCTCTTTTCCATCCTTTATACATCATTGTACATAACTGATTGTAGAACAAGTTACAAGTGATCCATCAGGGAGTTCATTCTCAAATCTGTAACCCATATCTCTTCTCCATTCTCCATGTATCACTGTACATAGCAGACTGAGTAATCAGTGATCCATCATTGTGTTCATTCTCTAACCTGTAACCCATATCTCTCTTCTCCATACTCTATGTATCATTGTACATAACACGGCAGAATGAGTAACCAGTGATCCATCAGGGAGCTCATTCTCAAATCTGTAACCCATATCTCTTCTCCATTCTCCATGTATCACTGTACATAGCAGACTGAGTAATCAGTGATCCATCATTGTGTTCATTCTCTAACCTGTAACCCATATCTCTCTTCTCCATCCTCTATGTATCATTGTACATAACACGGCAGAATGAGTAACCAGTGATCCATCAGGGAGCTCATTCTCTAACCTGCAACCCTTATCTGTCTTCTCCATCCTCTATGTATCACTGTGCAAAAGACTGTAGAACGAGTTAACAGTGATCCATCAGTGAATTGATTCTCTAACCTGTAACCCGTATCCCTCTTCCCCATCCTCTATGTATCACTGTACATAACAGACTGTAGAATGAGTAACCAGTGATCCATCAGTGAGCTCATTCTCTAACCTGTAACCCTAATCGCTTCTCCATCCTTTATGCATCATTGTACATAACAGACTGTAGAATGAGTAACGTGATCCATCTGTGAGCTCATTCTCTAATCCGTAACCCTTATCTCTCTTCTCTATCCTCTATGTATCATTGTACATAGCAGACTTCAAAATGAGTTACCAGTATCTATCAGTCAGCTCATTCTCTTCTCTTGAGCTATTTTAAAATATGCAGCCTTAAGGGAAGGTTTCTTCTGGTGATAAATCAGAAGATGGATCAGGAGGGCAGAGATTAGGGTTGCATTGAGAATGAGCTCACTGGCAGATCACTAGTAACTCATTTGCAGTGTTATGTACAGTGGCACGTAAAGGATGCAGAAGATGAACATTGGTAAAATATTGTTACATGTTCATGAAGATGGGCAGAGAATTGCAAAGGCAGCATGAGATCTAAGGTGGTCCAGGCCGATCTATGGCCACTGGTTCTATAGTTTGACATCATGCACGTCCATGTGATGATTGCAGCCAATCGCTGGCCTTAGCTGTCTGGTGACTCCCGCATGCTAGCCAATTTTTGGAAATTTGGAAATACATGATGCACTGGGCGGCGGCGACTTTGAGGGGCGAGTTAGGTTTATTTTATTACTTTTCCAGCAGGGACTTTAATCTAATGTCACTTTGACCTTTATTATAGATCGGACCCTCAGTGTCCGCTTGGTAGCCCGGGTCGGACCCTCCATGTCCGGAGAGAGCAGGTGGCTGGGATGAGATGGGGACGAAGTCTCTATTTCTCAGTGAGAGCGAATCTATTTCTGCTCATTGTAAACACAGATTCTCCTCCGCATCAACCATAAAACTTGATAAAAAAACGCCCAGTCAGCAGCAGGAACCAGGCCCAGCACCTACAATGCCGGGTGGGTGCGTATCCCAGGTGGTCCCTGTCAGGAGTGGAGATTTATGCAGCTTGGGCTCTGACTAGTTGGTTGTGGGAGTTTAGAAGGGAAAGGTCACAGACAACTCCAATCACAGGAATTATGGAGGCGAGATGCCTTTATAAGGCTAAAGCCTCATAGCCAAGAACGCAGTGCAGTGCCTGCTGTCTCCACTGGGGGCAGTGTCACAGGGGGAACGCTAGCACTATATGGAAGGTTGGGGGGGGGGGGGGGGGGAAGTTCCCGAAAAATCACTATTTAAAGGAATGTATCAGAAAATGGGTTTCTAAAGTCAACTTCCAAAAACATAAATTCCAGGCCCCGAGACTGGACATGATTTATCTTCTTTCTTCAAAAATCCAGGTCCCTTTCCTGTCCTGCAAAGCCTGCAACCCAGAAGCTGCCCGAGAACTGACAACTGGATTCTTGCGCTCCCCTTTGCCCGATACTTATGGAAGACCACCCCAATAAAGGCATTTTTACTTCTGAGTGCAGTATTCCTATGAAGTGGAAGACCTCTGTAACGTCTCCTCTGAGGTCAAGTCTGAAGACCCTCTGCCCCCCTGGTGGGTCTTCCTATAAACCGGTGAAGTTATCTGAGGACGCTGAGGTTTATGGGTCTCACTATCATTATTGCACGTTTATCAGCGTCCTCCACCGCCCAGCACTGCCAAAAAAAGGAGAAAAAAAAAAATGGAGACCTCAATGCTGTAAAGTTTCTAATTTAGAAATGTCAAATACAGTAAATCCTCGGCCTTAAAAACATTTCTCCAGGTCTGTTTATGTCGACCATTATTCGGGGATTAGCTTCAGAGAAGACTAATGGTCTCTGTGAGTGATTCCAGTCCGCGCTCACTGGGGGTTTATCTGGGGAATTCTGCAGGACAGGCAACAGGGGTATCTGGCAGCTGGCATGGCTCTGGCCGGGCAGAAGACCCCCAAATTAATAACCACGGGAGGTAGAAGAGAAACACCATTACATTATTATCAGTGTTACATTTATACAGTCAGAAAACATAACTGGATACATTGTTACAAATAATGACAATAGGTGACAGTATTACGGACTCCACCAGCGTTTACGTCATTTGCCCCCAGCATCATGTCTTTAGGCTGTGCGGTTTATCCCGTGCTACCTTACATAGTACACATTTCACATGTTACCTGGCACATACATGTCATCTCATGTCTTTTTTTGCACACAAGGAAAAATCCAGATTTGGAAATCTGATGAGAAATCTCTTCCTTCCCTTACGGGTTACAGGAACTCGACACTTGGGATCTTTTTGGCTCAAGAAAAACCTCCCAATCCAGATGAAGTCTGCACATCTTCCATCAAAGGTTATAAATACCCATCTAATGACGGGGGGGGTAGTAGTGGAGGATTTATCTCACCTGTGGATATAAAGTGTTAGAAGTCTTAGAAAAGGATCCTCAGAGCAATTGTGATGACTATTGTCTGCTGAAAGAGGCCCTACAATTAGGGGACCCGTCCGACATCATTGGGAAGATGGAACGTGACACAGTGCCGCTCAGAGTGCCTCAGATTGTCTCCTTCCAAAGAGCATCCCGATGGCATCTCTAGCCTCAAAAAGGGACGCATTATACACTCAACTATCCACATGATGGAAAATAAGATTTAGCAAAGCAGGACACCCTCGAAAATAGCTGTCTGACCCAGTTCTGACACTGACGAGCAAATGGTAGGCAGTGAACAGAAGCAGACTGGAGGCTCTGTATACAATCAACACCCCACAAGACCACCGTACGCTGGGAACACCCCACAAGACCTGCCGTATACCAGGAACACCCCACAAAACCCGCCATATACCAGGAACACCCCACAAGACCACCGTATACCAGGAACACCCCACAAAACCCGCCATATACCAGGAACACCCCACAAGACCCGCCGTATACCAGGGACACTCCACAACACCCTCCGTATACAGGGAATACTCCACAAGACCTGCCGTATACCGGGAACACCCCACAAGACCCGCCATATACTAGGAACACCCCACAAGACCTGCCGTATACCGGGAACACCCCACAAGACCTGCCGTATACCGGGAACACCCCACAAGACCTGCCGTATACCAGGAACATCCCACAAGACCTGCCGTATACCGGGAACACCCCACAAGACCTGCCGTATACCGGGAACACCCCACAAGACCTGCCGTATACCGGGAACACCCCACAAGACCTGTCATATACCAGGAATACCCCATAAGACCCGCCGTATACATGAAACAGCCCGCAAGACCCGCCGTATACCGGAAACACCCCACAACACCTGCCATATACCAGGAACACCCCACAAGACCTGCTGTATCCCGGGGACACCCCACAGGACCTGCAGTATATTGGGAACACCCCACAAGACCTGCCGTATACCGGGAACACCCCACAAGACATGCCATATACCGGGAACATCCCACAAGACCTGCTGTATCCCGGGGACACCCCACAGGACCCTCAGTATACAGGGAACACCCCACAAGACCTGCCGTATACCGGGAACACCCCACAAGACATGCCATATACCGGGAACACCCCACAAGACCTGCCGTATACTGGGAACACCCCACAAGACATGCCGTATACCGGGAACACCCCACAAGACATGCCATATACCGGGAACACCCCACAAGACCTGCCGTATACCGGGAACACCCCACAAGACATGCCATATACCGGGAACATCCCACAAGACCTGCTGTATCCCGGGGACACCCCACAGGACCTGCAGTATATTGGGAACACCCCACAAGACCTGCCGTATACCGGGAACACCCCACAAGACCCCCCATATACCAGGAACACCCCACAAGACATGCCATATACCGGGAACACCCCACAAGACCTGCCGTATACTGGGAACACCCCACAAGACCTGCCGTATACCGGGAACACCCCACAAGACCTGCCGTATACCGGGAACACCCCACAAGACCCGCCGTATACCGGGAACACCCCACAGGACCTGCAGTATATTGGGAACACCCTAGTCAGTATTATACATGGCACATGGTAGCTGAGGGTTCTGATACAGATTTGATACTGGGGCCCGGAATCGTTCTATGTATTCCTTTATCCCTTCCTCCACATCTCAGTGATACATATGGATACAATGTTATAATCTAGACTCTGTGATTACAGACCTGCGAGCCGGTAGCCATGATTTTTCCTATAATCCCTTCTGTCACTTTGTATCAGGTTCTGGATCTGTATGACGACTCATCTCAGACACCAGACCTTGAAACCGCCGTCCCAGGAGCTGACAGTCTAAATAATGTCAAGAGGCATCACGTCCCTGGCGACCCAAGTTTAATACACAGGCAGGAGCTGTATATGTGGAAGGTTCTGTGTACAGTCGTGGCCAAAAGTTCTGAGACTTACACGGATTTTGATTTTCACATTTTGCCTCCATTATTTTTGCTCTTAAGTCGATGTTTCTACGGTTACTGACGAACAATTATGAAATTCCTGTGACGCCTCAATAGCCCCAGCGCTGTCCCTCCGCGCTCCCGCCCCTCAGTCTCCGCGCTCCCGCCCCTCAGTCTCCGCGCTCCCGCCCCTCAGTCTCCGCGCTCCCGCCCCTCAGTCTCCGCGCTCCCGCCCCTCAGTCTCCGCGCTCCCGCCCCTCAGTCTCCGCGCTCCCGCCCCTCAGTCTCCGCGCTCCCGCCCCTCAGTCTCCGCGCTCCCGCCCCTCAGTCTCCGCGCTCCCGCCCCTCAGTCTCCGCGCTCCCGCCCCTCAGTCTCCGCGCTCCCGCCCCTCATTCTCCACGCTCCCGCCCCTCATTCTCCGCGCTCCCGCCCCTCATTCTCCGCGCTCCCGCCCCTCATTCTCCGCGCTCCCGCCCCTCATTCTCCGCACTCCCGCCCCTCATTCTCCGCACTCCCGCCCCTCATTCTCCGCACTCCCGCCCCTCATTCTCCGCACTCCCGCCCCTCATTCTCCGCACTCCCGCCAGGATTAAGAACCGCAAGATTCGAAACGCGTCTGCCCATATAACATTCCCAATCTTAGAAGTTGTGACATTTATGCTTTGTTTTTCAATAAAGTGGCCTAATTTTTAGGGGACCATTGAGCTGGATTTTCACACTTATTCGACTACAATCTATTACTCCATGTGACTGGTATCAGGTTCACCTTTTAGCCTGTCTTCACACACTGCAGTCACGCTGTGGCTTTTAACTGACTGTGCAGAGAAACAGTAAAAATACTGCAGAGGCTCAGGGCTGCATGTGAACGCAGCCTAATATAAGCTGCAAGGTGAGTGCAGGACGTTGATCCCCTTTCCTATAAAGATGTTGGCAGATGGTTGCAGCGGATCAGGTTTCCTCCCCTATGGACATCAGCCATACAGGGGCCCCTTTCTTTGTGTCCGGGGCCCATCCTGTGAGCGTAATGATTTTGGCTTCCCACTTGCCTGCAGCAGAGGTCAGCAGCCTCAGAACCTCTTGGGAGAACCCAGCTGTCAATCACACTTCCTGCTCATAAATAGTCAGTTACATGGAGTTACCAGACTAAGTTGTCACAGCCCCATCAAGTTCCCCAATAATTTAGTTACATAGTGATGGTGAACAGTGGAGCTGCAGACACAGAATAACTCAGCGCACAAAGAATGAGCAATTCCATATAACCAGAGTGGGCAAAATACTGGGAAGTCTGTTATGGAGCAGGTGGGCGACAACGAGGCAGAAAGCCGTAAGAAGCCCTCAAAGAAAAGTCACAAGTAAAATGTTGGACGCTGAAGATGTAAAGTAATACAGATCCAGTACCAGCTCGCAACCAGTCGGGTGGTCTTATAGTCTGGTCAGGGGTCTCAGATGATGCATGTCTCCATCTGATAATTCAATCCTTCCTGCTGTACACAATGGTCTGATGTCTTGTAGATGTCACAATGGTGGATTCGGTGTATCATGGAGGAGTGGACGCTGATCCACGGTGGTGTATACGGTGACGGGACACCTGACTCTGGTCATGAGCGGATACTGAACATGTATGACCGAACGTCCCGAGACATCCAACGTTACATTCATGGTTATATCACTATCTATACTATATTGTAGTTTCCATATTATTCTGCTCTAGATTCATTGTATTAATTTGGATTCTTTTTTTAGAGATCAAAATCAGCTCACGTCGTCGTTCGGTTGAGGAATTTGCATCACATGTTTGGAATGCGAAGGAAAAACTGATGAAGTCTCAGGATGAATAACAAAGTAATTAATAATGTAACTGAGGAGTCAATAATGGGAAAAGACGGTTACCTCATTTACGGGGAATTAGCGGACGATAGAGGGACATTTCCATCCATCTCTCCTTCCTTTCTACAATCTCTCCCTGCTCACCTGGCATTTTTAGTTCTTTTCTCGTTTACGTTTTTTGTTCTTTCCTTCTATTTCTTCGTTTTTCAACTTCCCCTTCCTTTCCTAGTTTGCGTTTTCCTTCCCTTTAAATTATTTCTTCCATCTTTTCTTTTTTCCTTCCTTCCTCCTCCCCTTACACGTTCTTCCATTCTTTACCTCTTTTCTATCCTTCAATTATTTGTCCCGCTTTCCTTCTTTGCTTCGTGCACGTCTTTACTTTTTTTCCCCTTCTATCCCAACTCTCCTTCCTTCCTTCATTCTTTTTTCTCTCCTGCACTTACAACTTGTCATTATTTTAATACTTCCAGCCCCTCCTTTTATTATATCCTTTCATTTAATTTTATCTCTTCCTTCACTCCATTTCCTCTATTATTTACCTACACCTTTTTCTCCCCCTCCCTTCCATTATTTTCCTTCCACTTCCTACCAGTGTGTCTCTGCGTCCTTTCCTTCCTCTCCCACTCTGCCTGTCCTTTCCTTCTTCTTCTCAATAATTTCCTCCCTTCCTCCATTTATGTATCTCCATTTTTCCTCCCTCTTTTCTTTTATGCATCTCCCTTCTTTCCTCCCTGACTTCCATTATATCCCTTCCCACCATTATTTCTCTCCCTTCTTTCCTCCCCCTTCCTTCCTTCCTTGCTGACTTCTATTATTTCCTATCCCCCTTCCTGACATTATTTCTCTCCATCGTTTCCTCTTTTACCTTCTCTCATTCCCTTCCTTCCTCCCTTTCTTTACTTTCCTTCCTTCTTACCCCTTTTTTGTCTGTTCCTTCTTACAGGGCACCTGCACCTTTTTCTACCTTGAACATTGGCAGGGCCCAAGGGTTACGTCTTATCACAGCCCCCCGCACTTCTATTAGGACTCCGCCGATTAATCTCGTCTGTACTGGGAAATATTAGCAGCAAAGTCTCCTGAGATCATGTCTACAGCTCTGGAAACACAAGATGAAGATACAAGATGGGGCACTGTCCTCCAAGGCAACCACTGTATGTATCTACAGATTTGGCCCCGATACGTCCCCCCGTATCTCTGTGTCCGGACTGTCTGGCCTTGTATCTGAGCCCAGATTGTGACCAGGGTACAAAAGAAATGATCAGAAGCGGATAAATCTGATTACAATGTTTCCACTTGTTCCGCAATGTAACAATTTCTACCAAAAGAGGAGCAAACAAGAGCAAAACCACTGAACATGAAAAAAACACTAATTTCTCAAAGTATGTGAAAAAGTCTGATTGCGTTTTGAATTCAGCAGCAACTCGGTGAAGTGGAGCAACTTCCATGAGAGCCGTGGTGGCCACGCTGGGGCAATCACCTATATACACCCTGCCCAATCTCCTGCTTGTGGTTCTTGTGGAATTAGTGCTGGTCCCAGAGGACGCTTTCAATAACTCCAAGTATCCGAGAGCCGTTCACATCGCTTATTATTTCCACTCATGCCAGTATATTTCCACTTTGGTTTTAGATTTTTAGGGAAAAAAAAGGACAATGGAGGAAGAAGTCGACAGGTCACAGAACAAGAGGGGAAATCCGCTGCTCTCCGCATAGATTTGGGGGAATGCATGAGCCTCCCTGCATCTCGCCAATCTCCAGCCTCCTAAGAGCTTCGCCTCTTCAGTCCCCAAGAAGGAAGTTACAGTCATTTTTCAGCTGCTTAAATGCCAAGTCTGAAATGCACTGACTCACATACGGCAAGCACTTTCCTGGCTCATTGTCGTCCTCTTAGGAGCCATTTCCTTGCCAGGCACAGACCAGGTTCCTTTTTTTTTTCCGCCTGAACCCATATTAGATCTTTCGACCTTTTCTACATGAGGTCATAGAATATTGTTCCAGACCTTCAGTAGAAAAATACTTGACTCCAAGTCCTGCGCTGTGAACGTCTGCGCCCTCAGGAACTCGGCACAGAATCCAGAATGGAATGACTTCTAATTCAAGATTAAGAAAACTTCCTGCTAATTAAATCTTCGTTAGTTTTCTCGGCATCACGAGACACGTTCTGGGGTAATAGGGCGAGTGACTATTCTGTATGAGGAAAGTGCCAGGCGAGGCTCTGACAGCCTCATTACGGCCTCCGGGATTTAGAACATAACCTCACACAGATGTTCTTTTATATTGTTCACCTGCTTTCTAAAACGCAAAGATAAGAAGAAGCTTTCTGAACACTTCATCACAGATGTTCTGCAATTTTGCTGCCGCATAGTATCTGTGAATCCACTCTCTACCAAATGTTACAGATCCGTCAGAGCCCCTGCTGGCTCTCTGCCCTCCACTTTCTCAATGTTAGACACAGCAGTAGAGAGGGGGACAGGGGCTTCACAGGGATCTGCAAGGAGGATGGGGAAAGCATCTAAAGTCATATGGAGGGCAGAGAAAGAAAGGTATAGTCAAGGAAGGAGGCAAACGAAAAGGAAATGAAGTGCAGGATAGAAGCTGGGCAGATATATGAGCGAACTAAGACCGTAGCACCCTGGGTACCAGCAGAATAGTGAGTGCAGCTCTGGAGTATAATACAGGATGTAACTCAGGATCAGTAATGTAATGTATGTACACAGTGACTGCACCAGCAGAATAGTGAGTACAGCTCTGGAGTATAATACAGGATGTAACTCAGGATCAGTAATGTATGTACACAGTGACTGCACCAGCAGAATAGTGAGTGCAGCTCTGGAGTATAATACAGGATGTAACTCAGGATCAGTAATGTAATGTATGTACACAGTGACTGCACCAGCAGAATAGTGAGTGCAGCTCTGGAGTATAATACAGGATGTAACTCAGGATCAGTAATGTAATGTATGTACACAGAGACTGCACCAGCAGAATAGTGAGTGCAGCTCTGGAGTATAATACAGGATGTAACTCAGGATCAGTAATGTATGTACACAGTGACTGCACCAGCAGAATAGTGAGTGCAGCTCTGGAGTATAATACAGAATGTAACTCAGGATCAGTAATGTAATGTATGTACACAGTGATTGCACCAGCAGAATAGTGAGTGCAGCTCTGGAGTATAATACAGGATGTAACTCAGGATCAGTAATGTAATGTATGTACACAGTGACTGCACCAGCAGAATAGTGAGTGCAGCTCTGGAGTATAATACAGGATGTAACTCAGGATCAGTAATGTAATGTATGTACACAGAGACTGCACCAGCAGAATAGTGAGTGCAGCTCTGGAGTATAATACAGGATGTAACTCAGGATCAGTAATGTATGTACACAGTGACTGCACCAGCAGAATAGTGAGTGCAGCTCTGGAGTATAATACAGAATGTAACTCAGGATCAGTAATGTAATGTATGTACACAGTGACTGCACCAGCAGAATAGTGAGTACAGCTCTGGAGTATAATACAGGATGTAACTCAGGATCAGTAATGTAATGTATGTACACAGTGATTGCACCAGCAGAATAGTGAGTGCAGCTCTGGAGTATAATACAGGATGTAACTCAGGATCAGTAATGTAATGTATGTACACAGTGACTGCACCAGCAGAATAGTGAGTGCAGCTCTGGAGTATAATACAGGATGTAACTCAGGATCAGTAATGTAATGTATGTACACAGTGACTGCACCAGCAGAATAGTGAGTGCAGCTCTGGAGTATAATACAGGATGTAACTCAGGATCAGTAATGTATGTACACAGTGACTGCATCAGCAGAATAGTGAGTGCAGCTCTGGGGTATAATACAGGAGGTAACTCAGGATCAGTAATGTAATGTATGTACACAGTGACTGCACCAGCAGAATAGTGAGTGCAGCTCTGGGGTATAAAACAGGAGGTAACTCAGGATCAGTAATGTAATGTATGTACACAGTGACTGCACCAGCAGAATAGTGAGTGCAGCTCTGGAGTATAATACAGGAGGTAACTCAGGATCAGTAATGTAATGTATGTACACAGTGACTGCACCAGCAGAATAGTGAGTGCAGCTCTGGAGTATACTACAGGAGGTAACTCAGGATCAGTAATGTAATGTATGTACACAGTGACTGCACCAGCAGAATAGTGAGTGCAGCTCTGGGGTATAATACAGGAGGTAACTCAGGATCAGTAATGTAATGTATGTACACAGTGACTGCACCAGCAGAATAGTGAGTGCAGCTCTGGAGTATAATACAGGATGTAACTCAGGATCAGTAATGTATGTACACAGTGACTGCACCAGCAGAATAGTGAGTGCAGCTCTGGGGTATAATACAGGAAGTAACTCAGGATCAGTAATGTATGTATGTACACAGTGACTGCACCAGCAGAATAGTGAGTGCAGCTCTGGGGTATAATACAGGAGGTAACTCAGGATCAGTAATGTATGTACACAGTGACTGCACCAGCAGAATAGTGAGTGCAGCTCTGGAGTATAATACAGGATGTAACTCAGGATCAGTAATGTATGTACACAGTGACTGCACCAGCAGAATAGCGAGTGCAGCTCTGGGGTATAATACAGGAGGTAACTCAGGATCAGTAATGTAATGTATGTACACAGTGACTGCACCAGCAGAATAGTGAGTGCAGCTCTGGAGTATAATACAGGATGTAACTCAGGATCAGTAATGTATGTACACAGTGACTGCACCAGCAGAATAGTGAGTGCAGCTCTGGGGTATAATACAGGAGGTAACTCAGGATCAGTAATGTAATGTATGTACACAGTGACTGCAACAGCAGAATATATATAATATTATATTCACCCAGGGGTGGTCCCGCTGCGGTCCGGGGCCTCCTGTCTTCTTACGATGTCGTCCTCCTGGGGCAGTACTGATTTTCCCTGTTGACGGCAGAGCAAAGTACTGCAGTGCGCAGGCGCCAGGAAAGGTCAGAGAGCCCCGGTGCCTGCGCACTGCAGCACTTTACGCTGCACTCAACAGGGAAAATCAGTACGCCGGAGCCGCAACAGAAGCAAGGAGGATGAAGTCATCATATGAAGATGGGAGGACCCAGACCGCGACGCCTATCGGACCGGACCACACCGGACTGCCCCTGGGTGAGTATAATATAACCTGTTTTTTTTTTTTTTATCTTTCAGGATACATCGGGGGCTTATCTACATCATTATAGAATGCTGCAGATAAGCCCCTGATGCCGGTGGCCTTAAGGTACCTTCACACATAATGATATCGTTGCTTTTTGTGACATAGCAACGATCCCGCTAACGATCTCGTTATGTGTGACAGGGACCAACGATCAGGCCCCTGCTGGGAGATCGTTGGTCGCTGGGAATGATCAGGACCTTTTTTTGGTCGCTGATCACCCGCTGTCATCGCTGGATCGGTGTGTGTGACGCCGATCCAGCGATGTGTTCACTGGTAACCAGGGTAAACATCGGGTTACTAAGTGCAGGGCCGCGCTTAGTAACCCGATTTTTACCCTGGTTACCTGGGGACTTCGGCATCGTTGAAGACAGTTTGAAGACCAGGCCCTTGCGCAGTACCACCAGCGGGTCATCGTCAGACCCCTGTCGCAAGACCCAGGTCGCCGCTCGGATCCAGACCACTGGGGCACCCTCCCCACCAGCCAGCCGTCTCAGTGCTGCAAAGCCAGCCCCCATCGGGACGTCACCACCCTCTCGATGCGATAGCATCAGGCCTCTATGTAGTAACATTATAAATGGGATAAATCTTCCAATAATCATGAAGGAGCCCGTGTCCTGCGCTGATGTTCGGGGCCGGCGCCCCTGTGTAGTGGACAGTCCTGTTTGGGGGCTGGCTGTGACCTGCACATGTTGGAGGAAGCGTCTGCTAATTGCCGCAGTCTGGCTGCTAATTGTGATTGAAGGCCGCGTCCTCTCCGGGTCACAGAGGAGACTCTGCACACACTGCGGCTCCCGTCAGTCTCACCTTACAGGCTCCGCCACCTCCCAGGGCACTAGACGGGGACATTAGGGAAACTCTACCCGACTTCTGCCCAAATTAACCTGAAAACTCCTATAATCTGAAAGAATGACTACTCCTCCAAATTCGTGAACACAAAGTGCATTAACGAGGTTTTCTGGAGGATGAAATTATTTTACCCATGGCTCAGAAGGGGTTAAAAAAAATAACATGACCCCCCCCATAGCTCTTATTCAGACGCTGCAGGGGTCACATGTCCGAGCTGCGAGGTCGGCGTCACATCGGTGAGAGGTGTACGACTATTATCATCATTTATTTTTAACCCTTTCGAGAAAAAAAAAGAGGACTTGGTGAGACAAGCACTTCAATAACCTGCTAATATCCCGATGCAGAAAAGTATTAGCCCCCCTCAGCTGCAGACAGGGGGTCCTCCTGCATTATATGAGAGCGTGTCCTGGACCGGTGCCAGGCAATAATGGTGCTATAATAAATAATCAGTGACTTGTTGCAGGGCGGACGGCTTGTGTACCGGGCCCCTGCCGGACTGAGGATGGGAGTAATGAAGCAGGACCAGAGCCCCCCCCAGCATTACCGGGGTCATCCAGGACATGTATACCAACCTGAGAACATTGGGGGTCCGACTATGCCCCCCACTCACCTGGGGTCAGTGCCCCCCACTCACCTGGGGTCAGTGCCCCCCACTCACCTGGGGTCAGTGCCCCCCACTCACCTGGGGTCAGTGCCCCCCACTCACCTGGGGTCAGTGCCCCCCACTCACCTGGGGTCAGTGCCCCCCACTCACCTGGGGTCAGTGCCCCCCACTCACCTGGGGTCAGTGCCCCCCACTCACCTGGGGTCAGTGCCCCCCACTCACCTGGGGTCAGTGCCCCCCACTCACCTGGGGTCAGTGCCCCCCACTCACCTGGGGTCAGTGCCCCCCACTCACCTGGGGTCAGTGCCCCCCACTCACCTGGGGTCAGTGCCCCCCACTCACCTGGGGTCAGTGCCCCCCACTCACCTGGGGTCAGTGCCCCCCACTCACCTGGGGTCAGTGCCCCCCACTCACCTGGGGTCAGTGCCCCCCACTCACCTGGGGTCAGTGCCCCCCACTCACCTGGGGTCAGTGCCCCCCTCCATACACCGCGCAGTGGCCGCACTCCGGTACTGCAGCCCCCAATAAGGCTCATTAAGGGGGAGGGGGGCCTTTGCTTTTCAATTTTTTCTTGTTCATTTGAGAAAAACGCTGCAAAACCTAAATGGAAGAAAGAACGAAGCAGGAGGAGACCTCAGAGACGGCGGCTATCTGGCTGGGGCGGAAAGTTCTACTGCAAATTCTAAATGTTGACATGTTCCCCACTGGGGGCCCCGGTTACATGCGGGGGCCACCGAGAGCACAGGAGGAGAGCGGGGTACAGCGCCGCCATTACTGACCTGAGGAGAGTCTGCAGCCGGCAGCACAGTAATCCCCCTGCGGTGCACGGCGCCGCCATCACTGACCTGTCACCTGAGGAGATTCTGCTTCCGGGTTACAGTCGGTGCACGCTCGGATTGGCTCCGGCCGCTGGGTCCTAGTGCCGCCCGCCCCGCGGATCAGTTTTCTGTCAGACACTTCCTGGTTCTCACCGACTGCAGACTGGTAAGTGGCGTGTCCTGGGTCACTGGGGGGAATGTGACAAGATGGGGGTATTGTGGGGCTGAGATGGGTGAGGGGCGACAGTGCACTGGGGGGGGGGAATGTGACAGATGGCAGTATTGTGGGGGGCATTAATATGGTCATAAACGTCCCGGCGGTGACAGATTCACTGTAAAGCACCACTCTCCTCGCTCTGGCCTCTTTCTCACCTCATTCTGGCCTCTTGCCTCTTTCTGGCCTCATTTTGACCAATTTCTCGCTTAGTTCTGGGCTCTTTCTCGCTTCGTTTTGGCCTCGCTTTGGCCTCTTTCACGCCTCTTTCTCGCCTCGTTTTGGCCTCTTTCTCGCTTTGTATTGGCCTCGTTCTGGGCTCGTTCTCGCCTCGTTCTGGCCTCTTTCTCGCTTCGTTTTGGCCTCGCTTTGGCCTCTTTCACGCCTCTTTCTTGCCTCGTTTTGGCCTCTTTCTCGCCTCGTTTTGGCCTCTTTCTCGCTTTGTATTGGCCTCGTTCTGGGCTCTTTCTCGCCTCGTTCTGGCCTCTTTCTCACTTAGCTTTGGCTTCTAACTTGCCTCTTACTCGCCTCGTTCTGGCCTCTTTCTCGCATCTTTCTTGCCTCATTTTGGCCTCGTTCTGGCCTCTTTCTCGCTTCGTTTTGGCCTCGTTCTGGCCTCGTTCTGGCCTCTTTCTCGCCTCGTTCTGGCCTCTTTCTCGCCTCGTTCTGGCCTCTTTCTCGCCTCGTTCTGGCCTCTTTCTCGCTTCGTTTTGGCCTCTTTCTCACTTAGCTTTGGCTTCTAACTTGCCTCTTACTCGTTTCGTTTTGGCCTCTTACTCGCCTCGTTCTGGCCTCTTTCTCGCCTCGTTCTGGCCTCTTTCTCGCCTCGTTCTGGCCTCTTTCTCGCCTCGTTCTGGCCTCTTTCTCGCCTCGTTCTGGCCTCTTTCTCGCCTCGTTCTGGCCTCTTTCTCGCCTCGTTCTGGCCTCTTTCTCGCCTCGTTCTGGCCTCTTTCTCGCCTCGTTCTGGCCTCTTTCTCGCCTCGTTCTGGCCTCTTTCTCGCCTCGTTCTGGCCTCTTTCTCACCTCGTTTTGGCCTCTTTCTGGCCTCTTTCTCACCTCATTCTGGCCTCTTGCCTCTTTCTGGCCTCATTTTGACCAATTTCTCGCTTAGTTCTGGGCTCTTTCTCGCCTCATTTTGGCCTCTTTCTCGCTTCGTTTTGGCCTCGCTTTGGCCTCTTTCACGCCTCTTTCTCGCCTCGTTTTGGCCTCTTTCTCGCTTTGTATTGGCCTCGTTCTGGGCTCGTTCTCGCCTCGTTCTGGCCTCTTTCTCGCTTCGTTTTGGCCTCGCTTTGGCCTCTTTCACGCCTCTTTCTTGCCTCGTTTTGGCCTCTTTCTCGCCTCGTTTTGGCCTCTTTCTCGCTTTGTATTGGCCTCGTTCTGGGCTCTTTCTCGCCTCGTTCTGGCCTCTTTCTCACTTAGCTTTGGCTTCTAACTTGCCTCTTACTCGCTTCGTTTTGGCCTCTTACTCGCCTCGTTCTGGCCTCTTTCTCGCATCTTTCTTGCCTCATTTTGGCCTCGTTCTGGCCTCTTTCTCGCTTCGTTTTGGCCTCGTTCTGGCCTCGTTCTGGCCTCTTTCTCGCCTCGTTCTGGCCTCTTTCTCGCCTCGTTCTGGCCTCTTTCTCGCCTCGTTCTGGCCTCTTTCTCGCTTCGTTTTGGCCTCTTTCTCACTTAGCTTTGGCTTCTAACTTGCCTCTTACTCGTTTCGTTTTGGCCTCTTACTCGCCTCGTTCTGGCCTCTTTCTCGCCTCGTTCTGGCCTCTTTCTCGCCTCGTTCTGGCCTCTTTCTCGCCTCGTTCTGGCCTCTTTCTCGCCTCGTTCTGGCCTCTTTCTCGCCTCGTTCTGGCCTCTTTCTCGCCTCGTTCTGGCCTCTTTCTCGCCTCGTTCTGGCCTCTTTCTCGCCTCGTTCTGGCCTCTTTCTCGCCTCGTTCTGGCCTCTTTCTCGCCTCGTTCTGGCCTCTTTCTCGCCTCGTTTTGGCCTCGTTCTGGCCTCTTTCTCGCCTCGTTCTGGCCTCTTTCTCGCCTCGTTCTGGCCTCTTTCTCGCCTCGTTCTGGCCTCGTTCTGGCCTCTTTCTCGCCTCGTTCTGGCCTCTTTCTCGCCTCGTTCTGGCCTCTTTCTCGCCTCGTTCTGGCCTCTTTCTCGCATCTTTCTTGCCTCATTTTGGCCTCGTTCTGGCCTCTTTCTCGCTTCGTTTTGGCCTCGTTCTGGCCTCGTTCTGGCCTCTTTCTCGCCTCGTTCTGGCCTCTTTCTCGCCTCGTTCTGGCCTCTTTCTCGCCTCGTTCTGGCCTCTTTCTCGCTTCGTTTTGGCCTCTTTCTCACTTAGCTTTGGCTTCTAACTTGCCTCTTACTCGTTTCGTTTTGGCCTCTTACTCGCCTCGTTCTGGCCTCTTTCTCGCCTCGTTCTGGCCTCTTTCTCGCCTCGTTCTGGCCTCTTTCTCGCCTCGTTCTGGCCTCTTTCTCGCCTCGTTCTGGCCTCTTTCTCGCCTCGTTCTGGCCTCTTTCTCGCCTCGTTCTGGCCTCTTTCTCGCCTCGTTCTGGCCTCTTTCTCGCCTCGTTCTGGCCTCTTTCTCGCCTCGTTCTGGCCTCTTTCTCGCCTCGTTCTGGCCTCTTTCTCGCCTCGTTCTGGCCTCTTTCTCGCCTCGTTTTGGCCTCGTTCTGGCCTCTTTCTCGCCTCGTTCTGGCCTCTTTCTCGCCTCGTTCTGGCCTCTTTCTCGCCTCGTTCTGGCCTCTTTCTCGCCTCGTTCTGGCCTCTTTCTCGCCTCGTTCTGGCCTCTTTCTCGCCTCGTTCTGGCCTCTTTCTCGCCTCGTTCTGGCCTCTTTCTCGCCTCGTTCTGGCCTCTTTCTCGCCTCGTTCTGGCCTCTTTCTCGCCTCGTTTTGGCCTCGTTCTGGCCTCTTTCTCGCCTCGTTCTGGCCTCTTTCTCGCCTCGTTCTGGCCTCTTTCTCGCCTCGTTCTGGCCTCGTTCTGGCCTCTTTCTCGCCTCGTTCTGGCCTCTTTCTCGCCTCGTTCTGGCCTCTTTCTCGCCTCGTTCTGGCCTCTTTCTCGCCTCGTTCTGGCCTCGTTCTGGCCTCTTTCTCGCCTCGTTCTGGCCTCTTTCTCGCCTCGTTCTGGCCTCTTTCTCGCCTCGTTTTGGCCTCGTTCTGGCCTCTTTCTCGCCTCGTTCTGGCCTCTTTCTCGCCTCGTTCTGGCCTCTTTCTCGCCTCGTTCTGGCCTCGTTCTGGCCTCTTTCTCGCTTCGTTTTGGCTTCGTTCTGGCCTCTTTCTCGCCTCGTTCTGGCCTCTTTCTCGCCTCGTTCTGGCCTCTTTCTCGCCTCGTTCTGGCCTCTTTCTCGCCTCGTTCTGGCCTCTTTCTCGCCTCGTTCTCGCCTCTTTCTCGCCTCTTTCTCGCCTCGTTCTCGCCTCTTGCCTCTTTCTGGCCTCATTTTGACCAATTTCTCGCTTAGTTCTGGGCTCTTTCTCGCCTCATTTTGGCCTCTTTCTCGCTTCGTTTTGGCCTCGCTTTGGCCTCTTTCACGCCTCTTTCTTGCCTCGTTTTGGCCTCTTTCTCGCCTCGTTTTGGCCTCTTTCTCGCTTTGTATTGGCCTCGTTCTGGGCTCTTTCTCGCCTCGTTCTGGCCTCTTTCTCGCTTCGTTTTGGCCTCGCTTTGGCCTCTTTCACGCCTCTTTCTTGCCTCGTTTTGGCCTCTTTCTCGCCTCGTTTTGGCCTCTTTCTCGCTTTGTATTGGCCTCGTTCTGGGCTCTTTCTCGCCTCGTTCTGGCCTCTTTCTCACTTAGCTTTGGCTTCTAACTTGCCTCTTACTCGCTTCGTTTTGGCCTCTTACTCGCCTCGTTCTGGCCTCTTTCTCGCATCTTTCTTGCCTCATTTTGGCCTCGTTCTGGCCTCTTTCTCGCTTCGTTTTGGCCTCGTTCTGGCCTCGTTCTGGCCTCTTTCTCGCCTCGTTCTGGCCTCTTTCTCGCCTCGTTCTGGCCTCTTTCTCGCCTCGTTCTGGCCTCTTTCTCGCCTCGTTCTGGCCTCTTTCTCGCCTCGTTCTGGCCTCTTTCTCGCCTCGTTCTGGCCTCTTTCTCGCTTCGTTTTGGCCTCTTTCTCACTTAGCTTTGGCTTCTAACTTGCCTCTTACTCGTTTCGTTTTGGCCTCTTACTCGCCTCGTTCTGGCCTCTTTCTCGCCTCGTTCTGGCCTCTTTCTCGCCTCGTTCTGGCCTCTTTCTCGCCTCGTTCTGGCCTCTTTCTCGCCTCGTTCTGGCCTCTTTCTCGCCTCGTTCTGGCCTCTTTCTCGCCTCGTTCTGGCCTCTTTCTCGCCTCGTTCTGGCCTCGTTCTGGCCTCTTTCTCGCCTCGTTCTGGCCTCTTTCTCGCCTCGTTCTGGCCTCTTTCTCGCCTCGTTTTGGCCTCGTTCTGGCCTCTTTCTCGCCTCGTTCTGGCCTCTTTCTCGCCTCGTTCTGGCCTCTTTCTCGCCTCGTTCTGGCCTCGTTCTGGCCTCTTTCTCGCCTCGTTCTGGCCTCTTTCTCGCCTCGTTCTGGCCTCTTTCTCGCCTCGTTCTGGCCTCTTTCTCGCCTCGTTCTGGCCTCGTTCTGGCCTCTTTCTCGCCTCGTTCTGGCCTCTTTCTCGCCTCGTTCTGGCCTCTTTCTCGCCTCGTTTTGGCCTCGTTCTGGCCTCTTTCTCGCCTCGTTCTGGCCTCTTTCTCGCCTCGTTCTGGCCTCTTTCTCGCCTCGTTCTGGCCTCGTTCTGGCCTCTTTCTCGCTTCGTTTTGGCTTCGTTCTGGCCTCTTTCTCGCCTCGTTCTGGCCTCTTTCTCGCCTCGTTCTGGCCTCTTTCTCGCCTTGTTCTGGCCTCTTTCTCGCCTCGTTCTGGCCTCTTTCTCGCCTCGTTCTCGCCTCTTTCTCGCCTCTTTCTCGCCTCGTTCTCGCCTCTTGCCTCTTTCTGGCCTCATTTTGACCAATTTCTCGCTTAGTTCTGGGCTCTTTCTCGCCTCATTTTGGCCTCTTTCTCGCTTCGTTTTGGCCTCGCTTTGGCCTCTTTCACGCCTCTTTCTTGCCTCGTTTTGGCCTCTTTCTCGCCTCGTTTTGGCCTCTTTCTCGCTTTGTATTGGCCTCGTTCTGGGCTCTTTCTCGCCTCGTTCTGGCCTCTTTCTCGCTTCGTTTTGGCCTCGCTTTGGCCTCTTTCACGCCTCTTTCTTGCCTCGTTTTGGCCTCTTTCTCGCCTCGTTTTGGCCTCTTTCTCGCTTTGTATTGGCCTCGTTCTGGGCTCTTTCTCGCCTCGTTCTGGCCTCTTTCTCACTTAGCTTTGGCTTCTAACTTGCCTCTTACTCGCTTCGTTTTGGCCTCTTACTCGCCTCGTTCTGGCCTCTTTCTCGCATCTTTCTTGCCTCATTTTGGCCTCGTTCTGGCCTCTTTCTCGCTTCGTTTTGGCCTCGTTCTGGCCTCGTTCTGGCCTCTTTCTCGCCTCGTTCTGGCCTCTTTCTCGCCTCGTTCTGGCCTCTTTCTCGCCTCGTTCTGGCCTCTTTCTCGCCTCGTTCTGGCCTCTTTCTCGCCTCGTTCTGGCCTCTTTCTCGCCTCGTTCTGGCCTCTTTCTCGCTTCGTTTTGGCCTCTTTCTCACTTAGCTTTGGCTTCTAACTTGCCTCTTACTCGTTTCGTTTTGGCCTCTTACTCGCCTCGTTCTGGCCTCTTTCTCGCCTCGTTCTGGCCTCTTTCTCGCCTCGTTCTGGCCTCTTTCTCGCCTCGTTCTGGCCTCTTTCTCGCCTCGTTCTGGCCTCTTTCTCGCCTCGTTCTGGCCTCTTTCTCGCCTCGTTCTGGCCTCTTTCTCGCCTCGTTCTGGCCTCTTTCTCGCCTCGTTCTGGCCTCTTTCTCGCCTCGTTCTGGCCTCTTTCTCGCCTCGTTCTGGCCTCTTTCTCGCCTCGTTCTGGCCTCTTTCTCGCCTCGTTCTGGCCTCGTTCTGGCCTCTTTCTCGCCTCGTTCTGGCCTCTTTCTCGCCTCGTTCTGGCCTCTTTCTCGCCTCGTTTTGGCCTTGTTCTGGCCTCTTTCTCGCCTCGTTCTGGCCTCTTTCTCGCCTCGTTCTGGCCTCTTTCTCGCCTCGTTCTGGCCTCGTTCTGGCCTCTTTCTCGCCTCGTTCTGGCCTCTTTCTCGCCTCGTTCTGGCCTCTTTCTCGCCTCGTTCTGGCCTCTTTCTCGCCTCGTTCTGGCCTCGTTCTGGCCTCTTTCTCGCCTCGTTCTGGCCTCTTTCTCGCCTCTTTCTCGCCTCGTTTTGGCCTCTTTCTCGCCTCTTTCTCGCCTCTTTCTCGCCTCTTTCTCGCCTCGTTCTCGCCTCTTTCTCGCCTCGTTCTCGCCTCTTTCTCGCCTCGTTCTCGCCTCTTTCTCGCCTCGTTCTCGCCTCTTTCTCGCCTCGTTCTCGCCTCTTTCTCGCCTCGTTCTCGCCTCGTTCTGGCCTCTTTCTCGCTTCGTTTTGGCTTCGTTATGGCCTCTTTCTCGCCTCGTTTTGGCCTCTTTCTGGCCTCTTTCTCACCTCATTCTGGCCTCTTGCCTCTTTCTGGCCTCATTTTGGCCAATTTCTCGCTTAGTTTTGGCCTCTTTCTCGCCTCATTCTGGCCTCTTTCTCGCCTCTTTTTGGCCTCTTACTCGCTTTGTTTTGGCCTCTTACTCACCTCGTTCTGGCCTCTTTCTCGCATCTTTCTTGCCTCATTTTGGCCTCGTTCTGGCCTCTTTCTCGCTTTGTATTGGCCTCGTTCTGGGCTCTTTCTCGCCTCGTTCTAGCCTCTTTCTCGCTTCGTTTTGGCCTCGCTTTGGCCTCTTTCACGCCTCTTTCTTGCCTCGTTTTGGCCTCTTTCTCACCTCGTTTTGGCCTCTTTCTCGCTTTGTATTGGCCTCGTTCTGGGCTCTTTCTCGCCTCGTTCTGGCCTCTTTCTCACTTAGCTTTGGCTTCTAACTTGCCTCTTACTCGCTTCGTTTTGGCCTCTTACTCGCCTCGTTTTGGCCTCTTTCTCGCCTCGTTCTCGCCTCTTTCTCGCCTCTTTCTCGCCTCTTTCTCGCCTCTTTCTCGCCTCTTTCTCGCCTCTTTCTCGCCTCTTTCTCGCCTCGTTCTCGCCTCTTTCTCGCCTCTTTCTCGCCTCGTTCTCGCCTCTTTCTCGCCTCGTTCTCGCCTCGTTCTCGCCTCTTTCTCGCCTCTTTCTCGCCTCGTTCTCGCCTCTTTCTCGCCTCGTTCTCGCCTCTTTCTCGCCTCGTTCTCGCCTCGTTCTGGCCTCTTTCTCGCTTCGTTTTGGCTTCGTTATGGCCTCTTTCTCGCCTCGTTTTGGCCTCTTTCTGGCCTCTTTCTCACCTCATTCTGGCCTCTTGCCTCTTTCTGGCCTCATTTTGGCCAATTTCTCGCTTAGTTTTGGCCTCTTTCTCGCCTCATTCTGGCCTCTTTCTCGCCTCTTTTTGGCCTCTTACTCGCTTTGTTTTGGCCTCTTTCTCGCCTCGTTCTGGCCTCTTTCTCGCCTCATTCTGGCCTCTTTCTCGCCTCATTCTGGCCTCTTTCTCGCCTCTTTTTGGCCTCTTACTCGCTTTGTTTTGGCCTCTTACTCACCTCGTTCTGGCCTCTTTCTCGCATCTTTCTTGCCTCATTTTGGCCTCGTTCTGGCCTCTTTCTCGCTTCGTTTTGGCCTCGTTCTGGCCTCTTTCTCGCCTCGTTCTGGCCTCTTTCTCGCCTCGTTCTGGCCTCTTTCTCGCCTCGTTCTGGCCTCTTTCTCGCCTCGTTCTGGCCTCTTTCTCGCCTCGTTCTGGCCTCTTTCTCGCCTCGTTCTGGCCTCTTTCTCGCCTCGTTCTGGCCTCTTTCTCGCCTCGTTCTGGCCTCTTTCTCGCTTCGTTCTGGCTTCTTTCTCGCCTCGTTCTGGCCTCTTTCTCGCCTCGTTCTGGCCTCTTTCTCGCCTCGTTCTCTCTTAGTTTTGGCCTCGCTTTGGCCTCTTTCACGCCTCTTTCTTGCCTCGTTTTGGCCTCTTTCTCGCCTCGTTTTGGCCTCTTTCTCACTTTGTATTGGCCTCGTTCTGGGCTCTTTCTCGCCTCGTTCTGGCCTCTTTCTCACTTAGCTTTGGCTTCTAACTTGCCTCTTACTCGCTTAGTTTTGGCCTCTTACTCGCCTCGTTCTGGCCTCTTTCTCGCATCTTTCTTGCCTCGTTCTGGCCTCTTTCTCGCTTCGTTTTGGCCTCGTTCTGGCCTCTTTCTCGCCTCGTTCTGGCCTCTTTCTCGCCTCGTTCTGGCCTCTTTCTCGCCTCGTTCTGGCCTCTTTCTCGCCTCGTTCTGGCCTCTTTCTCGCTTCGTTCTGGCCTCTTTCTCGCCTCGTTCTGGCCTCTTTCTCGCCTCGTTCTGGCCTCTTTCTCGCCTCGTTCTGGCCTCTTTCTCGCCTCGTTCTGGCCTCTTTCTCGCCTCGTTCTGGCCTTTTTCTCGCCTCGTTTTGGCCTCGTTCTGGCCTCTTTCTCGCTTCGTTTTGGCCTCTTACTCGCATTGTTTTGGCCTCTTTCTTGCCTCATTTTGGCCTCGTTCTGGCCTCTTTCTCGCTTCGTTTTGGCCTCGCTTTGGCCTCTTTCACGCCTCGTTTTGGCCTCTTTCTCGCCTCGTTTTGGCCTCTTTCTCGCTTTGTATTGGCCTCGTTCTGGGCTCTTTCTCGCCTCGTTCTGGCCTCTTTCTCACTTAGCTTTGGCTTCTAACTTGCCTCTTACTCGCTTCGTTTTGGCCTCTTACTCGCATCGTTCTGGCCTCTTTCTCGCATCTTTCTTGCCTCGTTTTGGCCTTGTTCTGGCCTCGTTCTGGCCTCTTTCTCGCTTCGTTTTGGCCTCGTTCTGGCCTCTTTCTCGCCTCTTTTTGGCCTCTTACTCGCTTTGTTTTGGCCTCTTACTTGCCTCGTTCTGGCCTCTTTCTTGCCTCATTTTGGCCTCGTTCTGGCCTCTTTCTCGCTTCGTTTTGGCCTCGCTTTGGCCTCTTTCACATCTCTTTCTTGCCTCGTTTTGGCCTCTTTCTCGCTTTGTATTGGCCTCGTTCTGGGCTCTTTCTCGCCTCGTTCTGGCCTCTTTCTCACTTAGCTTTGGCTTCTAACTTGCCTCTTACTCGTTTCGTTTTGGCCTCTTACTCGCCTCGTTCTGGCCTCTTTCTCGCATCTTTCTTGCCTCATTTTGGCCTCGTTCTGGCCTCTTTCTCGCTTCGTTTTGGCCTCGTTCTGGCCTCTTTCTCGCCTCGTTCTGGCCTCTTTCTCGCCTCGTTCTGGCCACTTTCTCGCCTCGTTCTCGCCTCTTTCTCGCCTCGTTCTCGCTTCGTTTTGGCTTCGTTATGGCCTCTTTCTCGCCTCGTTTTGGCCTCGTTATGGCCTCTTTCTTGCCTCGTTTTGGCCTCGTTATGGCCTCTTTCTTGCCTCGCTTTGGCCTCTTTCTCGCCTCGTTTTGGCCTCGTTCTGGCCTCTTTCTCGCCTCGTTTTGGCCTCGTTCTGGCCTCTTTCTCGCCTCGTTTTGGCCTCGTTCTTGCCTCTTTCTCGCTTCGTTTTGGCCTCGTTCTGGCCTCTTTCTCGCTTCGTTTTGGCCTCGTTCTGGCCTCTTTCTCGCCTCGTTCTGGCCTCGTTTCTCTTTCTCGCCTCATTCTGGCCTCTTTCTCGCCTTTTTCTTGCCTCGTTTTGGCCTCTTTCTCGCTTTGTTTTGGCCTCATTCTGGCCTCTTTGTCGTTTTGTTTTGGCCTCGTTCTGGCCTCTTTCTCGCCTCGTTCTGGCCTCGTTCTCGCCTCTTTCTCGCCTCTTTCTCGCCTCGTTCTCGCTTCGTTTTGGCTTCGTTATGGCCTCTTTCTCGCCTCGTTTTGGCCTCGTTCTGGCCTCTTTCTTGCCTCGTTTTGGCCTCGTTATGGCCTCTTTCTTGCCTCGCTTTGGCCTCTTTCTCGCCTCATTCTGGCCTCTTTCTCGCCTTTTTCTTGCCTCGTTTTGGCCTCTTTCTCGCTTTGTTTTGGCCTCATTCTGGCCTCTTTGTCGCTTTGTTTTGGCCTCGTTCTGGCCTCTTTCTCGCTTCGTTTTGGCCTCTTTCTCGCTTCGTTTTCGCCTCGTTATGGCCCCTTTCTCGCCTCATTCTGGCCTCTTTCTCGCCTTTTTCTTGCCTCGTTTTGGCCTCATTCTGGCCTCTTTGTCGCTTTGTTTTGGCCTCGTTCTGGCCTCTTTCTCGCTTCGTTTTGGCCTCGTTCTGGCCTCTTTCTCGCTTCGTTTTCGCCTCGTTATGGCCCCTTTCTCGCCTCGTTTTGGCCTCTTTCTCGCTTTGTATTGGCCTTGTTCTGGCCTCTTTCTCGCTTTGTTTTGGCCTCGTTCTGGCCTCTTTCTCGCTTCGTTTTCGCCTTGTTATGGCCCCTTTCTCGCCTCGTTTTGGCCTCTTTCTCGCTTTGTATTGGCCTTGTTCTGGCCTCTTTCTCGCTTTGTTTTGGCCTCGTTCTGGCCTCTTTCTCGCTTCGTTTTCGCCTTGTTATGGCCCCTTTCTCGCCTCGTTTTGGCCTCTTTCTCGCTTTGTATTGGCCTTGTTCTGGCCTCGTTCTCACCTTGTTCTGGCCTCTGTCTTTCATATACTTACACTGAGGGCTTGTGACGTAGCTTTCAACCTCTGGCCAGTCAGAAGCTGCGCTCACAAGTTTAAACTGTGGGACTGGAGCTTTGCCAAAAAAACGGTGAATACACCAGAGAATGAGAATATGACTGGGGAAGGGGACTTGGGATTAAAGCCCCACTCCAGCTGTGAGAAAAAACCCTGCTGGAGTGGTGCTTTAATAATAATAAGCAATTTATTATTATAAAGTTAATAAAAGCTTGGAATAAATGTCTGCAGTCGCTTTATTTGCCAAATCATGGCAGGGAGCGCCTGCTGCATGAGCCCCCAATATCACTGGCGTTATCAGGCGGTCGTGGACCCCATGTTTGCTATGTGCCTGTGATCACTAGAAAGGTTTTGTTTCTCTGAATAGAAGAGAATTGAGAGAAGCCGAAAGAGTCGTCACACGACCGTCTGCTGACATCAGCGATGCTGGGGCCATTGTTACTGGACATGGGGGGGACTCAGGGGACGTTATTAAATGTTAAGTGGGCACTTAAGAATTATTGTTATAGGGTCACATAGAGTATTGTCACCATCAAAGTTGCATATGGGGTATTATTACTTTATAGGTACAAAATGTGTAGGGTACTAGCACAGGGCATTAATATTTACTAGGGGAGAATTTTACTATCTAGAGAGCACAAAGGCGGCATTATTACTATGTAAGGGGCACAGTGGTGGCAGTATTATGTGGGGCAGTAAGAGGAGCCATTATTGTACCACACAGCAGGTGCGGTAATAGGAACACATATGGCAGCAGAGGCTCAGTATTGGGGTATCAGGTGTAGGACACATATGGCAGCAGCGGCTCAGTATTGGGGTATCAGGTGTAGGACACATATGGCAGCAGAGGCTCAGTATTGGGGTATCAGGTGTAGGACACATATGGCAGCAGAGGCTCAGTATTGGGGTATCAGGTGTAGGACACATATGGCAGCAGAGGCTCAGTATTGGGGTATCAGGTGTAGGACACATATGGCAGCAGAGGCTCAGTATTGGGGTATCAGGTGTAGGACACATATGGCAGCAGAGGCCCAGTATTGGGGTATCAGGTGTAGGACACATATGGCAGCAGCGGCTCAGTATTGGGGTATCAGGTGTAGGACACATATGGCAGCAGTGGCTCAGTATTGGGGTATCAGGTTTAGGACACATATGGCAGCAGAGGCTCAGTATTGGGGTATCAGGTGTAGGACACATGGCAGCAGAGGCTCAGTATTGGGGTATCAGGTGTAGGAACACATATGGCAGCAGTGGCTCAGTATTGGGGTATCAGGTGTAGGACACATATGGCAGCAGAGGCTCAGTATTGGGGTATCAGGTGTAGGACACATATGGCAGCAGAGGCTCAGTATTGGGGTATCAGGTGTAGGACACATATGGCAGCAGAGGCTCAGTATTGGGGTATCAGGTGTAGGACACATATGGCAGCAGAGGCTCAGTATTGGGGTATCAGGTGTAGGACACATATGGCAGCAGAGGCTCAGTATTGGGGTATCAGGTGTAGGAACACATAAGGCAGCAGTGGCTCAGTATTGGGGTATCAGGTGTAGGACACATACGGCAGCAGAGGCTCAGTATTGGGGTATCAGGTGTAGGACACATATGGCAGCAGAGGCTCAGTATTGGGGTATCAGGTGTAGGACACATGGCAGCAGAGGCTCAGTATTGGGGTATCAGGTGTAGGACACATATGGCAGCAGAGGCTCAGTATTGGGGTATCAGGTGTAGGACACATATGGCAGCAGAGGCTCAGTATTGGGGTATCAGGTGTAGGACACATATAGCAGCAGTGGCTCAGTATTGGGGTATCAGCAGGATGAGTAGTTTTCACAGGTTGGATATAGATATGGACGGTGCAGGAAATGTGAGAAGTCTGATGTCTTTCTTGTATTTTCTGCAGCCGAGTCCTGGCTGGAGAAGTTGTCATGTCGGTCTGGGCCAGATGGAAAAGATGGGAAAAGTGAACGACTCCATAAGAAGGAACTTCAGTTGTAAGTCTCCAGCTATAACTGTGCTGTGATCACGTATATGGTCTGCAGGACTAGGATCTACCATGATGTGGTCCTCATAAAGTAATATCAGCGTTGGTTTTTGTATATTGATGTATTTTCAGTCACAGCGTTGTCATCTGCTGATGTTCCCCTATGCTCACAATTAGGGTGCGCCCCCCAAAACTGAAACCCTAGTTACGCCTCTGGGTCTTATCATATACACACTCACACTATATATTCATTTCTGCAAATATAATTTATTTTTAAATCTGCCACATTTTGCACTTATCAACTTAAAAAAAGGCCCCTTTTAGGCTGTATTCATTCTTCTGGTGCCATTGGAAGCATCTTGCTGTAGTTTCAGTAGACGTGGTGGAACATGTGCAGTTTCTGCTCTCTGGGCTGGCTTTCTGCACTGCTCTGCTCAGAGATTATCTACCTTTATAATATACATTGTATAAGTGAATGCGGGGTTTTTACATCATTGTTAGCTGGATTCTAGCAGAGCTCAACTTCACACCTCCACGAATGAGCTTGTAATTTCTAAACAGCGCAGAGTTGAGCTTTGTTTGTTGCCTGCTGCTGACAGATCAGTGCTGTGAAACTGCAAATGCTGTTTTGTTGGTGCATATGGCAGAAGATAATCTTCTGCCATATGTATCAACAGAAAGAAAAATACCATCAATCACGTAGTCGATTTTATATAGGAGCAAAGGATGAATTTTACATTTAGATTAACTTGATAATAATGGTGCTAGTCAGTAGCACATAGGAGAGGGAGGATCTGCAGTATTCAGAAGCACCAGTTTCAGCTGGAAAATGTAGTTCTAGCACATAAGAATAGCACTTTCCTTTCTGCTATGTGAAGCAGGATGCACAGATGGGCAAAAGAAGATGAAATAACACAATAATAACTTTATGTTTCACTAAGTCTGTATATTAACAATGAGCATGCATTTACTGTGCTTTGTGAAAAGTAATGTGATTGTGAGAATATCCCTTTAATAATAGCGCTGTATACAGTGAGCTCCCCCTAGTGGAGGCTACAAGTTGCCTAAATGTCTCTACAGTTTATGCAGAAAGTAGAAGATTGAAGCTTGGAGCTGTGCAAATACGTAATTTATAGGAAATTGCACTGAACCATTTACATATAATAGTAAAACAGTAAACAGTCGCAGATATCATTTCCTGACTCGTGCGGTAACTAGAAGAAAAGAAAGTGACTTCTGCGTTGTGACCTGCAGGAGAGGAGCTTTGCTTCTGGGGGAGACGTGTCCCATGTGCAGCTATGAAGGCTCTGTGTGGGCAGCTCCGCAGCAGGCATGAAATCCACATTACTATTATCCTTTATAGAGTCAAGGGACAGATCATTTCTCTGCAATTTCTCGTTACATTTCTTATGTGCATGATATTTTGCATTCGCTCATTAGAGTTGTGTGCACTTGACACGTAATGGTCCTGGGAGAAGTCATCAGGCTGAGCAGCAGAGCTTGCACTCTAATCAGACCCGTGTGTGTGCAGGAGCGGAGCGGTGGAGTACTGGCGCGGTGGAGTACTGGCGCGGTGGAGTACTGGCGCGTTGGAGTACTGGCGCGTTGGAGTACTGGCGCGTTGGAGTACTGGCGCGTTGGAGTACTGGCGGAGTACCAGCGCAGCAGCTCTCAGTGAATGGCGCTGTGGAGACAGCAGGAAATGTGTGAGATCCGGACCCCAAGGCCCTAGCTCCAGCCCCCCATACCCTGTCCCACTCCCAGACCCTGCCCCAACCCCAAGAACCTGCTCCAGCCCCCCAAACCCTACCCCAGAACCTGCTCCGTCCTTCCAGACCCCACTCCGGCCCCCGAGCCCCCAAACCCTGCCCCAACCACCCATCCCTGGCTCCAACTCAGGAGGGAGAGTGAAGCTTTGCGTGTAAAGTTCTGTCAGTGAGGCTGGCGGGTCCTTGTGTGGTCTGCTGGGGGGTTGTGTGTGGTCCCTGCTCATCAGTCCAGAGCTGCTCACTGACCAGGGATGGGTTTACCTCGGCTACGTCTGCGGCTCCAGCTGCTCCGCACACACAGGGACCCGACCCAGTTATACAGCAAGGGGCACTAATGCAACAATGTATCTGAGATTGGGTCACATTATGTGCAGCATAGAAGGCACTAATGGAAAAATGTATCAGAGATTGGGTCACATGTGCAGCATAGAAGGCACTAATGCAACAATGTATCAGAGATTGTGTCACATTATGTGCAGCATAGAAGGCACTAATGCAACAATGTATCAGAGATTGGGTCACATTATGTGCAGCATAGAAGGCGAAGCGTTCACTACATACAGTGTATAGAAACATGGAGCGGTAACATGGGAAGGAGCAGATAGTAGGTGCTACGTGATAGACAAATAGATCATCTGCAGATTTCATAAATTAATAGTACGTGTGAATAAGAAACCTTGTCATATATCCTAGTAGTGAAATCGGCTTCTTTCTCCTCCTGGTCATCAATCTTAAAATAGTCAATTCGCAAGTCAAATCTGTCATCTGTGAATGCAAAATGTGTCATAACTGAGAGATGACAGTTGGTGCTTGTAACGCTCTATGGAGGAAGCACCAAGTGTCCATTCCAAGTATTGGAGGGTGATGCCACAACGACCGCCTGTCATGTTCCAACATGGTTCCTTACTGTAGCACCAGACCGCCGCGTTTCTCAAGGTGAAAAAAATCACTTTAATTTTCTATCTCAGTAGTGGGAAAATGTTCCTCGCTGAACACAGACTTCCCAGATTCTATTTGAGACCGACGGATCAGTCCAGGAGGAGAAAGAAGGAGATTTCCCTAAGATAAATTACAGAGTTGCTTATTTCCACATTTATTATTTATTTCTTAAATACAAACGATTACTCTGTAACTGTGCGGAGTAAACACGGGGAGGACGAGTCCAGTAATGGGGAATATCGGCCGATTATCAGAAGACACAAGGACCAGAGAACAAGTCTGATATCAGAAAATGACGGGAACCTGGATCTAACCCGAGAGCGCGGCGTCCGACATGTTCCTGTTGGTAGTTTATGTATAATTAATCATTACTATTATTATATAACACAACGATCAGCATTAAATGTAGAGAAATCATCATGTGTAACCAGGAGGCAGAGTCAGAATCCATGAGTCCTGTCAGTCAGCCCTGCCCTGTGCCCCCTGCTCTCTGTAAGTCATTCTCCCCCTCTACATGTCACATAATATTATTCCAGGGCACCGTGCACCTTGCAAGGCGCCAGACCTTCCTACCTCCAGAATCAGGGCGAGCTGTGACCTGTGACCCCCGCCCTCCCTAATCCGGGCGGCTGTCACTGATCAGCGCAGACCCAGGGATTACACTCAATGCATGATTGTCAGCGCACAGTACTCATGGTCAGCCGAAGGTTCCACCTCAATAATTATACCTAATGCTCATTAATTCATGACAATAATATCAGAAATAATCATAGTAATAATAATTACAGGTCCAAGGATAATATCGGCAACCTGGAGAGAGGAGGGAAAATGTGTCCACTAATATTAACAACCTGTTACCTATCTATATATTATCTAGCAATTATCTATTATCTATTTATTATCTATTATCCATCTATCATCTATTTTCCATCTATTATCTACCTATTATTTTCTATTATCCATCTACCATCTTTTATCTATCTATCTATCATCTATCTATTATCTATCTATCATGTACAGTATCTATCTATCTATCTATCTATCTATCTATCTATCTATCATCTATCTATCATCTATCCATCCAATTATGGATATGTAGACAGATGCAAGAAAGAAATGTATGCAGTAATATTAAACAGGTGGTCACCACATAATGCCGCCATTGCTTTACACCTTTTAGCAGAGTAGTTGTGTAAATCCCTTCTGTGCTATCGCTGCTCCCTTCACAGCCCAGGATCCAGTACGCACTTGTAGCCAATGAAAGCAGAGGAGAGCGGGACAGCGTTCGCTGGACCCCGGGCTGTGACGTGCGGTGAAACGCTGCCCGGTCAGTCGGGGTACGCGCCTCTGGGTCACACCTAGTGAATGAAGGAAGTCCGGAAGTTGAGGTGACATCAGCGGATGTCAGCGGCGGCTGCAGCCGGGGTCACGTGAAGCGGACTGAGCGAGCAGCGATGGCGCCGGTCACAGGCACAGATGGCAGCAGAAGGAAATAGCAAATATACTTACGGTAGTTAAAAGGTGTAAATCAATGGGGGCGTTATACACTGTAGTGACCGCCTCCATAATCTATACATATAATAATAATAATAATAATAATAATAATTTTTATTTATATAGCGCCAACATATTCCGCAGCGCTTTACAAATTATAGAGGGGACTTGTACAGACAATAGACATTACAGCATAAGGCTGGGTTCCCATTGCGTTATGGGACCGCGTTTAACGGACAGCGTTGCACGGCGAAATTAACGCCGTGCAACGCGTCCGTTAACGCGCCCATTGAAGGCAATGGGAACGCGCTTCACTAGCGCGTGCCATGTTTGGCACGCGCTAGCGACGCGCCGGTGATTCCTGGCGCGCCGCGGACGCTGCTTGCAGCGTCCGAAGCGCCCGCGGTCCGTTCCCCGCTCTCGCAGATCGGGATCTGCGAGAGCGGGGACGTTACCGCGACCCCGACCGCAGCCCCATAGAAAACATTGCGTTAGTGCAATCCGTTTAGCGCTAGCGGATTGCACTAACGCAATGTGACCCTAGCCTTACAGAAATACAGTTCAAAACAGATACCAGGAGGAGTGAGGGCCCTGCTGCTCGCAAGCTTACAAACTATGAGGAAAAGGGGAGACACGAGAGGTGGATGGTAACGATTGCTTTAGTTATTCGGACCAGCTATAGTGTAAGGCTCAGGTGTTCATGTAAAGCTGCATGAACCAGTTACCTGCCTATGTATGTAACAGTACAGACACAGAGGGCTAATACTGCATAAAGTGTATGAGAACATGATGCGAGGAACCTTTTTTTTTTTTTTTTTTATTATAAATAGGCCACACAGGGATCGTTAGGTTAATGCATTGAGGCGGTAGGCCAGTCTGAACAAATGAGTTTTTAGGGTACGCTTAAAACTGTGGGGATTGGGGATTAATCGTATTAACCTAGGTAGTGCATTCCAAAGAATCGGCGCAGCATGTGTAAAGTCTTGGAGACGGGAGTGGGAGGTTCTGATTATTGAGGATGCTAACCTGAGGTCATTAGCGGAGCGGAGGGCACGGGTAGGGTGGTAGACTGATACCAGGGAGGAGATGTAGGGTGGTGCTGAGCCATGGAGTGCTTTGTGGATGAGGGTAGTAGTTTTGTACTGGATTCTGGAGTGGATGGGTAGCCAGTGTAATGACTGGCACAGGGTAGAGGCATCTGTGGAACGGTTGGTGAGGAATATGATCCTGGCAGCAGCATTCAGGACAGATTGGAGAGGGGAACTATCTGCAGATACAGAGATAATAGATGGATAGATAATAGATGGATAGATAGGAAAGATTGAGCAGAGAGCAGCACCTGAACAACACCAAGGGTTGGGTGCAAGGCTTCACATGTCCTTATAGTAGAAAATCAAGACGCAGCACACCATCATTTTAGTGCAAAAAAAAAAAAGCTATTTTAATAGCCCATTTGTGTGTGATGTTTTGGCTCTGTGTGTGTGAGCCTTTATCGAGCCTTCTCTGGTTGGATAGATAATAGATAAATAATAGATGGATAGTAGATAATAGATGATAGATGGATGATAGATGGATGATAGATGATAGATAATAGATACATAAATAGATAGATAATAGATGGATGATAGATAGATAATAGATGATAGATAGATGATAGATAATACATAATGATAGATGGATGATAATAGATAGATAATAGATAGATGATAGATAATAGATGGATGATAGATAGATAATAGATGATAGATGGATGATGGATAATAGATAGATAATAGATGATAGATAGATGATAGATAATACATAATGATAGATGGATGATAATAGATAGATAATAGATAGATGATAGATAATAGATGGATGATAAATAGATAGATAGATAACAGATGATAGATATAGATAGATGATGGGTAATAGATGATATATAGTTAATAGATAGATATTAAATAGACAATAGAGAATAGGTAATAGATGATAGATAAGATGAATAATGGATATACAGATACTAGATGAGATAATGAATATTACTGGATCCATTTCCTTTCTTCAGGCATCTCTCTGTATCTGTGGTTGGCTATATAACACCCCCTGTATATTGTCACCCTGAGCAGTAGCGGTGCACGGTGCCCCCACAGGGTCCCAACCTGTTATATATAGAAAGTCCAGGAATCGACACTCAATTTGGTGAATTTATTTGCGATGTGAGGAACGTGTACAGGACTGTTTTTTTCTTGCACCTTCCATCAGTTTTACACTAAATGGTTCACATAGATTCAGAGAGACACAACACCCCTGTGTGACCTGTGTGACGTCTGTTCTCCCGACACTACACCACGGTGCACTTACTAACCATACCTATGTGCGGTGTTCACTGTCACTGATCGCAGATGTTCACGTTCATCTGTAATAACCATTCCTGTGGTTGCTAATATTCTTCATTCAGTGCCAGATAATGGTGTAATGTTCCTCTGAAATCAATAGTGACACAAGATACGGTGTGCTGATGTACTGTGTATGATACAGCGTCCATACCTCTCTATATCTTATTATTACATTACTGCATCTAGTTGTTACAATGTATGACTGTGAAAAGGACTGTTAACTCCTACACTGCTGGAGGGCCTTACCCTTTGGTGTAGTTGGGGGCAGCAGTGGGCTCCTCGGTGACCATTATCAAGTTTTTGTTATTTTTCCCTGAGGCAGGTGACAGGAGGACAGCAGGGCAGGGGTTAATCTGACCGGCCTCCCCGGGCCCCTGGCTCAGGTTCTGGGAATTGGAACACAGATTGTTCTGTCTGTTGGAGCTGAAAGTTGATCCTGGAATTTCCAGGCGAGATTGAAGGACATGTGTCTGGTAATGAAACATTTCCTCAGCTTCCAGGCCAGGCTGGTAATTTCTGATGGCATTTAGCCTGTGAAAACAAACCCAGAATCCCACCCAGAAAGCTCATCCCCAGTGTGAGCCGAGCAAGACAGGGCGAGAAGACTGCCCACAACAAGAACCTGGGGGCACCTCCATAACCAGCTCCAAATCATATCCCTGGATGCAACCCCCTCACAAAGCATCAGGGGCATACATGAAAACGGCAAAATAAACCAAGTGTGCACACAGCCGTCACCCTAATGTCAAAATATTAACTCTTCTCCTATCACTAATTCATAGGTAAAAGAATCATTCCGAAGGCAAAGAACGTTTTATCAAAAATATCTAAAACTTTTTACAGTTCTTTCTTTCTTTTCGCAGTACCTCATTCTGCTTTATAAATTGTACTACTACAATACTGCCCTACTGCATCCAGTAATATAATTACTATAATACTGCCCCTATATACAAGAATATAACTACTATAATACTGCCCCTATGTACAAGAATATAACTACTATAATACTGCTCCTATGTACAAGAATATAACTACTATAATACTGCCCCTATGTACAAGAATATAACTATTATAATACTGCCCCTATGTACAAGAATATAACTACTATAATACTGCCCCTATGTACAAGAATATAACTACTATAATACTGCCCCCTATGTACAAGAATATAACTACTATAATACTGCCCCTATGTACAAGAATATAACTACTATAATACTGCTATGTACAAGAATATAACTACTATAATACTGCTCCTATATACAAGAATATAACTACTATAATACTGCCCTATGTACAATAATATAAGTACTATAATACTGCCCCTATGTACAAGAATATAACTACTATAATACTGCCCTATGTACAATAATATAAGTACTATAATACTGCTCCTATGTACAAGAATATAACTACTATAATACTGCTCCTATGTACAACAATATAACTACTATAATACTGCTCCTATGTACAAGAATATAACTACTATAATACTGCTATGTACAAGAATATAACTACTATAATACTGCTATGTACAACAATATAACTACTATAATACTGCTCCCTATGTACAGGAATATAACTACTATAATACTGCTCCTATGTACAAGAATATAACTACTATAATACTGCCCCTATGTACAAGAATACAACTGCTATAATACTACTCCTATGTACAAGAATATAACTACTATAATACTGCCTCTATATACAAGAATATAACTACTATAATACTGCCCCTATGTACAAGAATATAACTACTATAATACTGCCTCCTATGTACAAGAATATAACTACTATAATACTGCTCCTATGTACAAGAATATAACTACTATAATACTGCCCCTATGTACAAGAATATAACTACTATAATACTGCTCCTATGTACAAGAATATAACTACTATAATACTGCTCCTATGTACAAGAATATAACTACTATATACTGCCCCTATGTACAAGAATATAACTACTATAATACTGCCCCTATGTACAAGAATATAACTACTATAATACTGCTCCCTATGTACAAGAATATAACTACTATAATACTGCCCCTATGTACAAGAATATAACTACTATATACTGCCCCTATGTACAAGAATATAACTACTATAATACTGCCTCCTATGTACAAGAATATAACTACTATAATACTGCCCCTACGTACAAGAATATAACTACTATAATACTGCCCCTATGTACAAGAATATAACTACTATAATACTGCCCCTACGTACAAGAATATAACTACTATAATACTGCCCCTATGTACAAGAATATAACTACTATAATACTGCCCCCTATGTACAAGAATATAACTACTATAATACTGCTCCTATTTACAAGAATATAACTACTATAATACTGCTCCCTATGTACAAGAATATAACTACTATAATACTGCTCCCTATGTACAAGAATATAACTACTATAATACTGCTCCCCTGTGCAAGAATAAAGTAAATAGAGGACAGGAGGAGTTCTGTCTACAAGTCATTGAGAATTAAGATTTACACAAGAAAGTGATCTTCTGGTGAGAAGTCTGTATCCATGTAAGTGACCTGTGACGATCAGGTGCTCGCTCAGCACGCAGCCCGCTGCCCCCGATCGGTGGTGGTTTATTGATCACTCCACAGACATTCAGCAAGTAGTAATCTCTACAGATTATAATGCATTAATCTATGGCAGCAGTGTGGTATATTCCAACAGTGAAATAGTTTATACACTCCCCCAAATGTGAAAACTCCTGAACCTGAGCCTAATCCTAAATCTAATCCTAGCTCTACTATTCACTATTTTATACAAACCTTAAACCCTAAGCCTAAATCTAATTCTAGCTCTAATACTAATAATTTCATCAAAACTTAAACCTTATACTAGCGCTAATAATAATCGTCTTGTACAAACCTTAAACCTGAGCCTAATCCTAAACCTAATCCTAACTCTAATCTATATTTGATACAAACCTTAAACTTGACCCTAAGCCTAAATCTAATTCTAGCACTAATACTAATAATTTTATATAAAACTCAAATCCTATAATCCTAACACTAATATTAACCCTCTTGTACAAACCTTGTACGTGAGCCTAGTCCTAACGCTAATATTCACCATTTTATAGGAACCTTAAACTTGACCTCAATCCTAAATCTATTTCTAACACTTTTACTTTACATAATTTTGTATAAAAGCCAATCCTTAAAAAAATCTTAACACAAACATTAACCCTCTTGTGCAAACCTTAAACTTGACACTAATCCTAAATCTAATTCTAATACTAACCATTCTATACAAACTCTAAACCTGACTCTAATCCTACATCTAATTCTATCACCAATACTAACATTTTTATGCAAACCTCAAACCTGAGCCTAATCCTAAATATAATCCTGACACTAATATTAGCCCTCTAGTACAAACCTTAATCCTGAGCCTAATCTTTAATTTAGCCCTAGTCTTAATATTAATCATTTTATACAAACCTTAAACCTGACCCTAATCCTACATCTAATTCTGGTAATAATACTAATAATTTTATTTAAAATGCAAACCTGATCCTAATCCTAAATCTAATCCTAACACTAATATTATCTCTATTGTACAAACCTTTAACTTGACCCTAATCCTAAATCTAATCGAAACACTGAAACTAACCATTTTATACAAACACTAAACATCACTCCAATCCTAAATCTAATTCTAGCACTAGTACTAACAATGGTTTACAATCATCAAACCTGAGCCTATTCCTAAATCTAATCGTAATATTAACCATTTTGTTCAAACCTTAAATTTGTCCCAAATTTTAAATCTAAATCCTAACACGAATATTATCTCTATTGTACAAACCTTTAACTTGACCCTAATCCTAAATCTACACGTAGTCCTAACACTAATAACATCATTCTTATTAAAACTGTAAACCATAGTTTAATTCCAAATCGAATTCCAACGCTAATATTATCTTGTATAAACTTTAAACCTAACCCCACAAATACTGAGGCTGCAATACAAACCTATAGACTTGAAACTAATCCTAAATCTAATCCTAACAATAATAGTAACCCTCTAAGGCAAACCTTAAACCTGACCCTAATCCTAAATCTAATCCTAAATCTCACCCCTTCCCATATAAATAAGAAAGCTTCTCCGTGCCCAGGAATACTAGGCTCAGCTTAGCACCAATTTGCTCTTTATGAGAGATCCTCTGGTGTCGGCTCATCTCCAGGGAAAATAAAGGGATCAAGACCAATGGGATTCCAATGTCTTCTCTCAGGTGAGAGTCCGCAGGTCTCAGCTGGTTCACCTACCATCAGTTTCATGTGTTTGGGGCCTTAACCCTCCTATATAAACCTTAAACCTGGGCCTAAATCTAAAACTGACACTAAGATAAACACTAAAGCTCTTCCACTAACCCTAGTACCCTAATACATACAATAAACTTCACCCTACCCAATCACTAGCCGTTACCCTTTACCTAGCCCCTTTTCACTAATCCTAACCCTAGTACTGACACTGACTGTGCCATTAACGCCACCACTAAGCCTTACCCTATTCCTACAAATACCCATAACCCTATACGAACAGTAATCCTAACACTAAGTGTAATACAAATCTACACTCACACTAACCCTGACCCCAAAAGTAGACCCTATATACAACCATAATTCCAGCTCTAACAATAAACCTAACACTAAAACCGATCCTAAACCTATCCTTACCTTTCGTACTGACCGATCTTTAACCCTGACCCCCAAACCCAGGCCTAACATTAATGCTAATAACAAGTATAACACTAACTTTAGGACAAAAAGTAATACTATGCCTTACACTACAAGACTAGGACTAAAAGATGGGAGCCCCAAAAGCCGTAACAATCCTAAGCACAGGAAGAAATGTGGTAAGAATTGTCATCATGTGTGCAAAGACATAAAGACGGGGGAGTGAGATAGGGAGTGATCCGAAAAAATGGATCCACCATGGAGTGTATGGATGAGTGCGTTTATAGAAGCTTCGACGCGTATTCGGCCACCGAGCCATTCATCAGCAAAAATACAGAAAAAGGGAAATTATCTAATCCAGTGACTCATAATCCCAAAAATCTGACACTCCATCAAATCCGATAATCCCATGGGATTCACCTCTACCGGAGAACAGACAAAGGAGAATCAAAGGGGCAGTCGGGGAACAGACAATGATCACAAAAACGTGTCAAAGTGTATGTATATACATATATATATATATTTCATTCAATTTCATAAAAAAATAATTTTGAAAGTAACATTGCCCCCTTGTGGCCAAAAGATAGTGAAGAATTAAATTATACTGATTATTCTTTTTCTGGACACCACAAAACAATCTTAAATACTTTAATAATCATTCCTAAGAATCATTGTTTTTTTTTTTCTTTATCTGCATTTTTGCTGCAGATTTCACCCATAATAATGAACGGGGAGAAATCTGCACCAAAAACACGTGTAAAAAAAAAATGTATCAAAAACGCAGCAAAAGTCGCCTATTTTACGCTGCAATTTTTCCTGCCAAGAAATGGGGCAGGGATTTCTGCTGCAAATACTTAACCCTAATACATCGGTGGGTTCACAAAGTATCCGGATGGGAGCAATCTGCTCTGGGGGTCCGTCCTCTGTCACCCACATTACCATGGAGATTTTCCCCTTGGAGTGTGGGCTCTGTGACAAGGGCAGAGGAGGCAGCCTGGAGGTCAGAAGGGGCAAAGGGCATCACAGAGTGTGATAATGGCACCAAGGTCATGGAATAAGGAATTATCCCCCACCCAAAAAATCCCATTACTGTAACATTTGTGGCTGTTCGGAGTGCCCCCGAAACAGGTGGTGGGGTGCGGCCATCACCCATGTGACAGATCCCCGGGACTGCTCTGTGTATCAGTGACCCCAGGGGCTGATTTATGGCGGGATTTGTAGCTGCTTTTATTGGGGGCTCTATAAAAGATAAGGAAAACCCTTTGCTGAGATTGAGGAGTTTATTGTGCTGGATCTGGACTCTGCTCTCAGCATTAGAGAGATACCACCCTGCCTCCAGGATTACCGCTGTGACCCCCGCTGCCCCCCAGGCCAATCACGGCTAATGGGGGTCACCCGGAGGGGAACAGACCTGCTTCAGGGAAACGGTTAAGACTCCGTTCACATTGATTATACATGCAGTTTTTTGTTTGTTTTTTAAAGGAAACGCCATATTTTCACGTTTTTCTTTTTTTTTTACAGTCTTTGGCGAAATAAAAAAAATACATTATACATAATGGTTTTCAAATGTGTCACTTTTTGGTATGATGATTTTATTTAAAAAAATCAAATAATAATAATAAAGCTTGCTCTGGGAATTATACTTTGTAACATTTTTTTTGCAAACCTGCAAAAAAATAAATAAAAATATAGATACAAATTGATACAGAAGCCAGAAAAACACTACTGTCTGAAAAGAAACTGAATAAAAACACAAGAAACATTCCAAAGTCTATGTATATCTTTAAAAAAAATAAAATAAAATAAGCTAAAGTTACTTTTATTGTTGGGTTAAAGAACACAATTTCTCACAATTTTAACGTGACACAGAATTCCATAAATGAACGAACGTCTAAGAGTCTAGTAAATATGCAAATATCGCTACCGAGAACTGCAACATTGTTGCAACTGAGGCTTTTTCCCTGCAAATGTATGTGAATGTGTATACTTGTATGTAACCCCTTCTCATGTACAGCACCATGGAAATAAATAATAATATATATAATTATTATTATTTAGAAATGCGAGATCACAAGGTCGTCAATACGTGAATGGAAAGTGACTAATTCTGCACAGTGGGATGTGGAGGCATGATACGTTTTTGTGTGATGTTTCCCTTTAAGAAGTTGGGCACGTGATGAGACGGTGGGCTCTGGGTCGGGCTTTTTCCTAATCCCACCATTATTATCGCTGGCGGTTATTAGGGAGCAATCATTAACACTTTGCTGTCGGGTCAGCGTTTAGCTCCCAGTGTCCGCGGTGCTGCGCTGCCCACAACGTTATTTGCAGCCTCTAGAGGGAATATTTCCTGCCGGCTAATTACCGGATATGTAGAACGGATCATTAAGAGGCAGGAAGCGCTCTCCCCGATGGCTTTCATTTTAAAGTCTCTTTATTTTCTGGAGTAAAAAAGTTTTTTGGACGAATTCCCCGTTTATGACAAGTGTCAGCGAACACGTCGTCACACGATGTTTTAACTCTTTTAATGTCGGATGCTCAGCGACACAAAATTTCAAAGCAAAACTGAAGAATTAAAAGAAAAAAAATACTTCAAAGCCGAAAGCGAAGAAAAAAAAAAAGCTGCAATTCATTCCATCGTATGGGCGAGCGGCTATGGGCGAGCGGAGAGAAGGAGGCCGTCACGGGCCCCAGGCGACATTTTTCTAAGTCGCTTTTCTTTTTTGTCTTACGTTATTCGTGGCCGTTTTATTTGCCAATTTCTTCAAAATCGCACAAATTCAGTAATGCTCTTTATTTTCGTCTTTTAACTTTTCTTTTTGTGCTTTTTTTGAAGCAAAGAGTTGCACATTACATGACAATGTTACTGTCAATACTAACAATATCTGGGGCACAAAAAAATCATCAGATGGAGAGAGTTATCCAAATAATGAACCATCCGCAAGCATCTGGATAAAGAAAACTAAGTTCCCAATGGCGAATGGAGCAAACAAGAGAGAAGTAAAAAAAGAGGCTTGATAATAGGAAAAATTGGACAAAAGAGGCGCAAATTCAATAATAAATTGGAAACATTGACTGGAACTATCTAACTTCTTAAAGGAGTTGTCCCATCTCCACTCTTTGATGGAAGATTCTGCTTCCATTACAATGACTCGTAACTGTGGGCTGCACTCACTCGTGGCTGTGGGCTGCACTCACTCGTGGCCGTGTGCTGTACTGACTCGTGGCCATGGGCTGCACTCACTCATTGTCATAGGCTGCACTACCTTGTGGCCATGGCCTGTACTGACTCGTGGCCTTGGGCTGCACTCACTCGTGGCTGTGGGCTGCACTCACTCGAGGCCGTGTGCTTTACTGACTCGTGGCCATGGGCTGCACTCATTGCCATGGGCTGCACTCCCTTGTGGCCATGGCCTGTACTGACTCGTGGCCTTGGGCTGCACTCACTCGTGGCTGTGGGCTGCACTCATTGCCATGGGCTGCACTCACTCGTGGCCGTGTGCTGTACTGACTCGTGGCCATGGGCTGCACTCACTCGTGGCTGTGGGCTGCACTCGCTTGTGGCTGTGGGCTGCACTCACTCTTGGCCTTGGCCTGCACTTACTCCTGGCCATGGGCAGCACTCACTCGTGACCATGGGCTGCACTCAATCGTGACCATTCCCAGATCTGAAGAATTAGTCTCTGATTTGTATCCATATAATGGTGATTTGTCTTCCGCCTCATTGCTTCCTCTCTGGGGTCTGCCATCATTCCGCAGTGGTCCCCACATGTCCCCTCTGTGTCTCTATGACCTCACAGAGGTGACATCTTACACCCACCCTTGTATATGGGATCTGTGGCTTCATCCTTTTCCATGGGGTCCAGATTTGCCCCCTGATCAGCTCCAGGGCGACTGCAATAAACACTTAATATTTGAGAACCGCCTTTTAAGCAATTGTCTGCCCCTCATCGTTCCCCTCCTGTGTTCTGCATTTATCGGCGGTGCTTGTGGCGCCATTATGAGCCACATTTATCAATCTTTTCGCCCCCTTGAAAAAAACCTGACTTCTGTTTCTTGAGATCACATGAGCTGCGAATGTCTCGGGAGGGATGAGACCACGCGGCGATCGCTCTGATCTCCTGTTGGGGGTCTCGGTTTTCATCTCTGACTTCAGGTCTAGAATTATCAATTTCCAAAACATGGAGTTTGCAGTGATGATGGGATATACTGATAATGGGGTCTGCGGTATTATGGAGTTGTAATGTAAGCGACTGTCCAGTCTCCATGGCCGGTGGGTGCCTGTGTGGCCCCCAGGTCAGCTCTCCCTCTCATAGACTGGATCTCCCTCTGTATCTGGGGCCCAATCATTCCCAATTATACTGCAAGAGTGCGATATAAAGGGGAAGTCCTCATTAAAGGGGTCCTCCTCCTCTGGGGCTGTCTGTTGCCCACCCTTCCATTTCTGCCAATAGGAATCCACATAGTGCCACGGTCATTAGAACCAGAGTGCGGGACCCCCCAGTCTGGGTAGTAGCGGGGTCTCCATCACACTCATCTCTTCTGATGAATGTCATAATGTGAATGTCCGACTTCACCATAAATCCAATCCCCATACTGACCCCCCAGGGGTAATGTGCCAGGCGGCTCCCCGGCCCCTGCTTTATGGCTGTGTTCTGCTGATGAAAGAGAGGACAAGAATCCTTTTAATCTTTCCTCTGGTGTGCTGAGGCTGCTGCGGGTACAGAGACGTTCCCCGTCACCCAGCCCTTGTGCCTGACCATGGCCATCGGCCGTGACTGCCAACATGTTACCACGAGAAGGAACCGGATCACCACAAAAGCCTCAAAATCAGCGACATAACAAGGCAAACCTCAGTCAGGAGCGGCCCCGGCCTCCTCTCCATCGAATCCCTTTAATCTTTCCTCTGGTGTGCTGAGGCTCCTGCGGGTACAGAGACGTTCCCCATCACCCAGCCCTTGTGTCTGACCATGGCCATCGGCCGTGACTGCCAACATGTTACCACGAGAAGGAACCGGATCACCACAAAAGCCTCAAAATCAGCGACATAACAAGGCAAACCTCAGTCAGGAGCGACCCCGGCCTCCTCTCCATCAGTGGCTGTTAGAAAAGTAACAATGAGAGCGCAAGAAATGTAACACTGAATACTGTAAGATGTGGTCACCACTCTAACCCTGCACCTCCCGGATCACCACCCCGACAGATGCCCCCACATCAAGGCTCTGGGGGTCCCTATCTCCGCTATTGTTCTCTGTGTAACTAGTTGATGCTTTGTTGCAATCTAACAGCTTCCTGGCCTTTGTGAAGATTGGGGCACGATCCGCGGCTCGGACTGATCAGGGCCACTGGCGTCTTTGCCGCCGTCAGTCCTCAGCGTTCCCTATGTGATCCTGTAAGGCCGCGGTCACCCCATACTTTATCTGTCACCCGAGAAACTTGCTCCGATTATGCTAATCAGACTCTGATCAGAGCCGGATACAATATTCTCGGAGGTGGAGAAAAAAAAAAAAGTGTGAAAATCGGACCACACTGAGATGTCCTCCACGATGTTGACCCCGAGACTTGGCTGTCCGAGTGTGATCCCAATATCGCAGGCAAATCGTGGGGCAGAGAGGGGCTAGCGGGGGCCGATCTCATGGCGATCTCTAAGCTCCATAGCGACCCGTTTGGCCGCAGCTATCGGACATCAACGTTTTTTTTTTATGAGATATGCATTTTTACAGAAGAAATCTACAAAATCTCTGAACATAAGACTTGATATTTATGAATATGTCACCGTGAAGACAAGATGTCGTGACATAAGGGGCCGCACTGAGGACAGATGCCGGGGGTCCGAGTCCAGTTCTCTAAGTGATGCAATCAGATGAAACGTCTCCAGTGACTCAGATGTTTTGCTCCTTCCGATGTTGGTGGGAGATGAGTGACGCAGAGTAATTAGTCAGAGCCCAATAGACTAAAGTGCAAATCACAGAACAAGATGTCATCCGCCCCGAACAGAGGGGAAGAGAAAGCTGGACAGTCAGCGGACGGATCACCGAGTGTCAACATAGAAGATGGAGAGATAGATGGATAGATAATAGATAGATAATAGATGATAGATAATAGATAGATGGATAGATAATAGATGATAGATAGATAATAGATAGATGGATAGATTGATAATAGATAGATAATAGATATATAATAGATTATAATAGATAATAAATAGAAGATAGATGATATAATTATAGATAGATAATAGATGGATATTTAATAGATAATAGATGGATTGATAGATAATAGATAAATGGATATATAATAGTTAGATAATAGATGGATATATAATATATAGTTGATAGATAGATGGATAGATAATAATCTTTATTTTTATATAGCGCTAACATATTCTGCAGCGCTTTATAGACATGATCATCGCTGTCCCCAATGGGGCTCACAATCTAAATTCCCTCTCAGTATGTCTTTGGACTAGATAATAGATAGATGATATATTAATAGATAGATAATAGACAGATAATGGATAGATAATAGATAATGGATAGATAATAGAACATAGATGATATATTAATAGAGAGATGATAGATATATTATAGATGGATAATAGAGATAGATAATAGATGATATATTAATAGATAAGATAGATAATAGATCGAAAATAGATAAGAGAGAGATAATCGATGATAGATTAATTGACATATAATAGATAATAGGTAGATAATAGAGATAGATAATAGATTAATAGACAGATAATAGAGATAGATAGTACATAATAGATATAGATAATGGATGATATGCCATGGGCTTCCATAGCCCCCACCTGAGATCTTCTCCCGTCCATCATTCCTACAGTCCCTTTTCCATGTTGCACAATTTCTTTGCCAATACTAATGTGTATTTGCTCGTCACAATAACGTGTGTTTGAATTTGATAGATAATAGATGGATGAGAGGTTTTTGTGACAGAAATGATAGAATCCCATCCAATAATCACCTTTCCTACACTGGGGTCTCTCACACATCGGCCACTTTCTGCGCTCGCTGCCTCCGTTTATTGTCCATGCTGTGCTGCCGCTTCGTACATTCAGTCCTTGCTGCTGTCCTGGCGCACGCTGCGCTGCTGCTGCCTCACTTTTTGACATATAGATAAATGCAAAAAATAAATAGATCAATGAGTAGAGAAAAAGTAGAATATTTTAGGAAAATAATAATTATAACAATTTCGGCTTCTCCTCCACGTTGTTCTATTTATCGAAACCAATTGTTATTCCATAATAACGTCACATTCTTATAGAATCGTTAGCGGCTCCGCGCTGCTCCCTGATCTTCGTGTTGAAACTTAATTACAAGTAATTAATAGTTTAATAATGGAAACCATTATGTTAGTTATTATAAGTGGGAATTTCTCATTTTTTTTTTTTGTTCTTTTTTTCTGATTTTCACAATTTTAAGAACAATTTTCCTGAACGTCATGTCATAGTGTTTAGGATTTAGGGAAATACCTGATACTTTTTTGGGAGCGATCACCTGAGGATATATGATACGTGGAAGAAGAAAATCCAATTAAAAATTATATATAAATTACAAAATCAGATGAAAGTTTTTCACTTGATACTTTTTTTTTTTTTTTTTTCTTGTTTGATTGTGGTTCTGCGGTTTAGAAAATTCACAAAAGACACAAAACCCAGGACTATCCCCAGAGCTGGAGCATAAGTGTAAATGTTATCCGTCATTCCTCCGAAACACAGCAGCAGATAAGAAACATGTGGGCCACCTAAGATGTTCTATCCCTCCGCGGATAAATCCACAAAACGCTTGGAATCAATGTCACCAAATTCTCCGGCTCATAGATAGAGTTCTATGTTTAATGTCTACAAATACAAAACCATACATTTAAGTATAATTAATAATATTCCCTGGGTTATTGATATAAATATAGGCAAAATAAAGCTAAATATTAACTAAATAAAACCGGCATTTTATGCCGTATTTAATGAACTCCATACATTTCAAACACATTATTACAATCCATAAACGTGTATAATGTTTTAAATATAATTTATCTGGAAATTGATTTTTTTACAATTTTAGATACATTTTAGCTCACTTGTATATTTTTTTCCTTTTTTATTTATTGACATATTTTATTATTTTACATACAAGCCTTACTCTTATTCTATTTGTTATATTTCTATTTACATTTATTGTCCATTTGCGAATTTCTAATAGATTTTATACTTTTTTTTTATGACTTTTGAAACTCGATTTTAGATTTTCTTAATTCCACGTTCATTTTAGAAATTCAACTATACGTCAAATTCTTTGGAAATTTCCGACGCAGAAATATATTTGATCCTTTCTTTTATTGAACTCCGTTCATTTATGTACACGGACCGAGATGTATAAATTATAATTTTTGAGAGTAAAAAATAGACAAGGTTATATAATATGGTGCAAAATAAAATCTGAAGATTTTTTTTTTTCTGATGTTCTTGTACGCTGGACCATTTCATATCGGTTGGATCCCCCTAATCCTTTTGTGTGTTCTCTTGGCTTTTCCCCCTCCTATAAGCCGTGTTTATTAGCCGAGGTTCATCCATCTGATTTATTGATTCCCTGGTTTCCTGTGGACTATTTCCATGGTGCGGAGCTGAGCGCGGCGCAGCGCAGAGCTTGTCATATGTTCTGATGTGAAATGTTTATCAGACGGATGATTTACATCTCCCAGGTGTTCACCTACAGAGGAAGCCAAGATTCTCCTAACACAGACTTCATCTGTAGGACATAATGCGCCCAGTTATTTCTTATCTCCGACATCGATCATATCTCAGCTTCTACTTTCACACAAACAAGTCTGACGACACAAAGCAGCGAAGAAAAGTCACTATTTATCCCGATTACAGTCAATATTTATCAAAGCTTTCCAATTCTTCATTATATATGAGATTGTATTCTAACTACAATGGGGGAAATAAGTATTTGATCCCTCTGGCAAACAAGACTTAATACTTGGTGGTAAAACCCTTGTTGGTAAGCCCAGCAGTCAGTCGCTTTATCTAGGTGATGATGAGGTTTGCGCACATGTCAGGAGGAATTTTGGTCCACTCCTCTTTGCAAATCATCTCTAAATCCATTTAGATTTTGAGGCTGTCGCTTGGCAACTCGGAACTTCCAGTCCCTCCATAAGTTTTCTATGGGAGTAAGGTCTGGAGACTGGCTAGGCCACTCCATGACCTTAATGTGCCTCTTTTTGAGCCACTCCTTTGTTGCCTTGGCTGTATGTTTTGGGTCATTCTCTTGCTGGAAGACTCAGCCACGACACATTTTTAATGTGCTGGTGCAGGGAAAGAGGTTGTCACTCAGGATTTTACGATACATGGCTCCATCCATTCTCCCATTGATGAGGTGAAGTAGTCCTGTGCCCTTTGCAAAGAAACATCCCCAAAACATAATGTTTCCACCTACATGCTTGACAGTGGGGATGGTGTTCTTTGGGTCATAGGCAGCATTTCTCTTCCTCCAAACACGGCGAATTGAGTTAATGCCAAAGAGCTCAATATTTGTCTCATCTGACCACAGCACCTTCTCCAAGTAACTCACAGAATCATCCATGTGTTCATTGGTAAACTTCAGACTGGTTGCACATCTGCCTTCTTGAGCAAGGGGACCTTGCGGGCACTGCAGAATTTTATGCCTTTACGGTGTAATGTGCTACCAATGGTTTTCTTGTTGTCTGTCGTCCCAGCTGCCTTGAGACCATTAACAAGTCCCCCCGGTGTAGTTTTAGGTGGATCTCTCACCTTCCTCATGATCAAGGATACCCTCTCCTCATAGATTGTTAGCTCCTGTGCTCAGTGTCCTCTACTCATAGATTGTAAGCTCCTGTGCTCAGTGTCCTCTCTCCTCATAGATTGTAAACTCCTGTGCTCAGTGTCCTCTACTCATAGATTGTAAGCTCCTGTGCTCAGTGTCCTCTCTCCTCATAGATTGTAAGCTCCTGTGCTCAGTGTCCTCCTCTCCTCATAGATTGTAAACTCCTGTGCTCAGTGTCCTCTCTCCTCATAGATTGTAAGCTCCTGTGCTCAGTGTCCTCCTCTCCTCATAGATTGTAAGCTCCTGTGCTCAGTGTCCTCTCTCCTCATAGATTGTAAGCGCCTGTGCTCAGTGTCCTCTCTCCTCATAGATTGTGAGCTCCTGTGCTCAGTGTCCTCTCTCCTCATAGATTGTAAGCTCCTGTGCTCAGTGTCATCTCTCCTCATAGATTGTTAGCTCCTGTGCTCAGTGTCCTCTACTCATAGATTGTAAGCTCCTGTGCTCAGTGTCCTCTCTCCTCATAGATTGTAAGCTCCTGTGCTCAGTGTCCTCTCCTCATAGATTGTTAGCTCCTGTGCTCAGTGTCCTCTCTCCTCATAGATTGTAAGCTCCTGTGCTCAGTGTCCTCTCCTCATAGATTGTAAGCTCCTGTGCTCAGTGTCCTCTCTCCTCATAGATTGTAAGCTCCTGTGCTCAGTGTCCTCTCCTCATAGATTGTAAACTCCTGTGCTCAGTGTCCTCTCTCCTCATAGATTGTAAGCTCCTGTGCTCAGTGTCCTCTCTCCTCATAGATTGTAAGCTCCTGTGCTCAGTGTCCTCTCCTCATAGATTGTAAGCTCCTGTGCTCAGTGTCCTCTCTCCTCATAGATTGTAAGCTCCTGTGCTCAGTGTCCTCTCCTCATAGATTGTAAGCTCCTGTGCTCAGTGTCCTCTCCTCATAGATTGTAAGCTCCTGTGCTCAGTGTCCTCCTCTCCTCATAGATTGTAAGCTCCTGTGCTCAGTGTCCTCTCTCCTCATAGATTGTAAGCTCCTGTGCTCAGTGTCCTCTCTCCTCATAGATTGTAAACTCCTGTGCTCAGTGTCCTCTCTCCTCATAGATTGTAAACTCCTGTGCTCAGTGTCCTCCTCTCCTCATAGATTGTAAGCTCCTGTGCTCAGTGTCCTCTCTCCTCATAGATTGTAAGATCCTGTGCTCAGTGTCCTCTCCTCATAGATTGTAAACTCCTGTGCTCAGTGTCCTCTCCTCATAGATTGTAAGCTCCTGTGCTCAGTGTCCTCTCTCCTCATAGATTGTAAGCTCCTGTGCTCAGTGTCCTCTCCTCATAGATTGTAAGCTCCTGTGCTCAGTGTCCTCTCTCCTCATAGATTGTAAACTCCTGTGCTCAGTGTCCTCTCCTCATAGATTGTAAGCTCCTGTGCTCAGTGTCCTCTCTCCTCATAGATTGTAAGCTCCTGTGCTCAGTGTCCTCTCTCCTCATAGATTGTAAGCTCCTGTGCTCAGTGTCCTCCTCTCCTCATAGATTGTAAGCTCCTGTGCTCAGTGTCCTCTCTCCTCATAGATTGTAAGCTCCTGTGCTCAGTGTCCTCTCTCCTCATAGATTGTAAGCTCCTGTGCTCAGTGTCCTCCTCTCCTCATAGATTGTAAACTCCTGTGCTCAGTGTCCTCTCTCCTCATAGATTGTAAGCTCCTGTGCTCAGTGTCCTCTCCTCATAGATTGTAAGCTCCTGTGCTCAGTGTCCTCTCTCCTCATAGATTGTAAGCTCCTGTGCTCAGTGTCCTCCTCTCCTCATAGATTGTAAGCTCCTGTGCTCAGTGTCCTCTCCTCATAGATTGTAAGCTCCTGTGCTCAGTGTCCTCCTCTCCTCATAGATTGTAAGCTCCTGTGCTCAGTGTCCTCTCTCCTCATAGATTGTAAGCTCCTGTGCTTAGTGTCCTCTCTCCTCATAGATTGTAAGCTCCTGTGCTCAGTGTCCTCCTCTCCTCATAGATTGTAAACTCCTGTGCTCAGTGTCCTCTCTCCTCATAGATTGTAAGCTCCTGTGCTCAGTGTCCTCTCCTCATAGATTGTAAGCTCCTGTGCTCAGTGTCCTCTCTCCTCATAGATTGTAAGCTCCTGTGCTCAGTGTCCTCCTCTCCTCATAGATTGTAAGATCCTGTGCTCAGTGTCCTCCTCTCCTCATAGATTGTAAACTCCTGTGCTCAGTGTCCTCTCTCCTCATAGATTGTAAACTCCTGTGCTCAGTGTCCTCTCTCCTCATAGATTGTAAGCTCCTGTGCTCAGTGTCCTCTCTCCTCATAGATTGTAAGCTCCTGTGCTCAGTGTCCTCTCCTCATAGATTGTAAGCTTCTGTGCTCAGTGTCCTCTCTCCTCATAGATTGTAAGCTCCTGTGCTCAGTGTCCTCTCTCCTCATAGATTGTAAGATCCTGTGCTCAGTGTCCTCCTCTCCTCATAGATTGTAAACTCCTGTGCTCAGTGTCCTCTCTCCTCATAGATTGTAAGCTCCTGTGCTCAGTGTCCTCCTCTCCTCATAGATTGTAAGCTCCTGTGCTCAGTGTCCTCCTCTCCTCATAGATTGTAAACTCCTGTGCTCAGTGTCCTCTCTCCTCATAGATTGTAAGATCCTGTGCTCAGTGTCCTCCTCTCCTCATAGATTGTAAGCTCCTGTGCTCAGTGTCCTCTCTCCTCATAGATTGTAAGCTCCTGTGCTCAGTGTCCTCTCCTCATAGATTGTAAGCTTCTGTGCTCAGTGTCCTCTCTCCTCATAGATTGTAAGCTCCTGTGCTCAGTGTCCTCTCTCCTCATAGATTGTAAGATCCTGTGCTCAGTGTCCTCCTCTCCTCATAGATTGTAAACTCCTGTGCTCAGTGTCCTCTCTCCTCATAGATTGTAAGCTCCTGTGCTCAGTGTCCTCCTCTCCTCATAGATTGTAAGCTCCTGTGCTCAGTGTCCTCTCTCCTCATAGATTGTAAACTCCTGTGCTCAGTGTCCTCCTCTCCTCATAGATTGTAAGCTCCTGTGCTCAGTGTCCTCTCTCCTCATAGATTGTAAGATCCTGTGCTCAGTGTCCTCTCTCCTCATAGATTGTAAGCTCCTGTGCTCAGTGTCCTCTCTCCTCATAGATTGTAAGATCCTGTGCTCAGTGTCCTCCTCTCCTCATAGATTGTTAGCTCCTGTGCTCAGTGTCCTCTCTCCTCATAGATTGTAAGCTCCTGTGCTCAGTGTCCTCCTCTCCTCATAGATTGTAAGCTCCTGTGCTCAGTGTCCTCCTCTCCTCATAGATTGTAAACTCCTGTGCTCAGTGTCCTCTCTCCTCATAGATTGTAAGATCCTGTGCTCAGTGTCCTCCTCTCCTCATAGATTGTAAGCTCCTGTGCTCAGTGTCCTCTCTCCTCATAGATTGTAAGCTCCTGTGCTCAGTGTCCTCTCCTCATAGATTGTAAGCTTCTGTGCTCAGTGTCCTCTCTCCTCATAGATTGTAAGCTCCTGTGCTCAGTGTCCTCTCTCCTCATAGATTGTAAGATCCTGTGCTCAGTGTCCTCCTCTCCTCATAGATTGTAAACTCCTGTGCTCAGTGTCCTCTCTCCTCATAGATTGTAAACTCCTGTGCTCAGTGTCCTCTCTCCTCATAGATTGTAAGCTCCTGTGCTCAGTGTCCTCTCTCCTCATAGATTGTAAGCTCCTGTGCTCAGTGTCCTCTCTCCTCATAGATTGTAAGCTCCTGTGCTCAGTGTCCTCTCCTCATAGATTGTAAGCTCCTGTGCTCAGTGTCCTCTCTCCTCATAGATTGTAAGCTCCTGTGCTCAGTGTCCTCTCCTCATAGATTGTAAACTCCTGTGCTCAGTGTCCTCTCTCCTCATAGATTGTAAGCTCCTGTGCTCAGTGTCCTCTCTCCTCATAGATTGTAAGCTCCTGTGCTCAGTGTCCTCTCCTCATAGATTGTAAGCTCCTGTGCTCAGTGTCCTCTCCTCATAGATTGTAAGCTCCTGTGCTCAGTGTCCTCTCCTCATAGATTGTAAACTCCTGTGCTCAGTGTCCTCTCTCCTCATAGATTGTAAGCTCCTGTGCTCAGTGTCCTCTCTCCTCATAGATTGTAAGCTCCTGTGCTCAGTGTCCTCTCCTCATAGACTGTAAGCTCCTGTGCTCAGTGTCCTCTCTCCTCATAGATTGTAAGCTCCTGTGCTCAGTGTCCTCTCCTCATAGATTGTTCTACCCGATGGTGGGGTGGTACCAGGAATCAGCTCAATCGGGCAATCATATGGCTGATGCGGAGGAAGACTATGCCTCCTTCTTGTCAAAAACATCAGAAAATGACCAGTAAGGGGTAGGTAACCCCGTGGGTACAGAAGAAAGCTGTAGAGAACTAGCAGGATGAACAGACTGCAGACAGCGTTCATGGCACGGATGCCCCCAACGAAGAACCTCACCGGAGCGCCAATCGAGGACGGGCTCATGCGCCCTAAGCCAGGGAAGACCAAGACGCAGCGCGTGAGACAGGTTTGGCAGCACGTAAAGAGCAATCTTCTCCCGATGCAGGACTCCTACCTGCAGAACCACCTCCTCAGTAACCATAGTGACAGTCTCTTGCAGGGGCTTCCCATCCACTGAAGCAATCATACTCGGATTCTTCAAAGAAAAAACAGGGATCCGATACTTATTAACCTCCATCAGCCTAATAAAGATCGCTGCCACGCCGGAATCCACATAAGCCACCTCGGGACCACGTCTCTGACCCAGGGTAAGTAAGACAGATATAGTGAGGGGTAGAGAGGAATCACACACACCTAGGAAGGAAGGCCTCTCTTACCTGGCGTAGGTGGAAGAGTTTCCCGGCCTGTCAGGACGGGATCGGAGTAAGTGTAAAGCCGCACCACAATAGAAGCACAAGCCCTGTGCAAATCTCTCTTTTCGACGAAGCTCCGCCATCTTGAGCCGATCCACCTGCATCGGTTCTGGTATGGAACCACTGGAAGGCCCAGTTGATCGCGGACTAGGTGGTCTGTGGATAGAAGGAGAAGGTCTGAAAGATCTTCTCTCTCTGGCGGACTCACGAGAACATTCCTGAAAATACAGGTCTATACATGTGGCCAAAGCAATGAGATCCTTGCAGGAACTTGGAGTACGACCCACGATCTCGTCCTTAATTTTGTTAGAAAGTCCCCGCCAGAAAGCCCCGACCAGTGCCTCATGATTCCACCCCAACTCAGAGGACAATATATGAAAGCTAATGGCGTACTGCCTGACAGTGAGAGCACCCTGGTGAAGATTAAAGAGTGACTCAGTGATAGAGGGCAACCGACCCGGTTCATCAAAAACTCTGCGGAACGTCTCCAAAAAGGTCGACAGACTTGAGACTATAGGGTCGTCACGTTCCCACAGAGGATATACCCAAGCCAGGGCCTCTCCCCCGAGATGAGACACTAAAAACGCCACTTTGGCCTGATCGGTGGGGTATTGCTGGGGTAGTAGTTCGAAATGCAGGCGGCACTGGTTCAAGAAGCCTCAACAAAGTTTGGGATAGCTATTATATCTAGGCAGTTTCCCTAAGCGCGGCGGAGGGTATGACACAGAGACTGGATCAGAGTCGAGAGATTGAGCCTGAGCTGGGGCCATGGCTGCGGACTGGAGGTTGTACAAACGGTCATCCACCGATGGCGTGTAGCTCAGCATGCGGGATTGGGTATCGCGCTGCTGTGAGAGGTCCTGCTGGAGACTAGCGAGCTGGGTACCGTTTACCGGATCGGAGACCTGTAGGGAAGATAACCTCTCCTCATGGATTATAAGCTCTTGTGCTCAGTGTCCTCTCTCCTCTTGTGATCAGGGTCCTTATTCCCACCTTGAAAGTTTTACTAGTTTTCTACTTCATATTGTCTGTTATTTGCACTTGTTCCTCTCATTGTGTGATGTAAAAAAATACCTTAGAATTAACAACATAAGAATATGAAATATTGCTGCCTTCATTCTTCGGTTGCTGCTTCCTACTTGTATAATAACATCAGTATCCAAAAGAACCTAAATAATAATCATCATAGTGAAAAATATTTCAATAAAAAATCAGAACTATTATTTTTCATTTTTATTTTTTTATTTATCCCTTGTGTTCCAATTTGTTCCAAACTCATTTTTATCATTATTTATTATTTTATTTAAAGGTATTTATTATTTATACTATTCCTATTATTATTATCCTTAAGATTGTTATTGCTTTTATTTTTTTCTGCTTTTTTTTAGCTCTTCAGTTCATTTTTGACCACTTATTCCTTTGTCACATATAGGGTTAACCGTTGCTGTGATTTTTCAGTGATATCTGACACCAGGACAAGAAGTTATTTCCCCCTGAACAGTAGTCCGATGGGTGATTACTTTTTGTTTTTTAGCTGTGATTTTCATCAGAGCAGTAAAGCAGGTGTCCAGTTGGGATAACTACCCTGCGAGCAACGAAAAATTGCAAAAATCTACAAATCTGACATGTGGATGGCAGCCGAACATTTAAGGGGATGAGATGTTTCTACTTGTTAGAATCTGATACAAGTTTTCTAAGGAAATGTAACAAAATTCTTGATGTTTAATTTTTCAAGGGTGTTTTCTGATTTTGACAAAAAGGCAGATTGTTAAAAAAGAAAATAAAAAATCCGTCCTGACGCACCTGGTGGTCCGCAAAGCTGCTTAATGGCAAGAAAAAAAAATTACAAAAATAAACTCTGGTTTCTGCCTTTCAGGGTGGGCAATGCCATTTGTACGGCGCGACCCCCAGCCCTGGTGAGTGTTAGAGCTGTCACTGCGCCCCACTGCAGCAGAAACAGTCTCTCCAGTCCTTTACTCGGATCTTCCACCAGATTTCAGCCTGAGATTCCTGTCGCTACTGTCAAAAGAAAAAAATACGACCTGCCATAATCTAAACTGCAAGAAACGTCGCAACTCTCGAGGAGCAGAAAAAATGACAAAGTCTTTGTTTAAACCTTTCCTACAACAACGCACTGTGACCCCATAAATACTGGATCCTGCATCGGCGGAGCAAAGTTCTGTGTCTTGTTCGCATTTATTTCAGCACATTTTTTATTAATTTTTATGTCTTGTTCGCATTTATTTCGTCACATTTTTATTTATTTTTATGTCTTGTTCACATTTATTTCGTCACATTTTTTATTAATTTTTGTCTTGTTCGCATTTATTTAGTCACATTTTTTATTAATTTTTATGTCTTGTTCGCATTTATTTCGTCAAATTTTTATTTATTTTTATGTCTTGTTCACATTTATTTCGTCACATTTTTTATTAACTTTTATGTCTTGTTCGCATTTATTTCATCAGATTTTTATTTATTTTTATGTCTTGTTTACATTTATTTTCTTCACTTTTTTAAATTCATTTTTATGTCTTGTTCACATTTATTTCGTCACATTTTTTATTCATTTTTGTGTTGTTCGCATTTATTTCGTCACTTTTTTTATTCATTTTTATGTCTTGTTCGCATTTATTTCGTCACCTTATTTTTTTTTATCTTCACATTTATTTAATCACATTTTTTATTCATTTTTACGTCTTGTTTAGTTATTTCGTCATTTTTTATTCATTTTTGTCTTGTTCGCGTTTATTTTGTCATATTTTTTTTATTTTTTATGTCATGTATGTATTTATTTAGTCACTTATTTATTCATTTTTTGTCCTGTTTGCATTTATTTCGTCACTTTTTTATTAATTTTTTTGTCTTGTTCAGATTAATTTTGTCACATTTTTTATTATTTTTTGTCTAGTTCACATTTATTTTGTCACTTTTTTTATTCATTTTTATGCCTTGTTTGCATTTTTCGTCACTTTTTTAATTCATTTTTATGTCTTGTTCACATTTATTTCGTTACATTTTTTCATCATTAATTTTTATGTCTTGCTCATATTTACGTGACAATGTTTGAATTGATTTAATTAACAATGTGGTTATTTTAAGGCGGAATGGCGCCAATAAAGGTCTAAAATCCTCTGCCCATATATTTACAGGGATAAGGCTCGTCACAAACGCAGATCTGCGAGGTGAATTCCTTTTCCTTGTGGCCAAACTTAACTTGAGCTGGAGTTTTGGCAATTAGGTTCAAAGATAAATGATGTCAAATCGCTGCAAATATCCCGACGTGACCTCAGCAGTCGGCGGCTCTCAATTTATGAGCAGTTGCGTTTGGACAGGACTCAAAGTGACTCGGGACTATGGACTGATGGGAGATTCACTATGAGAATATTGAAAATCATTTTGCTGGTAAGAGATAAATTCAGATAAGAGCCAAAATAACGTGGGTGGTAGCCCTTTAATAAAAAAATGGCGGCAATCATAGGACATTTCTTGAAACTTTTATGACCTGTCACAAAATTGCAAATTCACAGGATAAAATATACCTACCAGTCACATCTAGAGCTGCATTCACAATTCTACTCTCACATCATAACCTACCTATCAGTCACCTCTAGAGCTGCATTCACAATTCTACTCTCACATCATAACCTACCTATCAGTCACCTCTAGAGCTGCATTCACAATTCTACTCTCACATCATAACCTACCTATCAGTCACCTCTAGAGCTGCATTCACAATTCTACTCTCACATCATAACCTACCTATCAGTCACCTCTAGAGCTGCATTCACAATTCTACTCTCAAATCATAACCTACCTATCAGTCACCTCTAGAGCTGCATTCACAATTCTACTCTCACATCATAACCTACCTATCAGTCACCTCTAGAGCTGCATTCACAATTCTACTCTCAAATCATAACCTACCTATCAGTCACCTCTAGAGCTGCATTCACAATTCTACTCACATCATAACCTACCTATCAGTCACCTCTAGAGCTGCATTCACAATTCTACTCTCAAATCATAACCTACCTATCAGTCACCTCTAGAGCTGCATTCACAATTCTACTCTCACATCATATTTTATCCATCAGTGACATCCAGAGCTGCATTCACAATTCTACTCTCGCATCATAACCTACATATCAGTCACCTCTAGAGCTGCATTCACAATTCTACTCACATCATATTTTATCCATCAGTCACATTAAGAGCTGCATTCGCAATTCTACTCTCACATCATATCTTATCCATTAGTCATATCCAGAGCTATATTCGCAGTTCTACTCGCACATCATAACGCACCCTTTTGTCATGTCCAGAGCTGCATTCACAATTGTACTTTCGTACCATAACTTAACTTTCAGTAACATCAAGAGCTGCATTCACAATTCTACTCTCACATTATATTGTCACGGTTCCACCCCTCAGTGTGTCTGGGATGCAGTTACTGACATATCGGCCGTCCAGTCCGGTACAGGGGCGTGCTGAGCTGTCAGTGTGGTGATTGACAGCTCGACTATCCAATCTGAGACTGGGCAGCGTCGGCTGTCTCCAAGTGTTCATTATTCCAGGTGATTGCCATGCTACTTAACTGAGCTGCTTCTCTCAGACCACTGACAGACGTGCATTCATCTAGTAGGCTGGTGCTCCCTGTGCCTTGAGTTCTGTATGCTTGATCATTTGCTGCCTGTTCTTGGACTTTGTTCTGACCATCCATCTGTTTAACCCCTTCTGCTCTGATCCGCTATCGTCCTGGTACTCTGACCTCAGAACGTTACCTGACTACACTTTTGTATCTTCCTTACTTACCCTCCTGGCTTCTGACCTTGGACTCCTTGATCATTCTGACTCACAGCTTGGCCGTGAGAAGTGACTAGCGTCACTCATATCTTATCCATCACTCATATCCAGAGCTGCATTCACAATTCTACTCTCGCATCATATTTTATCCATCAGTCACATCCAGAGCTGCATTCACAATTCTACTCTCATGTAATATTTTATCCATCATTCATATCCAGAGCTGCATTCACAATTCTACTTTCACATCATATTTTATCCATCAGTCACAACCAGAGCGGCATTCACAATTCTACTCTCGCATCATATCTTATCCATCAGTCACATCCAGAGCTGCATTCACAATTCTACTCTCAGGTCATATTTTATCCATCAGTCACAATCAGAACTGTATTCACTATCTGGAGATAATAGGCTGAGATCATAGCAAACAGATACAGAATCACAGACTGTGCCGCAGGCTGTGGAGCGGCAGGGAGAGATTTGAGTACAGCTCTGGATGTGTATGGAGCCGCTCCAGCAGAAGGGACGTGCAGTAATAGAACAGTATGTGCAGGTGTATGAGGTTGGAGCCCTGCGGATGACGGCTCCTGCACCAGACTATGACCAGTTACAGGGACATTGTTGCACTTGAATTAAATGATGGGATCTGTATGAGGTTTGAGATTTGTGATTTTTTTCCTCTTGTAGAGGTGAATTGGAGACGTCTTGGCCGCTATTCACACACTGGATTGCGCCCAGGAGTGGAATGAAATAGTTGCATTTTACCGTATGAGAATTGCGCTCACGGATCTGATGATAACGGGAGATCCTTGTATCTGATCTATCACCACTCCTGTAACAATGGCGCTCACCAGGAAAGGCGAATCCTCCGGTGGGCCTGACCAGCACAACTCCTTCCTCCTTCATTTGCCTGCTCTGCCCTCTATTCTGACTGCATGCACTGAGCGATGAGTGCGTTTTTCCACACCTGGTGCCGCTGTCTGCACTGCTCCGCAACTAGTGACGTGCAGTGAGCTCTTTCTCATCACCTGCTGCTGCGGCTTCTAGTGATCACATTGCGCTCACCGCTCTCTCAGCTGCGCAGCGCTCGATGAGATCAGTGGAAACCGCAGCAGCAGGTGATGAGAAAGCGCTCACTGCATGTCACTAGGTGCTGAGCAGTGCAGAGGCTGCAACAGGTGTGGAATAACGCACTCATAGCACAGCCGGCTCCATCACACATGAGACTGCACACAGCATGGGGCGTCAAGAATGCAGGTGATTATTGGAGGGAATGATGTCACCGGAAGGTGCCTCCTTCGGTCCAGTGAAGACCTCACAACAGGAAGCAGCGCTGTGCTGAGGCTGCTGGAGAAGAGAGGAGAGGAGGGTAGTGACTGGCGACTCCATGGAGCCGTGTGAGGAGAGGGCCGAGGGGCTGCACCATGGAGCCGTGTGAGGAGAGGACCGAGGGGCTGCACCATTGAGCCGTGTGAGGAGAGGACTGAGGGGCTGAACCATGGAGGAGTGTGAGGAGAGGACTGAGGAGCTGCACCATGGAGCCGTGTGAGGAGTGGATCGAGGGGCTGCACCATGGAGCCGTGTGAGGAGAGGACCGAGGGGCTGCACCATTGAGCCGTGTGAGGAGAGGACTGAGGGGCTGTACCATTGAGCCATGTGAGAGGACTGATGGGCTGCACCATGGAGCCGGGTGAGGCGAGGACTGAGGGGCTGCACCATGGAGGAGTGTGAGGAGAGGACTGAGGGGCTGAACCATGGAGCCAGGTGAGGAGAGGACTGAGGGGCTGAACCATGGAGCCGTGTGAGGAGTGGACCGAGGGGCTGCACCATGGAGCCGTGTGAGGAGGTAACTGACAGGCTGCACCATGGAGCCGTATGAGGAGAGGACTGAGGGGCTGCACCATGGAGCCATGTGAGGAAAGGACTGAGGGGCTGGATAATGGACTCTTGTACAGATGGGAGTCAGGACCCAGGACTCAGTGTGAGTCCTCTGAGGATATATTTTGGAAAGGGTTGATGTAACTTGAGTGGGACTGTATAGCGAAGGTGATGATGAGGGGCTGTGTGGAGGATGGGGGGATGATGAGGGGCTGTGTGGAGAAGGGTGGAGTGAAAAATCCTCTGGGTGCAGCAGTGAGTTCACCGCAAGAAACTTTTCAAAGTGAACCCTTTGAGCTCAGCGCTGCACCATGAGACTTTCTCACGGAGCTAGCGGGGATGTTACCGAGGTCACCTGGCTGAGAACGCAGCCTGTGACAGGAGGTAACCTCGATGATGTCACCGCTGCTCACTGAGGCAGCAGCTCATTCCCCAGTAGTTCTCAGCCTGAACGGTCGCATCTTGGCACCTGTCCTGGTTGAAAGCTATTTCTCCCCCAGACATGGATTTTGGCATGGGACAGAACGACTGATAGGTGAGGGATACTGTTGTATTTTATTTTTGTTTTATTACAGGAGATGGTGGCTTCAGTGGAATGGGCGATGACGCGAATATTGTTTCATTAAGATTGTTAAAGGAGTCTGTCATTCAATTAAAGGACTTTATTCTTGCTGTGTCTTTACCATACAACTGTAGAATTAGTAATGGATAGGTGTCTTACAGATAACTCTCCATTACTAAGTCGTGGGCTTGATGTCACCTGACAATACAAAGGTGACATCAAACCCCACCGCTACAGGCCAGTGGGAATAGCCGGCCAAAGCGCCAGAATTGGCGCATCTAATGTGCCTTTTGTGGGTGGCTGTGGGTTGCTGTTTTTAGGCTGGGGGGGGGCAATATCCATGGCCCCTTACCAGCCTGAGAATACCAGCTCTCAGCTTTAGCAAGGCTGGTTGTCAAAAATGGGGGGGACCAGCCTTGCTAATGCTGACAGCTGAAGGTGGCATCCCCCAACTGTCAGTTAAATACAGGGGAACCCACGCTGTTTTTTTTATTATTATTTATTTAGAACACAGGCTGATTGATGTTCCCATCAGCCCCTTCTGCTGTTGCTCATATTAGCGGCAGCAGGCCTGGGCTGTTTTGGAGCAGTAGTCCCGTCATCTGAGACCAATGACCGGAGGTAAACTTTATACCGCTGATCACAGCTGCAGGCTCACACTGTCGCTTGCGGATCTGATGGTAACGGGAGATCCATGTATCTGATCCATCACCACTCCTGTAACATTGGCGCTCGCAGATCTGATGGTAACGTGAGATCCTATTATCTGATCCATCACCACTCCTGTAACAATGGCGCTCGTGGATCTGATGGTAACGGGAGATCCATTTATCTGATCCATCACCACTCCTGTAACAATGGCGCTCGTGGATCTGATGGTAATGGGAGATCCATATATCTAATCCATCACCACTCCTGTAACAATGGCGCTCGTGGATCTGATGGTAACGGGAGATCCATGTATCTGATCCATCACCACTCCTGTAACAATGGTGCTTGTGGATCTGATGGTAACGGGAGATCCATGTATCTGATCCATCACCACTCCTGTAACAATGGCGCTCGTGGATCTGATGGTAACGGGAGATCCATGTATCTGATCCATCACCACTCCTGTAACAATGGCACTCGTGGATCTGATGGTAACGGGAGATCCATGTATGTGATCCATCACCACTCCTGTAACAATGGCGCTGCCGCCCCTGTCTAGACCTCTGCGCTGCGGTTTTACGTTTGTCCTTAGACTTTTGAAGCTGCTGCCAACTGAATTAGAGGAAGATATCAGGGGGCAACATTGGCATTTCCACTCTGACTCTTCCCCCCAAAAAAGGGAAAGAAAACTCTTTGTGTCCTGAACCTGCACCATCCGGCAGGCGGTGACGGTGTAACAATAGGGCGCGGGCGTCCTCTGATGCCGCTGTCCTCCGCAGCCACCCATTCCTGACGAGAAGCGGAGGAAGGTCCGGAGAGATGTGAGCCCTGGAATATATACAAGTGCCACGTATGATTGAGCAGCTATTGGGGCTGGTTTCCGCACCGCCGAGGGCTTTGCTCGCCATGACAGGCAGCTCCTCTGATCTACACCTCATTTTTTTTGCAGAGCGACAAGAAAACTTTTTGAATTAAATTTTCAAAATAGACGTGAAGTTGTCAGAAGTGCGATCCAGGCCCCGTCACAGGATGTAGCCGCCATTCAGTAATGTGCGCTCTGGAAACGACACCAGATAACAATCACATCTTCCCGCGGTGACTCACTGCTGGTGACATTATCCATGCTGCACACAGTCAGGATGAGACATGGAAAACCGCACCTGGACGGCGCTTACGGCCTAAAAGCCTCGTCTGTGGTTCCTCTGCTGCCAGACTGGCCGGACCAAGAAATGTTCTGAGGCTGCAGACATTCCTGAGCCGTGTAGGAAGAGGAGCAGAAATGTAAAGAATGGGGGACTGCGATTCATGTAGTGCACGGAAAGCATAACCACCAACATGGCAGCAACACCACATATAACGTTACTTATACTCCAGAGCTGCACTCACTATTTTGCTGCTGCAGTCACCGTGTACATACATCACATTACTGATCCTGAGTTACATCGTGTATTATGCTCCAGAGCTGCACTCACTATTCTGCTGGTGCAGTCACTGTGTACATACATTACATTACTGATCCTGAGTTACATTGTGTACTATACTCCAGAGCTGCACTCACTATTCTGCTGGTGCAGTCACTGTGTACATACATTACATTACTGATCCTGAGTTACATCGTGTATTATACTCCAGAGCTGCACTCACTATTCTGCTGGTGCAGTCACTGTGTACGTTGTTATGATCCGCTGACCTTGGAACTGCATGAGAACTTTCACTGGAGAAAGTGGCCACTGTACTGACCGCAATCCTGAACTTAACAACGCAACTAGAAGTAGCCGTGGAGTGTACCTAACACACCTAGACACCTCGTCACAGCCGGAGAACTAAATACCCCTAAAGATGGAAATAGGAATTCTATCTTGCCTCAGAGAATATCCCCAAAGGATAGACAGCCCCCCACAAATATTGGCGGTGAGTTGGAGAGGAAAAAACATACACAGGCAGAAAAACACGATTAGCACAGGAGGCCACTCTAGCTAGATAGGACAGGATAGGACAGAGTTCTGTGCGGTCAGTATAAAACCCTTCAAAACATCCACAGCAGAATATACCAAAACTTCCTACATCTACTAAAAGATGCAGGAGTGTATATCTGCAACTCCAGTGAATCCTACAATCAGAGCAGAAATAAAACTGAAACAAGCATACCGGCAGTGTGCCAGAGATACAAAAACCAAACACTTATCTTTGTTGAAATTGGCAGCGAGCAGGAGAAGCCAGAAAGTGATCCAACACTTCACAAGAAACATTGACAACTGGCAAGGACTAAAGAGTCCTGCAAAGCTAAATACCCCAGTCAGCCTTGCAATTAGCAGATACACCTGTCCAATCCTGCAGTCCAGGCACAACTGCATTACCATCTACAACCACAGGAGGGAGCCCAAAAGCAGAATTCACAACAGTACGTACATTACTGATCCTGAGTTACCGCCTGTATTATACCCCAGAGCTGCACTCACTATTCTGCTGGTGCAGTCGCTGTGTACATACATTACATTACTGATCCTGAGTTACATCCTGTATTATACTCCAGAGCTGCACTCACTATTCTGCTGGTGCAGTCACTGTGTACATACATTACATTACTGATCCTGAGTTACATCCTGTATTATACCCCAGAGCTGCAGTCAATATTCTGCAGTGGTGATGACTGGAGACCGCCTTGCTGGCCGCTGTGGTGATGATTTGTGGGGGTATCAGACTGCTGGATCCCCCCGCTTGGTGTGTCCGATATCGCACCCCTCTTGGTGCAGGGGGCCGCACACATTGTGCAGTAATATGTGGGATGGGTGATTATGGCGGGGTCTTCCCGGCATATGACCGATCATGTAGAGGAGCAGCCAGGAGAGCGTCATGAGGTTGTTACCGTGCAGAGATTCGATGGCGGACCCCTTTATACCCACTGCCACCCAAGCTTGACCCCTGAGCGGTGACGTGAGGCTCCCCCCTCCCAGTCGTCTCTGTATTTTGCCCCCCGATATGATTATTGTCCTGACTTATCTGCTTGGGATCATTATTTCACTTCTGACACCCAGACAAAAACAAACAAACAAACAAACCTAAGAGTTGTCAGAGCCCCTCGCGTTGTGACCAACATGACTAATAATATTGTGCTGTATAAAGGGACGCGTTTTCTCTTGACCCTGGGGGGCGCAGCAGGACGGAGCCGTAGGGCAGGCGGACATTTCTGCCTTTTGATGACTTATTTACTTTCAGACTTAATTTTTTTTTTCTATTTCTTTTCTCGAATTCGTAGTGAACCTCGCTTATCTGTGAGGGGTCCGCACAGACGGACAATGCTGCAGGACGGACCCCCGGACAATCCCGGCTCTTGTGCGCTGGATCTCAGCTATTTCTCCGCTCCAGGAATAGAACATTCCTTCCTGCCAGAAACATAGAAAAATATTTTGCCAGACAAGATAAAGATTTTCGATTTGCTACATTGAGAATAATTTGCGTTAAATCTCCAGGTTTTGTCTGATTTCTGTATAACTGGTCTGAGCCAGAAGAAAATAAAACCTGGTGATGTCTGAGGATGACGGGGGGCCGCAGAAAGGTTCTAGACCACCAGGAAACGCTGCCAGATTCTGACGGGTAAAGGGACTGCCGACCGCACAAATATCTGTTTGGAATCATTCAACATAACAATGGAGGCAAACCTAACCTCTAGCGCCCCCATATCCTGCGCCCCATATCCAGACCAGTGCCCCCATATCCTTTGCCCCTATCCAGACCAGTGCCCCCAAATCCTGCGCCCCCTATCCAGACCAGTGCCCCCATATGCTGCGCCCCATATCCAGACCAGTGCCCCCCATATCCAGCGCCCCCATATCCAGACCGGTGCTCCCATATCCTGCGCCCCATATCCAACATCGGAAAGAATGTTTAAAAAAGTACAGGAGCTTCTCACAAAATTAGAATATCATCAAAAAGTGAATTTATTTCAGTTCTTCAATACAAAAAGTCAATCTCCTATATTCTATAGTCATTACACACAGAGTGATCTATTTCACATGTTTATTTCTGTTAATGTTGATGATTGTGGCTTACAGCCAATGAAAACCCAAAAGTCATTATCTCAGTAAATTAGAATAATTAACAATAAACACCTGTAAAGGCTCCTAAGTGTTTATAAAGGTCCTTAGTCTGTTTCAGTAGCTCCACAATCATGGGGAAGACTGCGGACCTGACAGATGTCCAGAAGGCGTCACTGACACACTCCACAAGGAGGGAAGCCACTAAAGGTCATAAAGAAGCCGGCTGTTCACACAGTGCTGTATCCAAAAATATAAATGGAAAGTGGAGTGGAAGGAGAAAGTGTGGTAGAAAAAGGTGTAGAAGCAACCGTGATAACCACAGCCTGAAAAGGATTGTTAAGAAAAGGCCATTCAATAATGTGGGGGAGATTCACAAGGAGCGGACTGCTGCTGGAGTCATTGCTCCACCACACACAGACGTCTCCAGGACATGGGCTACAAGTGTCACATTCCTTGTGTCCGGCCACTCATGGCCAATAGACAGCGCCAGAAGCATCTTGCCTGGGCCAAGGAGAAGAAGAACCGGACTGTTGTCAGTGGTCCAAGGTCCCAGAGTCTGGAGGAAGAGCGGAGAGGCCACAATCCAAGCTGCTGGAGGTCTGGTGTGAAGTCTCCACCATCAGTGATGGTTTGGGGAGCCATGTCATCTGCTGGTGTAGGTCCACTGTGTCTTATCAAGACCAAAGTCAGCGCAGCCGTCTACCAGGACATTTTAGAGCACTTCATGCTTCCCTCTACCTCTAGATGGAAATGTCATTCTCCAGCAGGACTCGGCCCCTGTCCATACTGCCAAAAGTACCAATACCTGGTGTAAAAACAACAGTATCACAGGGCTTGATTGGCAGCAAATTCACCTGACCTTAACCCCATAGAGAATCTATGTATTGTCAAGAGGAAAACGAGACACCAGACCCAACAATGCAGACGAACTAAAGGCTGCTATCAAAGCAACCTGGGCTTCCATAACCCCTCAGCAGCGCCACAGACTGATCGCCTCCATGCCACGCCACATTGATGCAGTAATGGATGCAAAAGGACCAAGTACTGAGGGCATTTACTGATCATACATTTCAGTAGGACGACACTTGAGATTTTACAATCATTTATTCAAGATGGTGTTATAAAGTATTCTAATTTACTGAGATAATGACTTTTGGGTTTTCATTGGCTGTAAGCCATAATCATCAACATTAACAGAAATAAACACGTGAAATAGATCACTATGTCTGTAATGACTCTGTATAATATATGAGATTAACTTTCTGTATTAAAGAACTGAAATTCATTTTTTGATATTCTAATTTTGTGAGAAGCTCCTATATTTTTTACTTTGATATCACTCCTATAAGCATGTAGAATAGTGAGTGCAGCTCTGGGGTATAATACAGGATGTAACTCAGGATCAGTAATGTCATGTATGTACACAGTGACTGCACCAGCAGAATAGTGAGTGCAGCTCTGGGGTATAATACAGGATGTAACTCAGGATCAGTAATGTATGTACACAGTGACTGCACCAGCAGAATAGTGAGTGCAGCTCTGGGGTATAATACAGGATGTAACTCAGGATCAGTAATGTAATTCATGTACACAGTGACTGCACCAGCAGAATAGTGAGTGCAGCTCTGGGGTATAATACAGGATGTAACTCAGGATCAGTAATGTATGTACACAGTGACTGCACCAGCAGACTAGTGAGTGCAGCTCTGGGGTATAATACAGGATGTAACTCAGGATCAGTAATGTAATGTATGTACACAGTGACTGAACCTGCAGAATAGTGAGTGCAGCTCTGGGGTATAAAACAGGATGCAACTCAGGATCAGTAATGTAATGTATGTACACAGTGACTGCACCAGCAGAATAGTGAGTGCACCTCTGGGGTATAATACAGGATGTAACTCAGGATCAGTAATGTAATGTATGTACACAGTGACTGCACCAGCAGAATAGTGAGTGCAGCTCTGGGGGATAATACAGGATGTAACTATGTAATACAGGTCAGATGGACATAAACTCTTATAGTGCCCTTCTGATTACCGCCTGGCATAGAGACCCCAGTGATGCTCCCGAGGGGTCTCCGCCTGAACTCTGCAGCAGATACTTTCCGCGGCTGTTGATGCTCATAGTTAGGAGACGTGTATGCCAGAGGCAGCTGGATCTCAGCCTAATGGGTTTGTAGTGAGTGGTCCTGGACAGAAGCCAAAGTATACAGTCTTCTTAGACAGGAAAGTGATCTATAAAAATTGGTTCCAGAGTCATCCACAAATAGCAGAATTCCGGGTGTTCTGCCCTCACAAGTTGTCTGTTTGTTTGGCGACGTTTTTTGTGAGAGGTGACCCCAGAACGAAGGAGGATGGGGAGCGACAATCTACATGTGCACAGAGGTGGAAATAAAGCGTAATTGCACCTAAAGTGATTTACTGCCCCCATCATACTATACATGTGGAGAGATGAGGATGAGGCTTATTTCTTGTATCATCACAATGAACAGCGAACGGACATAAAACCTGCACGGTGAGTAAATATTGTCAGGGAGTGTAAGCCGCATGGCGTCCATGATTACGGTCTGGCCCCAGCAGTGCAGTATATACAGCGCCATGTAAACACCGACCTGCCGCACGCGACACACGGGACATAAATATCTGCAATATACATTCAGGTCCCAAAAGGAAAATTTACTAACAAAAGCTTAGGAGCAGCGGAGCCAGAGTGCAAACAAGTCATCCGCACCGAGAAGCGCTGACATGTGCAAAATAATCCGTGGGTAATCGAAAGACACCGGCCGTATCTCATATGTGTGCACAACTCCTCACACCCCTATCACCTGGATTCATGACCTGGCACAGGAGAGTAACAGGTCTCATGCTTAATATGTGACGCAGATGTCAATCTACTGCACTAATACTCCCAGCAACCAGGGAACATTATCTAGGGATATGTCACTACATGGGAACATGTAAAAAGGGTTATAAAGTTTTGGTGTAACAAGCCGATAAGTGAGAGGACGTTCTGTTACCGATTTATAGGAAGTCAGAATAATGTACACTTGTGGCCAAAAGTATTGACACCCCTGCAATTCTGTCAGATAATACTCAGTTTCTTCCTGAAAATGATTGCAATCACAAATTCTTTAGTATTATCATCTTCATTTAAATTGTCTTAAATGAAAAAACACAAAAATAATTGTCCTAAAGCCAAATTGGCTATAATTTCACACCAAACATAAAAAAGGGGGTGGACAAAAGTATTGGCACTGTTCGAAAAATCATGTGATGCTTCTGTAATTAGTGTAATTAACAGCACCTGTAACTTCCCTGTGGCACCTAACAGGTGTTGGCAATAACTAAATCACACTTGCAGCCAGTTGACATGGATTAAAGTTGACTCAACCTCTGTCCTGTGTCCTTGTGTGACCACATTGAGCATGGAGAGAAGAAAGAAGACCAAAGAATGGTCTGAGGACTTGAGAACCCAAATTGTGAGGAAGCATGAGCAATCTCAAGGCTACAAGTCCATCTCCAAAGACCTGAATGTTCCTGTGTCTACCGTGCGCAGTGTCATCAAGAACGTTAAAGCCCATGGCACTGTGGCTAACCTCCCTAGATGTGGACGGAAAAGAAAAATTGACAAGAGATTTCAACGCAAGATTGTGCGGATGTTGGATAAAGAACCTCGACTAACATCCAAACAAGGTCAAGCTGCCCTGCAGTCCGAGGGTACAACAGTGTCACCCGTACTATCCGTCGGCGTCTGAATGAAAAGGGACTGTATGGTAGGAGACCCAGGAAGACCCCACTTCTTACCCCGAGACATAAAAAAGCCAGGCTGGAGTTTGCCAAAACTTACCTGAAAAAGCCTAAAACGTTTTGGAAGAATGTTCTCTGGTCAGATGAGACAAAAGTAGAGCTTTTTGGGCAAAGGCATCAGCATAGAGTTTACAGGAGAAAAAAAAGAGGCATTCAAAGAAAAGAACACGGTCCCTACAATCAAACATGGCGGAGGTTCCCTGATGTTTTGGGGTTGCTTTGCTGCCTCTGGCACTGGACTGCTTGACCGTGTGCATGGCATTATGAAGTCTGAAGACTACCAACAAATTTTGCAGCATAATGTAGGGCCCAGTGTGAGAAAGCTGGGTCTCCCTCAGAGGTCATGGGTCTTCCAGCAGGACAATGCTCCAAAACACACTTCAAAAAGCACTACAAAATGGTTTGAGAGAAAGCACTGGAGACGTCTAAGGTGGCCAGCAATGAGTACAGACCTGAATCCCATAGAACACCTGTGGAGAGATCTAAAAATGGCAGTTTGGAGAAGGCGCCTTCAAATATCAGGGACCTGGAGCAGTTTGCCAAAGAAGAATGGTCTAAAATTCCAGCAGAGTATTGTAAGAAACTCATTGATGTTACCGGAAGCTGTTGGTCGCAGTTATTTTGGCTAAAGGTTGTGCAACCAAGTATTAGGCTGAGGGTGCCAATACTTTTGTCTGGCCCATTTTTTGAGTTTTGTGTGAAATGGTCAATGTTTTGCTTTTTGCTTCATTCTCTTTTGTGTTTTTTTCGTTTAAGACAAATTAAATGAAGATAATAATACCAAATAATTTGTGTTTGCAATCATTTTCAGGAAGAAACTGAGTATTATCTGACAGAATTGCAGGGGTGTCAATACTTTTTGCCACAACTATAACATTTCATGAAATATTTATAAATAGAGAATGCAACAATGTATTCAGGTTATGTTCTGTAACAGTATCCAAATGTATAAGCACAAAGATTCACAATGTTAACTGGGGAAAAAAAGGGTTAAAACTGGTTTCCAGTCCTGTATGTTCAGCAGAACGAGTATGATGTATAATGTTCTCCGCCAACGACATCGTACGAAGCGCCATATGTTTCATATTCTGGAAGCTTAGACGTCCTATAAAAATCCAAATAACGGCAATTTCATGAAACTATCAGCAAATTGGATCATGACAAAATCACTCACCTAAGAGACAAACCATCTGTGCGGCTGCAACAGTGACATAAAGCAAAAAGCAGCCACACCACCGACAGTTAATGGATCCCTAACTGGACAAAAATAGATGCCGCACACAACTACAGAGGAGAGCGGCACAAAGTTACAGATTTATAGAAGTGTGTCCTGAGAATAAGTGTAAAGAAGATCAAGAACATGTAAATATATAACTATCATACTGCATCTATGTACAAGAATATAACTACTATAATACTGCTCCTATGTACAAGAATATAACTACTATAATACTGCCCCTATGTACAAGAATATAACTACTATAATACTGCCCCTATGTACAAGAATATAACTACTATAATACTGCTCCTATGTACAAGAATATAACTACTATAATACTGCTCCTGTGTACAGGAATATAACTACTGTAATACTGCTCACTATATACAAGAATATAACTACTATAATACTGCCCCATGTACAAGAATCTAACTACTATAATATTGCCCCTATGTACAAGAATATAACTACTATAATACTGCCTCCTATGTACAAGAATATAACTACTATAATACTGCTCCCTATGTACAAGAATATAACTACTATAATACTGCTCCTATGTACAAGAATATAACTACTATAATACTGCTCCAATGTACAAGAATATAACTACTATAATACTGCTCCCTATGTACAAGAATATAACCACTATAATACTGCTCCTATGTACAAGAATATAACTACTATAATACTGCTGCTATGTACAAGAATATAACTACTATAATACTGCTCCCTATGTACAAAGAATATAACTGCTATAATACCTGCCCCTATGTACAAGAATATAACTACTATAATACTGCTCCTATGTACAAGAATATAACTACTATAATACTGCTCCCTATGTACAAAGAATATAACTGCTATAATACTGCTCCTATGTACAAGAATATAACTACTATAATACTGCTCCTATGTACAAGAATATAACTACTATAATACTGCTCCTGTGTACAGGAATATAACTACTGTAATACTGCTCACTATATACAAGAATATAACTACTATAATATTGCCCCTATGTACAAGAATATAACCACTATAATACTGCCCCTATGTACAAGAATATAACTACTATTATACTGCCCCTATGTACAAGAATATAACTACTATAATACTGCCCCTATGTACAAGAATATAACTACTATAATACTGCCCCATGTACAAGAATCTAACTACTATAATATTGCCCCTATGTACAAGAATATAACCACTATAATACTGCCCCTATGTACAAGAATATAACTACTATAATACTGCCCCTATGTACAAGAATATAACTACTATAATACTGCCCCTATATACAAGATTATAACTATTATAATACTGCCCCTATGTACAAGAATATAACTACTATAATACTGCTCCTATGTACAAAAATATAACTACTATAATACTGCTCCTATTTACAAGAATATAACTACTATAATACTGCTGCTATGTACAAGAATATAACTAATATAATACTGCCCCTATATACAAGAATATAACTATTATAATACTGCCCCTATGTACAAGAATATAACTACTATAATACTGCTCCTATGTACAAGAATATAACTACTATAATACTGCTCCTATGTACAAGAATATAACTACCATAATACTGCTCCTATGTACATGAATATAACTACTATAATACTGTCCCCTATGTACATGAATATAACTACCATAATACTGCCCCTATGTACATGAATATAACTACTATAATACTGCCCCCTATGTACAAGAATATAACTACCATAATACTGCTCCTATGTACAAGAATATAACTACCATAATACTGCTCCTATGTACAAGAATATAACTACTATAATACTGCCCCCTATGTACAAGAATATAACTACCATAATACTGCTCCTATGTACAAGAATATAACTACCATAATACTGCCCCTATGTACAAGAATATAACTACTATTTATATACTTATAGTCTATACTTTTTCTTACTTTCGACTCTGCAAAAACTCTTACTGTTTCACTTATTCATTCTCGTCTGGACTATTGTAACTCTCTACTAATCGGTCTCCCTCTTGCAAAACTCTCCCCGCTCCAATCTGTCCTGAATGCTGCAGCCAGGATCATATTCCTCACCAACCATTACACCGATGCCTCTACCCTGTGCCAGTCATTACACTGGCTACCCATCCACTCCAGAATCCAGTACAAAACTACTACCCTCATCCACAAAGCACTCCATGGCTCAGCACCACCCTACATCTCCTCCCTGGTATCAGTCTACCACCCTACCCGTGCCCTCCGCTCCGCTAATGACCTCAGGTTAGCATCCTCAATAATCAGAACCTCCCACTCCCGTCTCCAAGACTTTACACGTGCTGCGCCGATTCTTTGGAATGCACTACCTAGGTTAATACGATTAATCCCCAATCCCCACAGTTTTAAGCGTGCCCTAAAAACTCATTTGTTCAGACTGGCCTACCGCCTCAATGCATTAACCTAACGATCCCTGTGTGGCCTATTTATAATAAAAAAAAAAAAAAAGGTTCCTCGCATCATGTTCTCATACACTTTATGCAGTATTAGCCCTCTGTGTCTGTACTGCTACATACTTAGGCAGGTAACTGGTTCATGCAGCTTTACATGAACACCTGAGCCTTACACTATAGCTGGTCCGAATAACTAAAGCAATTGTTACCATCCACCTCTCGTGTCTCCCCTTTTCCCCATAGTTTGTAGCTTGCGAGCAGCAGGGCCCTCACTCCTCCTGGTATCTGTTTTGAACTGTATTTCTGTTATGCTGTAATGTCTATTGTCTGTACAAGTCCCCCCTATAATTTGTAAAGCGCTGCGGAATATGTTGGCGCTATATAAATAAAAATTATTATTATTATTATTACTATAATACTGCCCCCTATGTACAAGAATATAACTACCATAATACTGCTCCTATGTACAAGGATATAACTACCATAATACTGCTCCTATGTACAAGAATATAACTACCATAATACTGCTTCTATGTACAAGAATATAACTACCATAATACTGCTCCTATGTACAAGAATATAACTACTATAATACTGCCCCCTATGTACAAGAATATAACTACTATAATACTGCCCCTATGTACAAGAATATAACTACTATAATACTGCCCCATGTACAAGAATATAACTACTATAATACTGCTCCTATGTACAAGAATATAACTACTATAATACTGCCCCTATGTACAAGAATATAACTACTATAATACTGCTCCTATGTACAAGAATATAACTACTGTAATACTGCTCCTATGTACAAGAATATAACTACTATAATACTGCCCCTATGTACAAGAATATAGCTACTATAATACTGCCCCATGTACAAGAATATAACTACTATAATACTGCCCCCTATATACAAGAAAATAACTACTATAATACTGCTCCTATGTACAAGAATATAACTATTATAATACTGCCCCTATGTGCAAGAATATAACTACTATGATACTGCCCCATGTACAAGAATATAACTACTATAATACTGCTCCTATGTACAAGAATATAACTACTATAATACTGCCCCTACGTACAAGAATATAACTACTATAATCCTGCTCCTATATGCAAGAATATAACTACTATAATACTGCCTCTATGTACAAGAATATAACTACTATAATACTGCCCCCTATGTACAAGAATATAACTACTATAATACTGCCCCTATATACAAGAATATAACTATTATAATACTGCCCCTATGTACAAGAATATAACTACTATAATACTGCTCCTATGTACAAGAATATAACTACTATAATACTGCCCCCTATATACAAGAATATAACTACTATAATACTGCTCCTATGTACAAGAATATAACTACTATAATACTGCCCCTATGTACAAGAATATAACTACTATAATACTGCTCCTATGTACAAGAATATAACTGCTGTAATACTGCTCCTATGTACAAGAATATAGCTACTATAATACTGCTCCTATGTACAAGAATATAACTACTATAATACTGCCCCCATGTACAAGAATATAACTATAATACTGCTCCTATGTACAATAATATAACTACTATAATACTGCTCCTATTTACAAGAATATAACTACTATAATACTGCTGCTATGTACAAGAATATATCTACTATAATACTGCTCCTATGTACAAGAATATAACTACTATAATACTGCCCCTATGTACAAGAATATAACTACTATAATACTGCTCCTATATACAAGAATATAACTACTATAATACTGCTCCTATGTACAAGAATATAACTACTATAATACTGCCCCCTATGTACAAGAATATAACTACTATAATACTGCTCCTATATACAAGAATATAACTACTATAATACTGCTCCTATGTACAAGAATATAACTACTATAATACTGCCCCCTATGTACAAGAATATAACTACTATAATACTGCTCCTATGTGGCTCTTTGTACATTTTTCTGCTGGCTGTTTTCTGTGTATTTTGGGCAGTGTCTGTATAGCGGTATACTTCTTACATGTGTGCAGTATTATTAATCCTTGCCTGGATCTTTGCAGGCTTCTCCTGTGATGGCTGCAGGGCTGTGTATTGTGGGTGTTATCAGTCTTGTCTCTGCCTCTTTTCTTGGAGGAGAGAATATAATTTATGTGTGCCCCCATCATTCACATGGATTGGAGGGGTGACAGGGGCGGCCTGAGGCCAATTAGGATGGATAGCATTAGATGTGTTGTCTTGTGTAATTCATGTCCTGCTTGTTTCTTGTGTGGGAGGCAGCTGAAAGTTTCTCTTACTGGGAAATTACAAGCTTAAAGGGCGAGTTACTGGGAAGCCATAAACGTGTCCAGATGGAGATGAGGACTTTATGATCTTGGATTCTGATCCTCCGATCACTTTGGGTCCTGCAGATCCCGGGTGAGGTTATCTAGTGGCAGTAGCAGGGGTGTCCATAGATCATGTATAATGGATTAGGGGGAGGCTTATATATTGGGGTCACTCATATCTGCACTAAATCAGGACAACGGATGAGAGAGACACTGCGAAAGTCATCCTGATGAATGACCTGGGGCCGTGTGATGATGATGGGAGTATTACTGCGTGCTGGAGCCACTTCATAAACGACATCAGGATTAATAACGAGTATCGTTATGTCAGTGATGTCATCGGCTGGGGGCGGGGCTGACAACCGGTCACGCAGGATTTACAGGCTGGTTGTCAGCAGTAATAGATGAGGATCCGGTGCTGGTCCATTGACCCGACAGATGCCCCTTCGCTTCCTGTGTGCCCTTTATGTTGCCGCTTATCTGTTTTGGGGTCTTTGCACATGTTACGTATTCGGTGCAGAAAAATGTTGCTACTTTTTTTTTTACATGTGTTTTTGGTGCAGATTTTTCCAACTTATTATGCGTGAAATCTGCAGAAAAAATGCTGCAAGAATTGTCGCGAACAGATATGAATCTGCATAGTCACAAATGAGCAGCGTGTGCACACATCCGTAGATTGCAGGAGACGCGTCCGGTCCCATGATGCTCTGCCGCTCGCTCATTGCTCCGGTATGTGTTGCCATTACAAACCTTCATGATACTTGTTACATTCCCTTAACGACATAAGACATTTGCCCTTTCTCCGGGGCTTCTCCCACTTTCTGCCGTTCCTTGGATGTTTTGGAAGCAGTTTTGTCTTCGTTATAATACGCAGAGCTCCAGAAATGAAGAGGTCATTCGTTTCCTTGCAGATATATTCCCCCTTCCTGGGCTTACTATATCTGCAATTTGTAAATGCTGAGCTCCTGAAGATGACGCGCGTCGCAGCCGCTGCCAATCGCAGCTTTAAATGGTCTGAAGCGCGTTTCTGGCTTTTTTTTTTCTCCTCGGCTGTGGCTCGGTTCTGCGCTTTGTGGAAAGGCATTTGTCAGCCTGTATATTTCATTTTCGGATGGACCACCCAGGATGCCGGACAAGAAGGAAGTATCCGTTGTCTTGTACCCAGCAGCTAACTTCAGTCTTGGCTGCAATGTAGCGGAATTTCGTCACGGAGGCGAGCGCTATCTGGCAGCCGCTTTGTAACATCTCGTTTTCAAAATCCGACCTTGTTTATATGAAACGATTCCTGAATTCTAAATTTGGAAATTCAGAGGATTACTCTAATCCTTCACTCGTAGCGGGATGTGCCGCGTCTCTTCTGCCATTGGGGAGGATTCTCAGAATCGCGCCCTGCGGGTGAAGTCTGCACAGAATTGGGGACAGAGAACATTGTGCCGATGATTAGAATACATTTACAGTCACAAAAAAAAAATAATTGCGTGAGATTTAGATAGAAAAACCTAAAATAAAGATCTGATTTTAGCTGTATAATGTATTTATTTTTTATATCGTTGCTTGGATTGTGTAATATACTTTTTTTTTTGCTGAATTATTTGAAATTCATAAATGAAACATAAATATTTTAACTTATTTTTAATTTAAATGAAAAGTTATAGACTGAGTAGTAATGAAATATTTAACATTTGTGAAATTAACGTAATTAAAAATATAATAAAAGTAAATAGATCATAAGACACATTGTTACATTCGTTGTCGGTGACACAATTACTTTCTAATTTTTTAAAGGTGTTTCTTCGAAGATTGACGGTTCAGACTGAACAATGATACCTGAATAATGGCCGGGCAAATGCATATACAGGTGCAGCTCACTAAATTAGAATATGGTTAAGAAGTTAATTTATTATAATTCTTCAATTCAAAAAGTGAAACTCATATATTCTATAGAAAAATATTTAGAATTGAGAGTTCTCAGTGGTTGATACCCTTTTAACCGCTAAGTGAAGAGATGGTAACAACTTTCCTGTATATTCTATAGAGTCATTACACACAGTTATCTATTTCACGTGTTTATTTCTGTTAATGTTGATGATTATGGCTCACAGCCAATGAAAACCCAAAAGTCATTATCTCAGGAAATTAGAATACTTTATAACACCAGCTTGAAAAAATGATTGTAAAATCCGAAATGTTCCCTACTGAAATGTATGATCAGTAAATGCGCTCAATACTTGGTCCTTTTGCATCAATTACTGCATCAATGCGGCGTGGCATGGAGGCGATCAGCCTGTGACGCTGCTGAGAGGTTATGGAAGCCCAGGTTTCAGCACATGCCGAATGATATGGATGATGCTGTCCACATTTTTTGGAATTTTACAATGCACTCATGAGAGATAGAGATTGTGATCTATTAATTTTGGGGCATAATCAATACAAGCTACAATTCAATTAATTGTTGGAAATTGTTACATTTTCTGTTTCCTCCAAAGGGCTAATTGTTATTATCTGATATAATAAAGACACAACAGAGAAGTAACGCGATGTAATAAAGACACTGGAGGGAAACAATGCGACAGATACAATCAGTATGGGAAACCTGAATTTTCCTTGCGGGATTATTAGCGCCATCGTTTTTTTTTTTTTTTGCTCTGAGATTTGCGCTCACGTCTTCTGTCCACACAAGATGACCCGCATTGAGTAATAAGGAGCGAGGAGCCTCTGAGACTGAGCTGTATGGGAGGTAGAAGAAAAGCTCCAAGAGCAAGAGATAAGAAAATAGCTCTCGAAAAGCAGAGATATGATATTAGGAAATCCAATGCAATATTATAAGTAACACTCACAAATTATCTCCGGCCTGGACTCTCGCAGGAGGGGGCAATGACCCAATGAGCAGCCGCTGACTAATGTTCTATGAAGGGTCTCAGATTGCTCCTGAATCCACATAATACATTTATTTAAGAGGCCAGATTATCCTGTCCCTTTATGATCCCCCGCACCATTAATGGAGTATTAGGTTTCATGCAGACTTTCTCAATTGTGGTAACCCAATTAATTCATATTTTTGATAACCTGAATCTAATCAGTCATAGAAAGAGATGAAGGCCGGTGACAAAGTCTCAATACCATGAGCATCGGCTCTGTAGGCAAGTTGGTGACGCTATATTGACGATGTTCCTCCACAAACACGGCCTCGTTCAATCCTCAGATGGTGTTCAGTGACCAGACTGCTATATGTAGTGAATGGGGAAAACTCTGATGGTAAATTCTATTTCGGGGTAGATAGTTACGATCCAAGGGCCCGTTTTTGAGCAATGGTCCAATGTAACGTTGGTCTGTATGTGAAATCTAACTGTCCACTCTTGATATCCCATCCATGATCTGTCATTTAGATGTTCATATTCAATCTGCATGATGCTGGATCCATGTAAGAGTCTGAGCCTCCATCAAGAAGTGATCTTCAGGACATTTTATACATGAATTCCTGCTACGTCTTCCGCATCCCTCTCCTGTTGTCGACTCTCTCTGTTCCTTGGTGTGTCAGGTTGCCATGTCAGCCTGGAGGTACCTCTTATGTTATTTCTACAGGCCTTATAGAGTGGATCGAATGGCTGTTTTCAGCCAGAGTATTCAGGTAGTTGGAATCCTTGCCGCTTCTGTGAATAGCTTCTCTGCATTAACCCCTTGACAGCTCAGTTCTGCCATTGAGTCTACTTTGCTATACCCCGATGACAGATTTACCTTTGATTCTGCTATAAACTCATCTCAACTCACTGACTCTGCTCTACTTCTTAAGATTTCATTCCATCTGTGGCCATTGCTTCAGGTCTGCTTCATCGGTTCCTGTGGTTCCAGTTCTGTTCCATCAGTGTTACTATTGCACCAGTGTCATCTGTCCATGTCAGGAGCTCCTCATCTGGACCCAGCGGCTTTGAGGGTCCACCACAACAGGAGAGACATAACAATCACTACAACGTCATGTAGCGGAGGACATCTCTCATCAAGCCACAAGATCCGGGGTTTCAGTTCTTTATTTTTGAAAAATGTTGTGCTTGAGAATAAAGCAGGAACAAAGCAGCAAATTAATAAGCGATAGGGGGGTCAAGATTCAGCTCTGAGGACAATATCTATCACTACAAACCCCGCTCTGATCCGAGGGGCGACCTTTCCCTTCTGTACCACCTACATGGACGCAGAGCTACCTGGCAGAGAGACAACTCTGCACTTAATCAGCTGAAGGAACCTTTTTACAGGCAACTGAAGCCTCAAGTCCAATTTTACAAGGCTGTTAAAACCTATTAGGGACGTAATTTGGCCATTTGTCTCAATTATGAAGTGAAAATGTCTCCACTGCAGCTAATTCATAGCAGAGATAAGTCTGATTCAAACCTGTTCACGTCAGCTCCGCCATTCTTGGCTCGAGTTCAAGGGCTGAATTCAATGTAAAATTCTTTACATAGCTGAAGGAAGGAAGCTGCCAAAAGGCAATGGGAGGCTGGAGAGGCCAATGGGTGCGAGTTGTATTTATGGGGCTCTTGTGTTACCCTGACATCGGCAGAATGGGCTGGAAAGTATTTGTCACCCTATTCTTCATGCAGACGAGATAGCGTTCTTCCAGGAGCTCACACTTTGGCGCAGTTGTGACTTATGTCGTGGTGGAACAGAAAGATGACCTGGAGGTGTCACTGATTTTCTGATTTTCCCCCATTGTTTCATGTTGTAGGGATGAAGTTCAGGATGAATATTGAGCAGTGGTTATTCAATGCCAACTGACTGCAATTGGCACGAAATACAGGACAAGAATGTAATGAAAAAGGTTAATATCCTGCTGAGACTGATGGAGGCCAATATCCTATATTCCAGTCCCTAAGAAGCCCCACAATGACAAATCCATCTTGTCCAGCCCATCCATCCAATCCATACCATCCTGCCCTTCCTATGCATTCCATCCAGTCCATCCCATCCATCCCATCTATATCCTCCATACCATCCCACCCTTCCATCCCATCTATCTCGTCCATACCATCCTGCCCTTCCTATCCACTCCATCCATACCATCTCACCCTTCCCATCCAGTCCATACCATCCAGTCCATCCTTCCCATCTATATCCTCCATACCATCCCACCCTTCCATCCCATCTATCCTGTCCATGCCATCTAGCCCTTCCCGACCATCCCATTCAAACCATCCCAACCTTCCTGTCCATCCCATCCATCATATCCATTCCATCTGTCCTGTTCATCCCATCCATTCCATTCATCCCGCCATCCCATCCATACCATCCCACCCTTCTCGTTCATCCCATCTATCCCGTCCATGCCGTTCATTCTGTCCATACTATTCCACCCATCCCATCCTATCCATTCCGTCCGTAGAATCCTATCCACCTTATCCATCCCATCTATCATGTTTGCCCTGTTTAGGGGCGTTAGAGGTGCCTGTGTTTGGTGAAAGAGATATGTGGAGTGGACATAGGAATCTGGAGGAAACAAAGGGATCTGAAGGGGATAAAGGAGTCTGTAGGAAAAAACTGAGGAGTCTGGAGAAGAAGGACACAGGAATTTAAGAGGGGAAAAGAGGAGCCAAGAGGAGGAGAACAGAGGGGTCAAAAGAAGGAGGACAGAAGAGTCTGGTGGAGGAGGACAGAGGATTCTGGTGAAGGAGGACAGGGAAGCCTGGAAGAAGGAAATAGAGGAGTCTGGAGAAGGATGAGGACAGAGGAGTCTGCAGGAGGAGGACAGGAGTCTGGTGAAGGCGGACAGAGAAGTCTGGAGGAAGAGGACAGGGGAGTCTCCACGAGAAGGACAGAGGAGTCTGGTGAAGGAGGACAGAGGAGTCTGCAGGAAGAAAACAGAGGAGTATGGAGGAGGTCGGAGGACAGAGGAGTCGGGTGGAAGAGGACATATTAGTCTGGAGGAGGAGCAGGAGGAAGACAGAGGAGTAAGGAGGAAGAGGAAGATATAGGAGTCTGGAGGACATAAAATTGTCAGGAAGCAATTTATTCCTCAGTTCCATTCAGAAACATTCATGCTTGGCCAAAAATGAGCATGCAAGTGTATGGGACGTTAGTTAGGAAAATCAATTTGGATGACAGCTTTTGACAGTGTAATTTTATGCATTTTACATAGATGACCACTCTCCCTCTTAACGTCCATACACATGCATACCCGGTTCAGATGAGCATGCATCTGTGCTGAATGAGCAGAGGGGAATAAGTCACTGCCAGACCCCCTCCAGTCTCCACTGTAAGCAACTTATCCCCCTTGAGAAAAAAATCATTATACACATTGATATCCAACAGCCTGATCCTGCAGTGAGAGTCAGGACCCTTTACATTAAATGGGTCCACCATCCACCAAGAGTGCCCGGTTTGGCTACTAATGTCTACGGCCAGTTTATGAGGAGTTTTGCTATAGATATCAGTGCAGGTCTGGTGCTTCTCTGCCTCATCCTTTCCATGCCTCATGGGGCACTTGCATTTCCGTGGGCCCCCTTGTCCTTCCATCACTTCCTCAGAGGCCCCCTTGTTCTTTCATCGCTGCCTCTGAGGCCCCCTTGTCCTTCTTTCGTTGCCTTGGAGGCCGCCTGTCCTTCCATCACTTCTTCGGAGGCCTCCTTGTTCTTCAATCTTGGCCTCGGAGACCCCTTCATCCATTCCTTTGCTGCCTCGGAGACCCCTTCGTCCTTCCATCGCTTCTTCGAAGTTCCCCTCGTCCTTCCATCACTGCCTCGGAGGCCTCTTTGTTCCTCAATTTCGTCCTTGGAGACCCCCTCGTCCTTTTCCGCTGCTTCAGAGACCTCCTTGTCCTTTCTTTGCTGCTTTGGAGGCCCTATCGTCTTTCCTTCGCTGCCTCGGAGGCCCCATTGTCCTTCCATCGCTGCCTCGGAGGCCGCATTGTCTTTCTATCGCTGCCTTGGAGGACCCCTTGTCCTTCCATTAGTGCCTCGGATGCCCCCTTGTCCTTCCATCACTGCCTCGGAGGCCCCCATGTCCATCCTTTGCTGACTCGGATGCCCCATTGTCCTTCCATCGCTGCCTCGGAGGCCCCCTTGTCCTTCCATCGCTGCCTCGGAGGCCCCATTGTCCTTCCATCGCTGCCTCGGAGGCCCCCTTGTCCTTCCATCGCTGCCTCGGAGGCCCCATTGTCCTTCCATCGCTGCCTCAGAGGCCCCCTTGTCCTTCCATCGCTGCCTCGGAGGCCCCCTTGTCCTTCCATCGCTGCCTCTGAGGCCCCCTTATACTTCCATCGCTGCCTTGGATGCCCCCTTGTCCTTCCATCGCTGCCTCGGAGGCCCCATTGTCCTTCCATCGCTGCCTCGGAGGCCCCATTGTCCTTCCATCGCTGCCTCGGAGGCCCCCTTGTCCTTCCATCGGTGCCTTGGAGGCCCCCTTGTCCTTCCATTACTGCCTCGGATGCCCCCATATCCATCCTTCGCTGCCTCGGAGACCCCCTTTATGCTCTGTAGTCAGGATCTGGAGACAGAATCCTCATATTGCGGTGAGAAAACATGATTTCAGAACTGGCCTGCAAAACAGCCCAAAATAACTTCGAGCGATGAGTCAGAGCGACCCATCAGGACGTGACGTCACAGCAGTGCGTGAGGTCAGCCGACTCCGAACCCTCAAATATCGAAACTCTGATTCTGAGGAAAAGGAATGCAAGATGTGAAAGAACATCCCCCAACATGAAAAGTCCGCTGACCCTGAATCATCTTCTCATGTAAAGCTTTAACTAATTTACTCCTGTCCCTGAGTTGCATTGGTCCCCGACTAGTAAGTGAGACTCTAGTGCTATAGGTCCACTCTTCTATTCATGAACTAGGCAGCTCAGGATGAGCAGAACTAGAAAACCAATAGAGGCAGGAATTTGCAATTTTTTTTTATCATTTTCTTATTTTAATTTCCCTAATGCATAAAGCGCAGTGTTAGAGTTTGTGCTGCCTGCCGTGATTTCCCCCGAGAGGAGGAACCGCACTCCCGCCACCTCCCCATCCCACAGCCGCGGCTGTTACATCGCAGGTCCGGGGTCTGGAACGTGTTCTCCTCCCTCAGTAACTGCACAAACACCATTCATGTTCTAGATTATATTATTTTTTGTAACAACGGGGGAAAAATAATATTTTGGGAGGACGAGGATCTTAAATCACGGCTGTGTCAGAAAGTGCGTCCTCGTGTTTACTCGGGCCGTAGTCCAACGTGAATTACTGTCGTTTTCGGAAGGTTTAGCTGCATTAAGACCCTACGGCTACTGTTCATTCTTTTCAGGTGCGGGGCGAACACTGCTGGGAACCGCAGGCGTAGTAAAAATGATTGCGCTCCCCGAGGAGTCGCTAAAGATTCACGCACGCAGCGAGGCGCAAGAGGCGACGCTTATCATGACTGAGGAGCATCCAGTATATATCCCCGATAGGATAAGGCGGAATCCATAAACAACTGGATACACTTAATTTTATTAATATTCACTTAAGATCTCTGCTCCTTTTCAGTGAGAGTTGGAAAAATACACAATGAATGAGATTGTTACAATGTATCAGCGCAATTCTCTCTGGCCAGCACTCCAGCTTTTACTTACACTGTAGCATTGTAACAAACATACAGCCATGAGAAAAACTAAGTACACCCCCTTGGAACTCTATGGTTTTACATATTAGGATATAGAAAGTACACATCTGTTTCTTATAGGATTTAAAATGAAGTAGATCCAAATTCAGGTGGACACGTGACAAATTACATTATTTGTCATTATTTACTTATCAAAAATGACTCCAAAATGTCATACTTGAACTTCTAACATGAAAACTGAAGCCTTTAGAGTCTGAGCTGTAGCTCGTGGGGTTCTTTGTTGGCTTTTTTTTTTTTTTTCAATTAACTTAAGCCCCCGTCACACACAGCGAGATCGCTAGCGAGATCGCTGAGTTTTGTGACGCAACAGCGATCTCAGTAGCGATCTCGCTATGTGTGACACGTACCAGCGATCAGGCCCCTGCTGTGAGATCGCTGGTCGTGTCGGAATGGCCTGGGCCATTTTTTGATCGTTGAGGTCCCGCTGACATCGCTGAATCGGCGTGTGTGACGCCGATTCAGCGATGTCTTCGCTGGTAACCAGGGTAAACATCGGGTAACTAAGCGCAGGGCCGCGCTTAGTAACCCGATGTTTACCCTGGTTACCATCCTAAAAGTAAAAAAAAACAAACACTACATACTTACCTATCGCTGTCTGTCCTCGGCGCTCTGCTTCTCTGGTCTGGCTGTGAGCGCCGGTCAGCCGGAAAGCAGAGCGGTGACGTCACCGCTCTGCTTTCCGGCCACTGTGCTCACAGCCAGACCAGAGAAGCAGAGCGCCGAGGACAGACAGCGATAGGTAAGTATGTAGCGGTTGTTTTTTTTTTACTTTAACGATGGTAACCAGGGTAAACATCGGGTTACTAAGCGCGACCCCCTTCCCCCCCCGTGAAATGCAATGCCGATCTCTAAAGCCCTAAGAATGAGGTGTTGCACAGGGGAGGTAGATGCATTAAAATCCTAAATATAAGTCCTCTAATATCTACAATGCACCTCTATATGTGTACTGTGAATATGAGGAAATGGTCAACCACATCGTTTTAAACTCAGTCAATCCTGCTTGTTTTCAGCGAGCCACATTTAATATCCCAGTAATTTCCCATCAGTATTGCAGAGCAGATAAGTTCCTCTTTTCTAATATCAGACTCTAAATTAGAAGCTGACATTTTTCTGCAGCTGTAATGAAGGGCATGAAATTGACCCCACATCCTCCCTAATTAATGCTGTCCATCTTGTGATCGTTCATTACGGCAGCAGAATATATTGTTCTGCTGATAAGCCACAAAATGTTTCACTAATGAGTCACAGAGCTGCCTTCTGTCAGCAGAGCAGAAATCCCAGGATTAGGCCACAGTCACCAACGAATTGCAACCAAATAATGGACCATTTATCAGCAGAAGGCAACTTATTACAATGCATCAGGTGACAAGAATGAGCTGACATCACCACAAAGGAACTGACATCACCATGAAGGAGCTGACATCACCACAAAGGAGCTGACATCACCACTGAGGAGCTGACATCACCACGAAGGAGCTGACATCACCACGAAGGAGCTGACATCACCACGAAGGAGCTGACATCACCACGAAGGAGCTGACATCACCACGAAGGGGCTGACATCACCACGAAGGAGCTGACCACCACGAAGGGGCTGACATCACCACGAAGGAGCTGACATCACCACTGAGGAGCTGACATCACCATAAAGTGGCTGACATCACCACTGAGGAGCTGACATCACCACGAAGGAGCTGACATCACCTCGAAGGGGCTGACATCACCACGAAGGAGCTGACATCGCCACGAAGGGGCTGACATCACCACGAAGGAGCTGACATCACCACAAAGGGGCTGACATCACCACGAAGGAGCTGACATCACCACAAAGGGGCTGACATCACCACGAAGGAGCTGACATCACAAAGGGGCTGACATCACCACTGAGGAGCTGATATCACCACAAAGGAACTGACATCACCATGAAGGAGCTGTCATCACCACAAAGGGGCTGACATCACCACGAAGGAGCTGATATTACCACTTAAGTACTGACATCACCACAAAGGAGCTGACATCACCACGAAAAAGCTGACATCACCACAAAGGGGCTGACGTCACCACGAAGGAGCTGACGTCACCACAAAGGGGCTGACGTCACCACAAAGGGGCTGACTTCACCACAAAGGGGCTGACGTCACCACGAAGGGGCTGACACGACCACAAAGGAGCTGACATCACCATGAAAAAACTGCTAGTCCCACGAAGGAGATGACATCACCTGGAATGATATTGCCAAGAAGGTGACCTTTCCATAAATAATCTGACATCACCACCAAAAAACTTAACATCTACATAAATGATGACATCACCACGAGAGAGCAAATGTCTCCACAAAGGATTTATATCACCACAACCTAGCTGACATCACTGTGATAGAGCTGAAAATGTCACAATTGAGTTATCATTACAGGCAAAATGACAAACGATGACATTACCATGAATGAGCCGTCATCTGCGTCCTCCAGTTACAGCTAAAGCTGCACCCACAAGTCATAATTCACATTGCAGCGATGCTCTTTCAGATGATGTCCACACTGTAAACCCCACTGAGGAGAATGGAGCTGAGCTGCAGTACCATATGCAACCTGTAGAAAAGATTGGCGCTGTTTTTTGTAAATTAAAAAAATAAAAGAGTTTTTTGTAATTCTATACAACCCTAAATTTGAGGTTCAAGCTGCTAACAGGATTTCAGCAGATTTGTGTATGCAGCTCTGGATGTGATTGGAGACCTGAAGGGCCAGTTAACATTTAGGACTTTTTGGCTGGTTTAGGTGCAGGTTTTTCTCGGGAATGGGAGTAAATAATTTGTCAACATTTGTTACAACTTATGAAGACCACTAAGATGCTCATACATAGATGTGGAGCCATGAGACTCTGAATGCTTCTTAATCATGTAAAGCATCATGGAATCAATGGTGCTATATAAATAAATAATAATAATAATAATAATCCTGACTTTTTAATAAAACTTTTGGAGAAATTAGAATCCCAGCAGGCGGGAGCGCGGCGAGCTCGCTGTGTTCTGCACTCAGGGTGGCGGTGGAGGAGTGCGCAGAGCTTTGTGATGTCTCCTCCGCCGGGATCCTCCGTGATAACAGGGTAGAGCCGGGAGATGATGGATGGAGAATGCTCCCTGATAAATGGACGACCCCCTAATCATGTGCAATTAAGTACGAAGCGGCGATAGAGACTTCGTCCGGAGGGAGAATCGCGTTTTCACCAATCCACTGACAGATTATGAAATAGGGAGACGATACTGAAAATATCCAGGCGGCTTCAGGCTCGGGCCACGGGATTACTCCGATAAATCTCTCCCGCTCAGATAGAATAGAAAAATCATCTCTGTTTCATGTCAAAGTTGATCCTGCAGCGTTTTCGACGAGATTCCGAGAGAAATGAAGGATTCCGACCAGGAAATAAAGACGGCGATAAATAATGGCTGAGCGACCAAGCAAAAGGGAGCCGCCAGGGGTTTAACTACAATAGGTGCAGGGGCTGCAATCGCACCTGAGCCCGGTATACTAGGGGACCAAAAAGGAAAAAATGCTATTAAACGTTTGCAATAATTGGGGGCCCTGTTGTTTTTGCATTGGGCCCATGAGCTTCACGTTACGCCACTGGGAGCGGCGACTGGTGCAAATACTGGACAGGAAGGTCTCGGGGTGGGAACGCTGTTCAGTGTATTCTGTATAATTACAAGGGACCCTCCATCACCCGGCCTCCTGCCTGACTTCCCTCCTTTTGCTAAACACAATTCTCAATATTTCAGTTCCAAATTGCAGGAAATGTAAAGTGAAATGAAACTTGTAAAACTTTCAATATAAAAGTGGAAATACTATTTACACCCCTCAAAGTGAGCGTAAACCCTGTAGTAATCAGTACATGGACATAACACAGGGGGCTTAGTTAACGCTATTTTGATCAGAAGAGTATAAAAGTCATCCCACCGCGACAAGGTGACCCGTCGGGACCACCCTAACCTGTAACCGATATGTCAGCCGACCTCAGTGTGAATAATGGCTGAGCAGGGCAGGGGTCCTGGATGGTTTTGCTATACTTCTACTGTGTACAAACAGGGGTTTGGTTTTTTTCCTTGAGTTTTGTCTGTGAAATGGCCACAGTGTGAACGCGCTCTTACACGCTGCACGCACACCAGCTTTTGCTCCAGCTCCTTTCTTTGGTTTCTCCGTGCAGAGTTCCAGCCCGGCTCTGCTTGGACTTTCCCAGTTGTGACTCTCGTATTGTTTATCGATAGAATAAAACATTGTAACAACTTTCTAATAAACTTTGTTTCGATTCCTCCACATTTTCACCATCTCTGCTTGCTGTGAGTGTGAACACTGAGGGTAAATCTCTACAGATCCCATACTTCTCAACACCCTGGGAGTCCACACTGATACATTTTATCTGCACTGATACATTGTAACACACTTCCAATTGTATCAGTGAGCCAGCAGATCTATGAACATTGAGTAGAAGTTTCTGGAAGATTTTGATTCCCTTCCACCTAATATATTCCGTTCTGCAGCCTCACGTCCTGACTCCTCCATGTCACTGGGTCACTGGATTTGCCTTTCAGGGTTTTGGGAAAGCTGAGAGATCGGAGCTGAGCCGCATAAGTTGTCACGTTTTGGTTGTAAATATTCTCTCCGGAATGTTACATTGTAAGTGATACATGCAGCACTCCCGACTGTAGCAAACACTGTCTGACAACCAGTCCCAGCTCCTGCAGAGGTTGTCGCTCGGCTGTTCCAGCTGTTGAATGCAGTGATACTTCCCTCCTTGCTAATATTAGACACATTTACCCTACAGGTGACTGACACTCGGAGCCACATAGGTTGTCACTGAGTTTTCTCGGAACCTGATACAATTGACAGACAGAAGGGATGTGGAATGGCTGAGGGGTGGGCAGAGGATTAACCTCATGTTGTTGGGGGGGATTACAGGTAATTCTCTGCATTGGGTCATGGACAATGTTGCCTCTCCTTGCAGGATTTACAGCAACTTAACCTCTCATTCAGAGGGATCTGCCCCTGATTAATGGAGGCACAAAGAAGTGGAGTGGGGGGTCTTCCTGCAATCTCTGTGGGATTACATTATTTTCTCTCTGTAATCTCAGGAATTAACCCTCGTCCTCCCCTTGTTTTGGGTGACGTCCATTCTATGACAGATGCTGTATATAGGGGCTGTGGGTGGCCGTCAGCGGAGACCATGTCAGACAGAATCCCCCTTTCCAGTCTACATGGAGCGGGGGGGTCGATGTTTATATAAAGACCATTCTGACTTTTTTCTTTTGGGGGGTGTTGTAAGATTTTATTGAATGACAAGAATTTGTAGGTTATGCTTTGGCGAAGAGGCCGCTCCACAATAGGTCACATTCATCTGGCAGCAATGTCGGTCCAGACCCGGCCGCCGCGTTACATTCCCCTCACTACACCAGCTACTAATAACAGAGACGTATTTTCTCTCTGTCTGGATGGCGCTGCTGAGGAAAGCTAATATTTGAGAATTCATGCTCCACTAAGGAATCTATCTCTGCAAAAACACAATCCCCTTAGACTGGAGCAGAGAGAACGGCTAGGGGGACGGGGGGATGTATGCTTTCAATAGTATAGAGGCGAGGAGACCATGATTCCACTTCACTTCCTGAACCCCCTCCAATATATCGGGGTATCTCCACTATCCTCTCTGGAGATGCCATCCCGGCCACGAAATGCAAGAGATCTGCTACCATAAAGAAATTGCTCGCCAATGGTAGAGGCACCTGTCACCAAGCAGCGCCCAAAGGTGGAAACCAGGAATTACAGCGGGAAAGTCTGCTGTATCCATAAGATGCATCATTGTTCTTATTGTCATGTACATTGCCCACCGGTCCAGTAATGAACCCTTATCCCAATGCAAATAAAAAGTCTGACATTGATGGATTATTTTACATTTTTTTGTAACTATTTTATTATTCTATCCCTAAGCCTAAGCCCTAACGTCTCTAACTCTAGAAAAAGTGTAAAAACGTAAAAGCCTCTCTTACTAATGACGGAAGACCGTATTGATAGTTCATGGGGTGGAGGGATTTATATAGCTCTGACGATGTAGTACTGGAGGGTCATTCCTTCATTAATCCATGATCAATTAGGCAGATAAATGGTCTGGAGGTGATTCCAGGTGCGGCATTTGCATTTGGAAGCTGTTGCTGTGAACCCACAACATGCGGTCAGAGGAGCTCTCAATGGGAGAGAAACAGACCATCATTAGGCTGATAAAAATAAGTAATCCAGCAGAGAGAGAGTAAAAATGTTAGGGGTGGCCAAATCAAGGGTATGGTACATTCTGCCAAAAAAAAAAAATCACACTGGTGAGCTCGGGAACTCAAAAAGGCCTCAATGTTCCCAGAAGACAGTGGTGGTGGATGATCGCAGAATCCTTGCCATGATGAAGAAAAACTCCTTCACAACATCCCCCAAGTGAAGAACACTCTCCAGTGAGTCGGTGTCTCAGTACCTAAGTCCACCATAAAGAGAGGACTTCATGAGAACAGATACAGAGAATTCACCACAAGATGCAAACCATTAATCAGCCGGAAAACAGAAAGGCCAGATTAAACTCTGCCAAAAAAAAAAACATCTACAAAAGCTGCTCCGTTCTGGAAAAGCAAACCTAAGATCAACCTGTACAAGAATGATGGGAAGAAGAAAGTCTGGAGAAGGCTTGGAGCTTCTCCTGATCCTCGGCACATCACATCCTGTGTAACACATGGTGGAGGTGGTGTGATGGTGCGGGCATCCATGGCTTCCAATGACACCAGGTCACTAATATTTATTGATGATGTGACTGAAGACAGACGCAGACGAACAAATTTTACGTGTGCGGGGCAATACTTTTTGCTCAGATTCACCCAAATCCAGCAAGATTGAAATTCACAGGACAGATTGACAATGACCCAAAACATCCTGAGAAAGCAAAGAAGTGGGAGATTCTGCAATGGCCGAGTCCTCATCAGATCTCAGCCCAATGAGACGCATTTTACAGGCTGAAGAAAAAACTGAAGTCAGAAAGAGCCACAAACAAGCGAGAACTGAAGTGACTGCAGTAAAGGCGGCAAAGCCTCACACCAAAGCACCAGAGAAGACCAGCGATGGTGACGGTCATGGCCTCCAGACTTCAGGCCGTCATTGCTTCAACGCCACACACCGGAGGAGACCAGCTATGGTAATGGCTATGTCCTTCAGACTTCAGGCCATCATTGCTGCAAAGCCTCACACTGGAGGAGACCAGCTATGGTGATGGCCATGGCCTCCAGACTTCAGGCCATCATTGCTTCAACGCCACACACCGGAGGAGACCAGCTATGGTAATGGCTATGTCCTTCAGACTTTAGGCCATCATTGCTGCAAAGCCTCACACTGGAGACCAGCTATGGTGATGGCCATGGCCTCCAGACTTCAGGCCATCATTGCCGCAAAGCCTCACACTGGAGGAGACCAGCTATGGTGATGGCCATGGCCTCCAGACTTCAGGCCATCATTGCTGTAAAGCCTCACACTGGAGGAGACCAGCTATGGTGATGGCCATGGCCTCCAGACTTCAGGCCATCATTGCCGCAAAGCCTCACACTGGAGGAGACCAGCTATGGTGATGGCCATGGCCTCCAGACTACAGGCCATCATTGCTGTAAAGCCTCACACTGGAGGAGACCAGCTATGGTGATGGCCATGGCCTCCAGACTTCAGGCCATCATTGCCGCAAAGCCTCACACTGGAGGAGACCAGCTATGGTGATGGCCATGGCCTCCAGACTACAGGCCATCATTGCTGTAAAGCCTCACACCGGAGGAGACCAGCGATGGTGACGACTATGGCCTCCAGACTTCAGGCCATCAATTGCTGCAAAGGATTCTCTACAAAGTATTCAGCATGAACATTTGAGATTTTGTAAGAAAATAGTGGATATTCTTAAACATTTCACAGGAAATTTTAATTCAACCCCTTTAATGAATCCTGAAAGTCTTCACTTGAATTATTTCATTTTATATCCAAAATAACAAAATATCAAAGTAGCTGGCTGCAGAGCTGAAATCCGGATTCGCCCCTGGCCGATACTTCAGGACCTACCTGTAACTGTGATGACGTGGTCCTGGGGCCGGTGTGACATGGTTCCGGGGGTATTTAGCGCTGTTACATTTGGTGACTGCTCGGCAGATGATACATTTGTAGATTTGGACGGTTGCAGTTTGCTGTTGACTCTTGGTCCTCAGGAGATGATGAGAGTCGTGTTTTCCTAGCGCTGATGAGACGTGACATTTATTTTTTATGCCGCCATGGTGCGGCCGCACGCTGTTATGAGAACGAAGCTGTCTGACCTAAGACTTGTCAGACTGCTTTCTATCTGAGACTTGAGAACTGGATAAACACGATCTCCTCTCGGGGTCCGGGGGTCAGAAAAACACACGATGAGGTTCACTTATTAAGTCATAGTCAGACTTGTCCATCTGGTGGCCCCCCGCTCCTAGACCCCACTCCTAATACTTTCACCAGGAGACCCATAGATGTCGGCACAGACAGAATAAGGCTGCAGATGGTAATCACATGATATGGAAATGAGCTACTTATATGGGCGGGGTATATATATATACAGTCATGGCCAAAAGTATTTACACCCCTGCAATTCTGTCAGATAATACTCAGTTTCTTCCTGAAAATGATTGCAAACACAAATTATTTGGTATTATTATCTTCATGTAATTTGTCTTAAATGAAAAAACACAAAAGAGAATGAAGCAAAAAGCAAAAAATTGATCATTTCACACAAAACTCCCAAAATGGGCCAGACAAAAGTATTGGCACCCTCGGCCTAATACTTGGTTGCACAACCTTTAGCCAAAATAACTGCGACCAACCGCTTCCGGTAACCATCAATGAGTTTCTTACAATGCTCTGCTGGAATTTTAGACCTTTCTTCTTTGGCAAACTGCTCCAGGTCCCTGATATTTGAAGGGTGCCTTCTCCAAACTGCCATTTTTAGATCTCTCCACAGGTGTTCTATGGGATTCAGGTCTGGACTCATTGCTGGCCACCTTAGAAGTCTCCAGTGCTTTCTCTCAAACCATTTTCTAGTGCTTTTTGAAGTGTGTTTTGGGTCATTGTTCTGCTGGAAGACCCATGACCTCTGAGGGAGACCCAGCTTTCTCACACTGGGCCCTACATTATGCTGCAAAATTTGTTTGTAGTCTTCAGACTTCATAATGCCATGCACACGGTCAAGCAGTCCAGTGCCAGAGGCAGCAAAGCAACCCCAAAACATCAGGGAACCTCTGCCATGTTTGACTGTAGGGACAGTGTTCTTTTCTTTGAATGCCTCTTTTTTTCTCCTGTAAACTCTATGTTGATGCCTTTGCCCAAAAAGCTCTACTTTTGTCTCATCTGACCAGAGAACATTCTTCCAAAACGTTTTAGGCTTTTTCAGGTAAGTTTTGGCAAACTCCAGCCTGGCTTTTTTATGTCTCGGGGTAAGAAGTGGGGTCTTCCTGGGTCTCCTACCATACAGTCCCTTTTCATTCAGATGCCGACGGATAATACGGGTTGACACTGTTGTACCCTCGGACTGCAGGGCAGCTTGAACTTGTTTGGATGTTAGTCGAGGTTCTTCATCCAACATCCGCACAATCTTGCGTTGAAATCTCTTGTCAATTTTTCTTTTCCATCCACATCTAGTTAGGTTATCCACAGTGCCATGGGCTTTACACTTCTTGATGACACTGCGCACGGTAGACACAGGAACATTCAGGTCTTTGGAGATGGACTTGTAGCCTTGAGATTGCTCATGCTTCCTCACAATTTGGTTTCTCAAGTCCTCAGACAGTTCTTTGGTCTTCTTTCTTTTCTCCATGCTCAATGTGGTTCACATAAGGACACAGGACAGAGGTTGAGTCAACTTTAATCCATGTCACCTGGCTGCAAGTGTGATTTAGTTATTGCCAACACCTGTTAGGTGCCACAGGTAAGTTACAGGTGCTGTTTATTACACAAATTACAGAAGCATCACATGATTTTTTCGAACAGTGCCAATACTTTTGTCCACCCCCTTTTTTATGTTTGGTGTGAAATTATAGCCAATTTGGCTTTAGGACAATTCTTTTTGTGTTTTTTCATTTAAGACAAATTAAATGAAGATAATAATAACAAATAATTTGTGTTTGCAATCATTTTCAGGAAGAAACTGAGTATTATCTGACAGAATTGCAGGGGTGTGAATACTTTTGGCCATGACTGTATATGTCTATATATCTCATCCTGAGCCACCGGTTTCATGAATAGAATGACAAAAATCAGTGGAGATTGACACTGAGGAGGAGAGCAGAAACTCATCAGTGTCAGGGAGTGACATGGACAGGAGGTTGGATTTCATTGTGACCTTTTCAACCCCTCAGTTGCCACAAGGATATAGAAAGCCACTGTGTGCCCCCTTAATGGGCTGGTGGTCTGGGAAAACACAACTATTCCACAGGCGCATCCATCACACAAAGTCCTAACCATCAGGTGGAAAACAGCAAATTGTCAGAGAGGAGCAAGCGGGAAAGAGGGAAAAAAGAAGAGAGAGCACCGTAAAGTCCGAGTCTGGAGATAACGGGTGACACAATAACCCCCGACCTTATACTGTTCCAAATTATTATGCAGATGACATTTTTCTGGGATTTTCCTAAATGGTCGGTGCAAATGACAGTCAGTCTAATAAAAGTCATCACCCGTTAGATTATACATCGAATTTTATTGAAGAAACCTCCCAATGATAACAGTATAATCTTCAAAATGAATAAAAACTCAGAATGCACTGCTCCAAATTATTAGGCACAGTAGAATTTCTAAACATTTGATCTGTTTTAAAGAACTGAAAAGTCTCATTTGTGGAATTTGCAGCATTAGGAGGTCACATTCACTGAACAAAAAAGCTATTTAACTCCCAAACCTCCTAACAGGCCAAGTTACATGTAACATAGGAGCCTTCTTTGATTTCACCTTCACAATTCTGGCATCCATTGAACTTGTGAGTTTTTTGGAGAGTTTCTGCTTGTATTTCTTCCCTCCCAGAGCTGCTGTTTTGATGTGAACGGCCTCCCACCCTCATAGATCTTGTGCTGGATGATTCTCCAAAGGTTCTCTATAGGGTTGAGGTCAGGGGAAGATGGTGGCCGCACCATGAGTTTATCTCCTTTTATGCCCAGACTCAGGTATTCTTTGCAGCATGAGATGGGGCATTGTCAGCATGAAGATGATTTTGCTCCTGGTTTCTGCTTTTTAGACCATGGAAGAAAGTTGTCAGTCAGAAACGCTATATACTTTGCAGAGGTCATTTTCACACCTTCAGAAACCTTAAAGGGCCCCACCAGCTGTTTCCACATGATTCCGGCCCAAAACATGACGACTCCACCTCCTTGGTGACGTCGCAGCCTTGTTGGGACATGGTGGCCATCCACCAACCATCCACTACTCCATCCATCTGGACCATCCAGGGTTGCTTGACACTTATCAGTAAACAAGACTGTTTGAAAATTAGTCTTCATGTATGTCTGGGCCCACTGCAACCGTTTCTGCTCATGAACACTGTTTAGGGGTGGCCGAATAGTAGGTTTATGCACCACAGCAAGCCTTTGAAGGATCCTACACCTTGATGTTCAAGGGACTCCAGAGGCACCAGCAGCTTCAAATAACTGTTTGCTGGTTTGTAATTGTATTTTGGCAGCTGCTCTCTTAATCCAGTGAACTTGTCTGGCAGAAACCTTCCTCATTATGCCTTTATCTGCATGAACTCTGTCTGTGCTCTGTTTCACTCACAAATCTCTTCACAGTATGATGACCACTCTTAAGTTTTCGTGGAATATCTAATGTTTTCCTACCTTGACCAAGGCATTGCTCTATTTAACGCTTTTCAGCAGCAGAGAGATCCTTTTTATTTCTCATATTGCTTGAAACTGTGTCCTGCTTAATAATGTGGAACATCATTTTTAAGTAGTTTTTCTTTAATTAGAATCACCTGGAAAACTAATTATCACATGTGTTTAAGATAGATTTCAGTTATCTATTGAGCCCTGAGACACAATAACATCCATGAGTTTATGTGAAAAACAAAACAATTAAATCTTTATGACACTTAAATCCAATTTGCATAATAATTTGGAACACAGTGTATATCAGAACCCGGGAAACCACGGGGCAGATTCATCAGGAACGCCAGCGGGAAAAGGGAGCAAGTTCTATCACATGTTCAAAAACATCTTAAAAGTGTCAGAAAAGGAAAATGTGCAGAGGCTCCGACAGGTAAAGATCTGCACGACAGCACCGCCGAGAGCGGGAAGTAAAAAGAGGCAACATTCACTACTGCTTCATAGCAGAATCAATAAATGTGCAAAGTAAAAAAGATAACATCCTGAAAAACACATGGATAGATAATAGATAGATAATAGATATATAGATAGACGATAGATAAATAAGACAGATAATAGATAGATATTAGATACGGTAGATAGATAGCTAGATGATAGATAATAGATAAATAATAGATACATAGATGATAGATAATAGATAAATAATAGATACATAGATGATTAGATAAATAATAGATTATAGATAATAGAGAGATAATAGATAAATAATAGATACGGTAATAGATTAATAGATAATAAATGAATAGATAATAGATGATAAATAGATAATAAATGAATAGATAATAGATGATAATAGATAAATTAATAGATAGATAATAGATTAATAGATAATAAATAGATAAATTAATAGATACTATGTAGACGGATGATGGGTGTGATCAGGTGGAGCAGCCTGTAGTGTCTCGTACACATATAAGACCTTCTCCGCTCCCTCATCAGATCCGTCTGCTTTGGATTATTATATTATTATATTATAATTCCGTCCCAGACTCACTTTCCATTAGACTGACAATAATCGGCCTCATTAAAGAGCTTGTATTACATGAGGGGGCGCGGAGGAGACACGTTGGCCGCGTCCCCCATCCTGGAGATGTGATAAGGAGGCAGTGATCATATATGGGGGGCTCCATAATCCCCTCCAGATGTGGCCTCATTAGCCGCTCGGCCTTGTGGCCACTCTCCCCCCATCCTCTCGGATCATGTGACCAGTGCAGAACCTTGCCCATAGAAGATGCTCATTTCTGATACAGAACATTCTACACTGACATTTGCAGGAGATGTTTCCAAAGACGAAGCTTCCATTGCAGAAACGCTCCACTGCGCTGTACATGCAGCTTCCACAGTAATGTCAATAGCCATTTGTTCTTTGTCCTTCCCGTCAGTGAATATGAGCTTTCTGCCAAGCTCCAAATATGTAAACTGACCTGTGCACACTCGTTACAATGTGTCAGTGCAGGCGAGTGTTACAGAAACAAGGATGCATAGATTTTGCAATTGTAACAAACCCTCAGCCGTGCAATAAATCAAGAAATAGCAATTGGAGATAGATTGTTCAAGTAAAATAGAGAGAGATATTAGATACATTTGTGAAATACACAAATTGTGTGTCATTAGAATATTTTAATAGACTGCTTGTGCTTGGTGGTATGAGTCTTCCCACTCTGCTCACTCTCTGTAGTCTTTATCATTGTAAGCAAGAAACCGGAAAAAATGGATCACAGCTGCCATTCATAGGCTGATTACAGTCATGTGACACTGACGGGGTGGGGGGGGAAGAGGTTTCTAATAATAATAATAATTTTTATTTATATAGCGCCAACATATTCCGCAGCGCTTTACAAATTATAGAGGGGACTTGTACAGACAATAGACATTACAGCATAACAGAAATACAGGTCAAAATAGATACCAAAAGGGGTGAGGGCCCTGCTGCTCGCAAGCTACAAACTATGGGGAAAAGGGGAGACACGAGAGGTGGATGGTGACAATTGCTTTAGTTATTCGGACCGGCCATAGTGTAAGGCTCAGGTGTTCATGTAAAGCTGCATGAACCAGTTACCTGCCTACGTATGTAGCAGTACAGATACTAATCACAAATTAGTCTGAATTTTTCCTTTGCATAAAGAGGGTGAACAGTCCGATGATCCGAGCCCGGTGATCTGAGCCCGGTGATCTGAGCCTGATGATCTGAGTCCGGTGATCTGAGCCTGATGATCTGAGCCTGATGATCTGAGCCCGATGATCTGAGTCCGATGATCTGAGTCCGGTGATCTGAGTCCGATGATCTGAGCCCGATGATCTGAGTCCGGTGATCTGAGCCTGATGATCTGAGCCCGATGATCTGAGTCCGATGATCTGAGTCCGATGATCTGAGTCCGATGATCTGAGTCCGGTGATCTGAGTCCAGTGATCTGAGTCCGATGATCTGAGCCCGATGATCTGAGTCCGTTGATCTGAGCCTGATGATCTGAGCCCGATGATCTGAGCCTGATGATCTGAGTCCGATGATCTGAGCCCGATGATCTGAGTCCGATGATCTGAGTCCGGTGATCTGAGTCCGGTGATCTGAGTCCGGTGATCTGAGCCTGATGATCTGAGCCTGATGATCTGAGCCCGATGATCTGAGTCCGATGATCTGAGTCCGGTGATCTGAGTCCGATGATCTGAGCCCGATGATCTGAGTCCGTTGATCTGAGTCCGTTGATCTGAGCCTGATGATCTGAGCCCGATGATCTGAGTCCGATGATCTGAGTCCGATGATCTGAGTCCGGTGATCTGAGTCCGGTGATCCGAGTCCGGTGATCCGAGCCCGGTGATCCGAGCCCGGTGATCCGAGCCCGGTGATGCGAGTCCGGTGATCCGAGCTTGAGATCTCAGTTGATCTTGCAGAATATTAGATGGAGCGTCACCGTCATTGGGAAATTGTCTGCTCTTCCTCAGAGACACAAATCTCCATCATCGTCACTGCAGATCTGTCACAATGTGCAATACATCCCCAGACCACATTCTAGACTTGCTACAAAAATACCTGCAGCAGTGAAAGCTTCTGCCCCCTTCTGGTAATTCCTGGGACTACAACTCTCATTGTAGCTGGGGTTTAACCTTCCGTGACCCTGCACACATCACAATCACTCCCAATAATACTCATACACAGCCAGAGACCACCAGGTGCAGTTTTTCAATCCTCTACATTTCCATAATCTCTGCTTGCTGGAAATATTCTTTACATTAGGAAGCTGAAAATCTGCGCCCACCTAAGGCCGTGTTCACCCATGGCACGAATGCTGCGTTTCCTGCTGCTTTTTACCTGTATTTTTTCTTTTCACCATAATACATACAATCTTTTCTGAATCTTTGCTGCATTTTTTATGTAATTACTTTTATATTTGATGAGTTTTAGGTGCAGATTTGATTTTTTTTGTACAGAAAAGCTTTGATTTTGAACTTAACAACTTAACTACATTTTGGTTTTTTTTACATTCAGTTTTTTTTTAGATTCCCCATAGAAGCCAGTAAGAAAATGCACCGAAAAAGGCAAAGTGTCTTTAGATACAAAGTGGCCATGAGCGCAGATTTCTGCACAAATCACCGTGTTGGCGCCAAATGTGAACATGGACTAACACTTCTTGTTTCAATGTATCAGTGTGCAGCAGTTTGTTACTATGTATCAGAATGTATCACACCGCAGCGGACCGCCGCCAGGACGTGGTGATAATTCTCACCGCGCCCGATACCCCGGGCTCTACGCGTCCTGCGCTTTCAGGCCTCCTCCCGGTCCGGACAGCGAGCGGTAACGCCATCCCCCGGCTGCAGTTTGCGGTTTGGTTCTTGCTTCACATCGGTGACATTAATTTGGTTAAGCGCAGATTTCGCTGCTCTCGGCCTCCGCGCATTTTACTACTTGGCCCAGATTGGATGTTGGCGCTTCGACCACAAGCCATGAAACCTGATGCGCAGAAGTGAGCGCGGGGGTCGCGGCCTCGCTTGTTTCACATTTATTATGGCTGAAATCAGGGGCAGCTCTGCACGTCACCCCGGATCTGTGCTCCCGGCCCTGATTAATGTCCTCTGCAGAACATTGCACTGCCACCTCCAGATAATCCTGTGATTGAGTCCATGCCACACAGAGGCCTGATGACCCCTGACCTCTGACCCCAGGACCCCGACTGCAGGAACTACCGTCTGGTGCCTGATAACCTCAGTGCTGGAGTGACCCCCTCACCGCAGGAGGCATCGCAGGACCCTCCTATACCCCGAGGTGTTCCTGGCGGACTGGGGGCTCTGCACAATGGCCGCTATAGAGACCTCTCTACAGATCTGCAGAGCATCGCTCCTCCTGACAGATACACAGTGATATATCCTGCAGATTATTACACCACTGACCTCTCTGCAGAGCATCGCTCCTCCACCTCCTGACAGATACAGAGTGATATATCCTGCAGATTATTACACCACTGACCTCTCTGCAGAGCATCGCTCCTCCACCTCCTGACAGATACATAGTGATATATCCTGCAGATTATTACACCACTGACCTCTCTGCAGAGCATCGCTCCTCCACCTCCTGACAGATACATAGTGATATATCCTGCAGATTATTACACCACTGACCTCTGCAGAGCATCGATCCTCCACCCCCTGACAGATACATAGTGATATATCCTGCAGATTATTACACCACTGACCTCTCTGCAGAGCATCGCTCCTCCACCTCCTGACAGATACATAGTGATATATCCTGCAGATTATTACACCACTGACCTCTCTGCAGAGCATCGCTCCTCCACCTCCTGACAGATACATAGTGATATAGCCTGCAGATTATTACACCACTGACCTCTCTGCAGAACATCGCTCCCCCACCTCCTGACAGATACATAGTGATATATCCTGCAGATTATTACACCACTGACCTCTCTGCAGAGCATCGCTCCTCCACCTCCTGACAGATACAGAGTGATATAACCTGCAGATTATTACACCACTGACCTCTCTGCAGAGCATCGCTCCTCCACCTCCTGACAGATACATAGTGATATATCCTGCAGATTATTACACCACTGACCTCTCTGCAGAGCATCGCTCCTCCACCTCCTGACAGATACATAGTGATATATCCTGCAGATTATTACACCACTGACCTCTCTGCAGAGCATCGCTCCTCCACCTCCTGACAGATACATAGTGATATAACCTGCAGATTATTACACCACTGACCTCTGCAGAGCATCGATCCTCCACCCCCTGACAGATACATAGTGATATAACCTGCAGATTATTACACCACTGACCTCTCTGCAGAGCATCGCTCCTCCACCTCCTGACAGATACACAGTGATATAATCTGCAGATTATTACACCACTGACCTCTGCAGAGCATCGATCCTCCACCCCCTGACAGATACATAGTGATATATCCTGCAGATTATTACACCACTGACCTCTCTGCAGAGCATCGCTCCTCCTGACAGATACACAGTGATATATCCTGCAGATTATTACACCACTGACCTCTCTGCAGAGCATCGCTCCTCCACCTCCTGACAGATACATAGTGATATAACCTGCAGATTATTACACCACTGACCTCTCTGCAGAGCATCGCTCCTCCACCTCCTGACAGATACATAGTGATATATCCTGCAGATTATTACACCACTGACCTCTCTGCAGAGCATCGCTCCTCCACCTCCTGACAGATACACAGTGATATAATCTGCAGATTATTACACCACTGACCTCTGCAGAGCATCGATCCTCCACCCCCTGACAGATACATAGTGATATATCCTGCAGATTATTACACCACTGACCTCTCTGCAGAGCATCGCTCCTCCACCTCCTGACAGATACACAGTGATATATCCTGCAGATTATTACACCACTGACCTCTCTGCAGAGCATCGCTCCTCCACCTCCTGACAGATACACAGTGATATATCCTGCAGATTATTACACCACTGACCTCTCTGCAGAACATCGCTCCTCCACCTCCTGACAGATACATAGTGATATATCCTGCAGATTATTACACCACTGACCTCTCTGCAGAGCATCGCTCCTCCACCTCCTGACAGATACACAGTGATATATCCTGCAGATTATTACACCACTGACCTCTCTGCAGAGCATCGCTCCTCCACCTCCTGACTGATACAGAGTGATATATCCTGCAGATTATTACACCACTGACCTCTCTGCAGAGCATTGCTCCTCCACCTCCTGATAGAGTGATATATCCTGCAGATTATTACACCACTGACCTCTCTGCAGAGCATCGCTCCTCCACCTCCTGACAGATACATAGTGATATATCCTGCAGATTATTACACCACTGACCTCTCTGCAGAGCATTGCTCCTCCACCTCCTGACAGATACACAGTGATATATCCTGCAGATTATTACACCACTGACCTCTCTGCAGAGCATCGCTCCTCCACCTCCTGACAGATACATAGTGATATATCCTGCAGATTATTACACCACTGACCTCTCTGCAGAGCATCGCTCCTCCACCTCCTGACAGATACATAGTGATATATCCTGCAGATTATTACACCACTGACCTCTGCAGAGCATCGCTCCTCCACCTCCTGACAGATATAGTGATATATCCTGCAGATTATTACACCACTGACCTCTCTGCAGAGCATCGCTCCTCCACCTCCTGACAGATACATAGTGATATAGCCTGCAGATTATTACACCACTGACCTCTCTGCAGAGCATTGCTCCTCCACCTCCTGACAGATACACAGTGATATATCCTGCAGATTATTACACCACTGACCTCTCTGCAGAGCTTCGCTCCTCCACCTCCTGACAGATATAGTGATATATCCTGCAGATTATTACACCACTGACCTCTCTGCAGAGCATCGCTCCTCCACCTCCTGACAGATACATAGTGATATATCCTGCAGATTATTACACCACTGACCTCTCTGCAGAGCATCGCTCCTCCACCTCCTGACAGATACATAGTGATATATCCTGCAGATTATTACACCACTGACCTCTCTGCAGAGCATCGCTCCTCCACCTCCTGACTGATACAGAGTGATATATCCTGCAGATTATTACACCACTGACCTCTCTGCAGAACATCGCTCCTCCACCTCCTGACAGATACATAGTGATATATCCTGCAGATTATTACACCACTGACCTCTCTGCAGAGCATCACTCCTCCACCTCCTGACAGATACATAGTGATATAACCTGCAGATTATTACACCACTGACCTCTCTGCAGAGCATCGCTCCTCCTGACAGATACACAGTGATATATCCTGCAGATTATTACACCACTGACCTCTCTGCAAAGCATCGCTCCTCCACCTCCTGACAGATACAGTGATATATCCTGCAGATTATTACACCACTGACCTCTCTGCAGAGCATCGCTCCTCCTGACAGATACACAGTGATATATCCTGCAGATTATTACACCACTGACCTCTCTGCAGAGCATCGCTCCTCCACCTCCTGACAGATACATAGTGATATATCCTGCAGATTATTACACCACTGACCTCTGCAGAGCATCGATCCTCCACCCCCTGACAGATACATAGTGATATATCCTGCAGATTATTACACCACTGACCTCTCTGCAGAGCATCGCTCCTCCACCTCCTGACAGATACATAGTGATATATCCTGCAGATTATTACACCACTGACCTCTCTGCAGAGCATCGCTCCTCCACCTCCTGACAGATACACAGTGATATAATCTGCAGATTATTACACCACTGACCTCTGCAGAGCATCGATCCTCCACCCCCTGACAGATACATAGTGATATATCCTGCAGATTATTACACCACTGACCTCTCTGCAAAGCATCGCTCCTCCACCTCCTGACAGATACATAGTGATATAACCTGCAGATTATTACACCACTGACCTCTCTGCAGAGCATCGCTCCTCCACCTCCTGACAGATACACAGTGATATATCCTGCAGATTATTACACCACTGACCTCTCTGCAGAGCATCGCTCCTCCACCTCCTGACAGATACACAGTGATATATCCTGCAGATTATTACACCACTGACCTCTCTGCAGAACATCGCTCCTCCACCTCCTGACAGATACATAGTGATATATCCTGCAGATTATTACACCACTGACCTCTCTGCAGAGCATCGCTCCTCCACCTCCTGACAGATACACAGTGATATATCCTGCAGATTATTACACCACTGACCTCTCTGCAGAGCATCGCTCCTCCACCTCCTGACTGATACAGAGTGATATATCCTGCAGATTATTACACCACTGACCTCTCTGCAGAGCATCGCTCCTCCACCTCCTGATAGAGTGATATATCCTGCAGATTATTACACCACTGACCTCTCTGCAGAGCATCGCTCCTCCACCTCCTGACAGATACATAGTGATATATCCTGCAGATTATTACACCACTGACCTCTCTGCAGAGCATTGCTTTTCCACCTCCTGACAGATACACAGTGATATATCCTGCAGATTATTACACCACTGACCTCTCTGCAGAGCATCGCTCCTCCACCTCCTGACAGATACATAGTGATATATCCTGCAGATTATTACACCACTGACCTCTCTGCAGAGCATCGCTCCTCCACCTCCTGACAGATACATAGTGATATATCCTGCAGATTATTACACCACTGACCTCTGCAGAGCATCGCTCCTCCACCTCCTGACAGATATAGTGATATATCCTGCAGATTATTACACCACTGACCTCTCTGCAGAGCATCGCTCCTCCACCTCCTGACAGATACATAGTGATATAGCCTGCAGATTATTACACCACTGACCTCTCTGCAGAGCATTGCTCCTCCACCTCCTGACAGATACACAGTGATATATCCTGCAGATTATTACACCACTGACCTCTCTGCAGAGCTTCGCTCCTCCACCTCCTGACAGATATAGTGATATATCCTGCAGATTATTACACCACTGACCTCTCTGCAGAGCATCGCTCCTCCACCTCCTGACAGATACATAGTGATATATCCTGCAGATTATTACACCACTGACCTCTCTGCAGAGCATCGCTCCTCCACCTCCTGACAGATACATAGTGATATATCCTGCAGATTATTACACCACTGACCTCTCTGCAGAGCATCGCTCCTCCACCTCCTGACTGATACAGAGTGATATATCCTGCAGATTATTACACCACTGACCTCTCTGCAGAACATCGCTCCTCCACCTCCTGACAGATACATAGTGATATATCCTGCAGATTATTACACCACTGACCTCTCTGCAGAGCATCGCTCCTCCACCTCCTGACAGATACATAGTGATATATCCTGCAGATTATTACACCACTGACCTCTGCAGAGCATCGCTCCTCCTCCTCCTGACAGATACATAGTGATATATCCTGCAGATTATTACACCACTGACCTCTCTGCAGAGCATCGCTCCTCCACCTCCTGACAGATACATAGTGATATATCCTGCAGATTATTACACCACTGACCTCTCTGCAGAGCATTGCTCCTCCACCTCCTGACAGATACACAGTGATATATCCTGCAGATTATTACACCACTGACCTCTCTGCAGAGCATCGCTCCTCCACCTCCTGACAGATACATAGTGATATATTCTGCAGATTATTACACCACTGACCTCTCTGCAGAGCATCGCTCCTCCACCTCCTGACAGATACATAGTGATATATTCTGCAGATTATTACACCACTGACCTCTCTGCAGAGCATCGCTCCTCCACCTCCTGACAGATACACAGTGATATATTCTGCAGATTATTACACCACTTACCTCTCTGCAGAGCATCGCTCCTCCACCTCCTGACAGATACATAGTGATATATCCTGCAGATTATTACACCACTGACCTCTCTGCAGAGCATCGCTCCTCCACCTCTTGACAGATACACAGTGATATATTCTGCAGATTATTACACCACTGACCTCTCTGCAGAGCTTCGCTCCTCCACCTCCTGACAGATACATAGTGATATATTCTGCAGATTATTACACCACTGACCTCTCTGCAGAGCATCACTCCTCCACCTCCTGACAGATACACAGTGATATATTCTGCAGATTATTACACCACTGACCTCTCTGCAGAGCATCGCTCCTCCACCTCCTGACAGATACATAGTGATATATCCTGCAGATTATTACACCACTGACCTCTCTGCAGAGCATTGCTCCTCTACCTCCTGACAGATACAGAGTGATATATCCTGCAGATTATTACACCACTGACCTCTCTGCAGAACATCGCTCCTCCACCTCCTGACAGATACACAGTGATATATCCTGCAGATTATTACACCACTGACCTCTGCAGAGCATCGCTCCTCCACCTCCTGACAGATATAGTGATATATCCTGCAGATTATTACACCACTGACCTCTCTGCAGAGCATCGCTCCTCCACCTCCTGACAGATACATAGTGATATAGCCTGCAGATTATTACACCACTGACCTCTCTGCAGAGCATTGCTCCTCCACCTCCTGACAGATACACAGTGATATATCCTGCAGATTATTACACCACTGACCTCTCTGCAGAGCTTCGCTCCTCCACCTCCTGACAGATATAGTGATATATCCTGCAGATTATTACACCACTGACCTCTCTGCAGAGCATCGCTCCTCCACCTCCTGACAGATACATAGTGATATATCCTGCAGATTATTACACCACTGACCTCTCTGCAGAGCATCGCTCCTCCACCTCCTGACAGATACATAGTGATATATCCTGCAGATTATTACACCACTGACCTCTCTGCAGAGCATCGCTCCTCCACCTCCTGACTGATAGAGTGATATATCCTGCAGATTATTACACCACTGACCTCTCTGCAGAACATCGCTCCTCCACCTCCTGACAGATACATAGTGATATATCCTGCAGATTATTACACCACTGACCTCTCTGCAGAGCATCGCTCCTCCACCTCCTGACAGATACATAGTGATATATCCAGCAGATTATTACACCACTGACGTCTGCAGAGCATCGCTCCTCCTCCTCCTGACAGATACATAGTGATATATCCTGCAGATTATTACACCACTGACCTCTCTGCAGAGCATCGCTCCTCCACCTCCTGATAGAGTGATATATCCTGCAGATTATTACACCACTGACCTCTCTGCAGAGCATCGCTCCTCCACCTCCTGACAGATACATAGTGATATATTCTGCAGATTATTACACCACTGACCTCTCTGCAGAGCATCGCTCCTCCACCTCCTGACAGATACATAGTGATATATTCTGCAGATTATTACACCACTGACCTCTCTGCAGAGCATCGCTCCTCCACCTCCTGACAGATACACAGTGATATATTCTGCTGATTATTACACCACTTACCTCTCTGCAGAGCATCGCTCCTCCACCTCCTGACAGATACATAGTGATATATCCTGCAGATTATTACACCACTGACCTCTCTGCAGAGCATCGCTCCTCCACCTCTTGACAGATACACAGTGATATATTCTGCAGATTATTACACCACTGACCTCTCTGCAGAGCTTCGCTCCTCCACCTCCTGACAGATACATAGTGATATATTCTGCAGATTATTACACCACTGACCTCTCTGCAGAGCATCGCTCCTCCACCTCCTGACAGATACACAGTGATATATTCTGCAGATTATTACACCACTGACCTCTCTGCAGAGCATCGCTCCTCCACCTCCTGACAGATAAATAGTGATATATCCTGCAGATTATTACACCACTGACCTCTCTGCAGAGCATCGCTCCTCCACCTCCTGACAGATACACAGTGATATATTCTGCAGATTATTACACCACTGACCTCTCTGCAGAGCTTCGCTCCTCCACCTCCTGACAGATACATAGTGATATATTCTGCAGATTATTACACCACTGACCTCTCTGCAGAGCTTCGCTCCTCCACCTCCTGACAGATACACAGTGATATATTCTGCAGATTATTACACCACTGACCTCTCTGCAGAGCATCGCTCCTCCACCTCCTGACAGATACATAGTGATATATCCTGCAGATTATTACACCACTGACCTCTCTGCAGAGCATCGCTCCTCCACCTCCTGACTGATATAGTGATATATCCTGCAGATTATTACACCACTGACCTCTCTGCAGAGCATCGTTCCTCCACCTCCTGACAGATACATAGTGATATATCCTGCAGATTATTACACCACTGACCTCTCTGCAGAGCATCGCTCCTCCACCTCCTGACTGATATAGTGATATATCCTGCAGATTATTACACCACTGACCTCTCTGCAGAGCATCGCTCCTCCACCTCCTGACAGATACATAGTGATATATCCTGCAGATTATTACACCGACCTCTCTGCAGAGCATCGCTCCTCCACCTCCTGACAGATACATAGTGATATATCCTGCAGATTATTACACCACTGACCTCTCTGCAGAGCATCGCTCCTCCACCTCCTGACTGATACAGAGTGATATATCCTGCAGATTATTACACCACTGACCTCTCTGCAGAGCATCGCTCCTCCACCTCCTGACAGATGCATAGTGATATATCCTGCAGATTATTACACCACTGACCTCTCTGCAGAGCATCGCTCCTCCACCTCCTGACTGATACAGAGTGATATATCCTGCAGATTATTACACCACTGACCTCTCTGCAGAGCATCGCTCCTCCACCTCCTGACAGAGTGATATATCCTGCAGATTATTACACCACTGACCTCTCTGCAGAGCATCGCTTCTCCTCCTCCTGACAGATACATAGTGATATATCCTGCAGATTATTACACCACTGACCTCTCTGCAGAGCATTGCTCCTCCACCTCCTGACAGATACACAGTGATATATCCTGCAGATTATTACACCACTGACCTCTCTGCAGAGCATCGCTCCTCCACCTCCTGACAGAGTGATATATCCTGCAGATTATTACACCACTGACCTCTCTGCAGAGCATCGCTCCTCCTCCTCCTGACAGATACATAGTGATATATCCTGCAGATTATTACACCACTGACCTCTCTGCAGAGCATTGCTCCTCCACCTCCTGACAGATACATAGTGATATATACTGCAGATTATTACACCACTGACCTCTCTGCAGAGCATTGCTCCTCCACCTCCTGACAGATACATAGTGATATATCCTGCAGATTATTACACCACTGACCTCTCTGCAGAGCATCGCTCCTCCACCTCCTGACAGTGATATATCCTGCAGATTATTACACCACTGACCTCTCTGCAGAGCATCGCTCCTCCTCCTCCTGACAGATACATAGTGATATATCCTGCAGATTATTACACCACTGACCTCTCTGCAGAGCATTGCTCCTCTACCTCCTGACAGATACAGAGTGATATATCCTACAGATTATTACACCACTGACCTCTCTGCAGAACATCGCTCCTCCACCTCCTGACAGATACACAGTGATATATCCTGCAGATTATTACACCACTGACCTCTGCAGAGCATCGCTCCTCCACCTCCTGACAGATATAGTGATATATCCTGCAGATTATTACACCACTGACCTCTCTGCAGAGCATCGCTCCTCCACCTCCTGACAGATACATAGTGATATAGCCTGCAGATTATTACACCACTGACCTCTCTGCAGAGCATTGCTCCTCCACCTCCTGACAGATACACAGTGATATATCCTGCAGATTATTACACCACTGACCTCTCTGCAGAGCTTCGCTCCTCCACCTCCTGACAGATATAGTGATATATCCTGCAGATTATTACACCACTGACCTCTCTGCAGAGCATCGCTCCTCCACCTCCTGACAGATACATAGTGATATATCCTGCAGATTATTACACCACTGACCTCTCTGCAGAGCATCGCTCCTCCACCTCCTGACAGATACATAGTGATATATCCTGCAGATTATTACACCACTGACCTCTCTGCAGAGCATCGCTCCTCCACCTCCTGACTGATAGAGTGATATATCCTGCAGATTATTACACCACTGACCTCTCTGCAGAACATCGCTCCTCCACCTCCTGACAGATACATAGTGATATATCCTGCAGATTATTACACCACTGACCTCTCTGCAGAGCATCGCTCCTCCACCTCCTGACAGATACATAGTGATATATCCAGCAGATTATTACACCACTGACGTCTGCAGAGCATCGCTCCTCCTCCTCCTGACAGATACATAGTGATATATCCTGCAGATTATTACACCACTGACCTCTCTGCAGAGCATCGCTCCTCCACCTCCTGATAGAGTGATATATCCTGCAGATTATTACACCACTGACCTCTCTGCAGAGCATCGCTCCTCCACCTCCTGACAGATACATAGTGATATATTCTGCAGATTATTACACCACTGACCTCTCTGCAGAGCATCGCTCCTCCACCTCCTGACAGATACATAGTGATATATTCTGCAGATTATTACACCACTGACCTCTCTGCAGAGCATCGCTCCTCCACCTCCTGACAGATACACAGTGATATATTCTGCAGATTATTACACCACTTACCTCTCTGCAGAGCATCGCTCCTCCACCTCCTGACAGATACATAGTGATATATCCTGCAGATTATTACACCACTGACCTCTCTGCAGAGCATCGCTCCTCCACCTCTTGACAGATACACAGTGATATATTCTGCAGATTATTACACCACTGACCTCTCTGCAGAGCTTCGCTCCTCCACCTCCTGACAGATACATAGTGATATATTCTGCAGATTATTACACCACTGACCTCTCTGCAGAGCATCACTCCTCCACCTCCTGACAGATACACAGTGATATATTCTGCAGATTATTACACCACTGACCTCTCTGCAGAGCATCGCTCCTCCACCTCCTGACAGATACATAGTGATATATCCTGCAGATTATTACACCACTGACCTCTCTGCAGAGCATTGCTCCTCTACCTCCTGACAGATACAGAGTGATATATCCTGCAGATTATTACACCACTGACCTCTCTGCAGAACATCGCTCCTCCACCTCCTGACAGATACACAGTGATATATCCTGCAGATTATTACACCACTGACCTCTGCAGAGCATCGCTCCTCCACCTCCTGACAGATATAGTGATATATCCTGCAGATTATTACACCACTGACCTCTCTGCAGAGCATCGCTCCTCCACCTCCTGACAGATACATAGTGATATATTCTGCAGATTATTACACCACTGACCTCTCTGCAGAGCTTCGCTCCTCCACCTCCTGACAGATACACAGTGATATATTCTGCAGATTATTACACCACTGACCTCTCTGCAGAGCATCGCTCCTCCACCTCCTGACAGATACATAGTGATATATCCTGCAGATTATTACACCACTGACCTCTCTGCAGAGCATCGCTCCTCCACCTCCTGACTGATATAGTGATATATCCTGCAGATTATTACACCACTGACCTCTCTGCAGAGCATCGTTCCTCCACCTCCTGACAGATACATAGTGATATATCCTGCAGATTATTACACCACTGACCTCTCTGCAGAGCATCGCTCCTCCACCTCCTGACTGATATAGTGATATATCCTGCAGATTATTACACCACTGACCTCTCTGCAGAGCATCGCTCCTCCACCTCCTGACAGATACATAGTGATATATCCTGCAGATTATTACACCGACCTCTCTGCAGAGCATCGCTCCTCCACCTCCTGACAGATACATAGTGATATATCCTGCAGATTATTACACCACTGACCTCTCTGCAGAGCATCGCTCCTCCACCTCCTGACTGATACAGAGTGATATATCCTGCAGATTATTACACCACTGACCTCTCTGCAGAGCATCGCTCCTCCACCTCCTGACAGATGCATAGTGATATATCCTGCAGATTATTACACCACTGACCTCTCTGCAGAGCATCGCTCCTCCACCTCCTGACTGATACAGAGTGATATATCCTGCAGATTATTACACCACTGACCTCTCTGCAGAGCATCGCTCCTCCACCTCCTGACAGAGTGATATATCCTGCAGATTATTACACCACTGACCTCTCTGCAGAGCATCGCTTCTCCTCCTCCTGACAGATACATAGTGATATATCCTGCAGATTATTACACCACTGACCTCTCTGCAGAGCATTGCTCCTCCACCTCCTGACAGATACACAGTGATATATCCTGCAGATTATTACACCACTGACCTCTCTGCAGAGCATCGCTCCTCCACCTCCTGACAGAGTGATATATCCTGCAGATTATTACACCACTGACCTCTCTGCAGAGCATCGCTCCTCCTCCTCCTGACAGATACATAGTGATATATCCTGCAGATTATTACACCACTGACCTCTCTGCAGAGCATTGCTCCTCCACCTCCTGACAGATACATAGTGATATATACTGCAGATTATTACACCACTGACCTCTCTGCAGAGCATTGCTCCTCCACCTCCTGACAGATACATAGTGATATATCCTGCAGATTATTACACCACTGACCTCTCTGCAGAGCATCGCTCCTCCACCTCCTGACAGTGATATATCCTGCAGATTATTACACCACTGACCTCTCTGCAGAGCATCGCTCCTCCTCCTCCTGACAGATACATAGTGATATATCCTGCAGATTATTACACCACTGACCTCTCTGCAGAGCATTGCTCCTCTACCTCCTGACAGATACAGAGTGATATATCCTACAGATTATTACACCACTGACCTCTCTGCAGAACATCGCTCCTCCACCTCCTGACAGATACACAGTGATATATCCTGCAGATTATTACACCACTGACCTCTGCAGAGCATCGCTCCTCCACCTCCTGACAGATATAGTGATATATCCTGCAGATTATTACACCACTGACCTCTCTGCAGAGCATCGCTCCTCCACCTCCTGACAGATACATAGTGATATAGCCTGCAGATTATTACACCACTGACCTCTCTGCAGAGCATTGCTCCTCCACCTCCTGACAGATACACAGTGATATATCCTGCAGATTATTACACCACTGACCTCTCTGCAGAGCTTCGCTCCTCCACCTCCTGACAGATATAGTGATATATCCTGCAGATTATTACACCACTGACCTCTCTGCAGAGCATCGCTCCTCCACCTCCTGACAGATACATAGTGATATATCCTGCAGATTATTACACCACTGACCTCTCTGCAGAGCATCGCTCCTCCACCTCCTGACAGATACATAGTGATATATCCTGCAGATTATTACACCACTGACCTCTCTGCAGAGCATCGCTCCTCCACCTCCTGACTGATAGAGTGATATATCCTGCAGATTATTACACCACTGACCTCTCTGCAGAACATCGCTCCTCCACCTCCTGACAGATACATAGTGATATATCCTGCAGATTATTACACCACTGACCTCTCTGCAGAGCATCGCTCCTCCACCTCCTGACAGATACATAGTGATATATCCAGCAGATTATTACACCACTGACGTCTGCAGAGCATCGCTCCTCCTCCTCCTGACAGATACATAGTGATATATCCTGCAGATTATTACACCACTGACCTCTCTGCAGAGCATCGCTCCTCCACCTCCTGATAGAGTGATATATCCTGCAGATTATTACACCACTGACCTCTCTGCAGAGCATCGCTCCTCCACCTCCTGACAGATACATAGTGATATATTCTGCAGATTATTACACCACTGACCTCTCTGCAGAGCATCGCTCCTCCACCTCCTGACAGATACATAGTGATATATTCTGCAGATTATTACACCACTGACCTCTCTGCAGAGCATCGCTCCTCCACCTCCTGACAGATACACAGTGATATATTCTGCAGATTATTACACCACTTACCTCTCTGCAGAGCATCGCTCCTCCACCTCCTGACAGATACATAGTGATATATCCTGCAGATTATTACACCACTGACCTCTCTGCAGAGCATCGCTCCTCCACCTCTTGACAGATACACAGTGATATATTCTGCAGATTATTACACCACTGACCTCTCTGCAGAGCTTCGCTCCTCCACCTCCTGACAGATACATAGTGATATATTCTGCAGATTATTACACCACTGACCTCTCTGCAGAGCATCACTCCTCCACCTCCTGACAGATACACAGTGATATATTCTGCAGATTATTACACCACTGACCTCTCTGCAGAGCATCGCTCCTCCACCTCCTGACAGATACATAGTGATATATCCTGCAGATTATTACACCACTGACCTCTCTGCAGAGCATTGCTCCTCTACCTCCTGACAGATACAGAGTGATATATCCTGCAGATTATTACACCACTGACCTCTCTGCAGAACATCGCTCCTCCACCTCCTGACAGATACACAGTGATATATCCTGCAGATTATTACACCACTGACCTCTGCAGAGCATCGCTCCTCCACCTCCTGACAGATATAGTGATATATCCTGCAGATTATTACACCACTGACCTCTCTGCAGAGCATCGCTCCTCCACCTCCTGACAGATACATAGTGATATAGCCTGCAGATTATTACACCACTGACCTCTCTGCAGAGCATTGCTCCTCCACCTCCTGACAGATACACAGTGATATATCCTGCAGATTATTACACCACTGACCTCTCTGCAGAGCTTCGCTCCTCCACCTCCTGACAGATATAGTGATATATCCTGCAGATTATTACACCACTGACCTCTCTGCAGAGCATCGCTCCTCCACCTCCTGACAGATACATAGTGATATATCCTGCAGATTATTACACCACTGACCTCTCTGCAGAGCATCGCTCCTCCACCTCCTGACAGATACATAGTGATATATCCTGCAGATTATTACACCACTGACCTCTCTGCAGAGCATCGCTCCTCCACCTCCTGACTGATAGAGTGATATATCCTGCAGATTATTACACCACTGACCTCTCTGCAGAACATCGCTCCTCCACCTCCTGACAGATACATAGTGATATATCCTGCAGATTATTACACCACTGACCTCTCTGCAGAGCATCGCTCCTCCACCTCCTGACAGATACATAGTGATATATCCAGCAGATTATTACACCACTGACGTCTGCAGAGCATCGCTCCTCCTCCTCCTGACAGATACATAGTGATATATCCTGCAGATTATTACACCACTGACCTCTCTGCAGAGCATCGCTCCTCCACCTCCTGATAGAGTGATATATCCTGCAGATTATTACACCACTGACCTCTCTGCAGAGCATCGCTCCTCCACCTCCTGACAGATACATAGTGATATATTCTGCAGATTATTACACCACTGACCTCTCTGCAGAGCATCGCTCCTCCACCTCCTGACAGATACATAGTGATATATTCTGCAGATTATTACACCACTGACCTGTCTGCAGAGCATCGCTCCTCCACCTCCTGACAGATACACAGTGATATATTCTGCTGATTATTACACCACTTACCTCTCTGCAGAGCATCGCTCCTCCACCTCCTGACAGATACATAGTGATATATCCTGCAGATTATTACACCACTGACCTCTCTGCAGAGCATCGCTCCTCCACCTCTTGACAGATACACAGTGATATATTCTGCAGATTATTACACCACTGACCTCTCTGCAGAGCTTCGCTCCTCCACCTCCTGACAGATACATAGTGATATATTCTGCAGATTATTACACCACTGACCTCTCTGCAGAGCATCGCTCCTCCACCTCCTGACAGATACACAGTGATATATTCTGCAGATTATTACACCACTGACCTCTCTGCAGAGCATCGCTCCTCCACCTCCTGACAGATAAATAGTGATATATCCTGCAGATTATTACACCACTGACCTCTCTGCAGAGCATCGCTCCTCCACCTCCTGACAGATACACAGTGATATATTCTGCAGATTATTACACCACTGACCTCTCTGCAGAGCTTCGCTCCTCCACCTCCTGACAGATACATAGTGATATATTCTGCAGATTATTACACCACTGACCTCTCTGCAGAGCTTCGCTCCTCCACCTCCTGACAGATACACAGTGATATATTCTGCAGATTATTACACCACTGACCTCTCTGCAGAGCATCGCTCCTCCACCTCCTGACAGATACATAGTGATATATCCTGCAGATTATTACACCACTGACCTCTCTGCAGAGCATCGCTCCTCCACCTCCTGACTGATATAGTGATATATCCTGCAGATTATTACACCACTGACCTCTCTGCAGAGCATCGTTCCTCCACCTCCTGACAGATACATAGTGATATATCCTGCAGATTATTACACCACTGACCTCTCTGCAGAGCATCGCTCCTCCACCTCCTGACTGATATAGTGATATATCCTGCAGATTATTACACCACTGACCTCTCTGCAGAGCATCGCTCCTCCACCTCCTGACAGATACATAGTGATATATCCTGCAGATTATTACACCGACCTCTCTGCAGAGCATCGCTCCTCCACCTCCTGACAGATACATAGTGATATATCCTGCAGATTATTACACCACTGACCTCTCTGCAGAGCATCGCTCCTCCACCTCCTGACTGATACAGAGTGATATATCCTGCAGATTATTACACCACTGACCTCTCTGCAGAGCATCGCTCCTCCACCTCCTGACAGATGCATAGTGATATATCCTGCAGATTATTACACCACTGACCTCTCTGCAGAGCATCGCTCCTCCACCTCCTGACTGATACAGAGTGATATATCCTGCAGATTATTACACCACTGACCTCTCTGCAGAGCATCGCTCCTCCACCTCCTGACAGAGTGATATATCCTGCAGATTATTACACCACTGACCTCTCTGCAGAGCATCGCTTCTCCTCCTCCTGACAGATACATAGTGATATATCCTGCAGATTATTACACCACTGACCTCTCTGCAGAGCATTGCTCCTCCACCTCCTGACAGATACACAGTGATATATCCTGCAGATTATTACACCACTGACCTCTCTGCAGAGCATCGCTCCTCCACCTCCTGACAGAGTGATATATCCTGCAGATTATTACACCACTGACCTCTCTGCAGAGCATCGCTCCTCCTCCTCCTGACAGATACATAGTGATATATCCTGCAGATTATTACACCACTGACCTCTCTGCAGAGCATTGCTCCTCCACCTCCTGACAGATACATAGTGATATATACTGCAGATTATTACACCACTGACCTCTCTGCAGAGCATTGCTCCTCCACCTCCTGACAGATACATAGTGATATATCCTGCAGATTATTACACCACTGACCTCTCTGCAGAGCATCGCTCCTCCACCTCCTGACAGTGATATATCCTGCAGATTATTACACCACTGACCTCTCTGCAGAGCATCGCTCCTCCTCCTCCTGACAGATACATAGTGATATATCCTGCAGATTATTACACCACTGACCTCTCTGCAGAGCATTGCTCCTCTACCTCCTGACAGATACAGAGTGATATATCCTGCAGATTATTACACCACTGACCTCTCTGCAGAACATCGCTCCTCCACCTCCTGACAGATACACAGTGATATATCCTGCAGATTATTACACCACTGACCTCTGCAGAGCATCGCTCCTCCACCTCCTGACAGATATAGTGATATATCCTGCAGATTATTACACCACTGACCTCTCTGCAGAGCATCGCTCCTCCACCTCCTGACAGATACATAGTGATATAGCCTGCAGATTATTACACCACTGACCTCTCTGCAGAGCATTGCTCCTCCACCTCCTGACAGATACACAGTGATATATCCTGCAGATTATTACACCACTGACCTCTCTGCAGAGCTTCGCTCCTCCACCTCCTGACAGATATAGTGATATATCCTGCAGATTATTACACCACTGACCTCTCTGCAGAGCATCGCTCCTCCACCTCCTGACAGATACATAGTGATATATCCTGCAGATTATTACACCACTGACCTCTCTGCAGAGCATCGCTCCTCCACCTCCTGACAGATACATAGTGATATATCCTGCAGATTATTACACCACTGACCTCTCTGCAGAGCATCGCTCCTCCACCTCCTGACTGATAGAGTGATATATCCTGCAGATTATTACACCACTGACCTCTCTGCAGAACATCGCTCCTCCACCTCCTGACAGATACATAGTGATATATCCTGCAGATTATTACACCACTGACCTCTCTGCAGAGCATCGCTCCTCCACCTCCTGACAGATACATAGTGATATATCCAGCAGATTATTACACCACTGACGTCTGCAGAGCATCGCTCCTCCTCCTCCTGACAGATACATAGTGATATATCCTGCAGATTATTACACCACTGACCTCTCTGCAGAGCATCGCTCCTCCACCTCCTGATAGAGTGATATATCCTGCAGATTATTACACCACTGACCTCTCTGCAGAGCATCGCTCCTCCACCTCCTGACAGATACATAGTGATATATTCTGCAGATTATTACACCACTGACCTCTCTGCAGAGCATCGCTCCTCCACCTCCTGACAGATACATAGTGATATATTCTGCAGATTATTACACCACTGACCTCTCTGCAGAGCATCGCTCCTCCACCTCCTGACAGATACACAGTGATATATTCTGCTGATTATTACACCACTTACCTCTCTGCAGAGCATCGCTCCTCCACCTCCTGACAGATACATAGTGATATATCCTGCAGATTATTACACCACTGACCTCTCTGCAGAGCATCGCTCCTCCACCTCTTGACAGATACACAGTGATATATTCTGCAGATTATTACACCACTGACCTCTCTGCAGAGCTTCGCTCCTCCACCTCCTGACAGATACATAGTGATATATTCTGCAGATTATTACACCACTGACCTCTCTGCAGAGCATCGCTCCTCCACCTCCTGACAGATACACAGTGATATATTCTGCAGATTATTACACCACTGACCTCTCTGCAGAGCATCGCTCCTCCACCTCCTGACAGATAAATAGTGATATATCCTGCAGATTATTACACCACTGACCTCTCTGCAGAGCATCGCTCCTCCACCTCCTGACAGATACACAGTGATATATTCTGCAGATTATTACACCACTGACCTCTCTGCAGAGCTTCGCTCCTCCACCTCCTGACAGATACATAGTGATATATTCTGCAGATTATTACACCACTGACCTCTCTGCAGAGCTTCGCTCCTCCACCTCCTGACAGATACACAGTGATATATTCTGCAGATTATTACACCACTGACCTCTCTGCAGAGCATCGCTCCTCCACCTCCTGACAGATACATAGTGATATATCCTGCAGATTATTACACCACTGACCTCTCTGCAGAGCATCGCTCCTCCACCTCCTGACTGATATAGTGATATATCCTGCAGATTATTACACCACTGACCTCTCTGCAGAGCATCGTTCCTCCACCTCCTGACAGATACATAGTGATATATCCTGCAGATTATTACACCACTGACCTCTCTGCAGAGCATCGCTCCTCCACCTCCTGACTGATATAGTGATATATCCTGCAGATTATTACACCACTGACCTCTCTGCAGAGCATCGCTCCTCCACCTCCTGACAGATACATAGTGATATATCCTGCAGATTATTACACCGACCTCTCTGCAGAGCATCGCTCCTCCACCTCCTGACAGATACATAGTGATATATCCTGCAGATTATTACACCACTGACCTCTCTGCAGAGCATCGCTCCTCCACCTCCTGACTGATACAGAGTGATATATCCTGCAGATTATTACACCACTGACCTCTCTGCAGAGCATCGCTCCTCCACCTCCTGACAGATGCATAGTGATATATCCTGCAGATTATTACACCACTGACCTCTCTGCAGAGCATCGCTCCTCCACCTCCTGACTGATACAGAGTGATATATCCTGCAGATTATTACACCACTGACCTCTCTGCAGAGCATCGCTCCTCCACCTCCTGACAGAGTGATATATCCTGCAGATTATTACACCACTGACCTCTCTGCAGAGCATCGCTTCTCCTCCTCCTGACAGATACATAGTGATATATCCTGCAGATTATTACACCACTGACCTCTCTGCAGAGCATTGCTCCTCCACCTCCTGACAGATACACAGTGATATATCCTGCAGATTATTACACCACTGACCTCTCTGCAGAGCATCGCTCCTCCACCTCCTGACAGAGTGATATATCCTGCAGATTATTACACCACTGACCTCTCTGCAGAGCATCGCTCCTCCTCCTCCTGACAGATACATAGTGATATATCCTGCAGATTATTACACCACTGACCTCTCTGCAGAGCATTGCTCCTCCACCTCCTGACAGATACATAGTGATATATACTGCAGATTATTACACCACTGACCTCTCTGCAGAGCATTGCTCCTCCACCTCCTGACAGATACATAGTGATATATCCTGCAGATTATTACACCACTGACCTCTCTGCAGAGCATCGCTCCTCCACCTCCTGACAGTGATATATCCTGCAGATTATTACACCACTGACCTCTCTGCAGAGCATCGCTCCTCCTCCTCCTGACAGATACATAGTGATATATCCTGCAGATTATTACACCACTGACCTCTCTGCAGAGCATTGCTCCTCCACCTCCTGACAGATACATAGTGATATATACTGCAGATTATTACACCACTGACCTCTCTGCAGAGCATTGCTCCTCCACCTCCTGACAGATACATAGTGATATATCCTGCAGATTATTACACCACTGATCTCTCTGCAGAGCATTGCTCCTCCACCTCCTGACAGATACATAGTGATATATCCTGCAGATTATTACACCACTGACCTCTCTGCAGAGCATCGCTCCTCCACCTCCTGACAGTGATATATCCTGCAGATTATTACACCACTGACCTCTCTGCAGAGCATCGCTCCTCCTCCTCCTGACAGATACATAGTGATATATCCTGCAGATTATTACACCACTGACCTCTCTGCAGAGCATTGCTCCTCTACCTCCTGACAGATACAGAGTGATATATCCTGCAGATTATTACACCACTGACCTCTCTGCAGAACATCGCTCCTCCACCTCCTGACAGATACACAGTGATATATCCTGCAGATTATTACACCACTGACCTCTGCAGAGCATCGCTCCTCCACCTCCTGACAGATATAGTGATATATCCTGCAGATTATTACACCACTGACCTCTCTGCAGAGCATCGCTCCTCCACCTCCTGACAGATACATAGTGATATAGCCTGCAGATTATTACACCACTGACCTCTCTGCAGAGCATTGCTCCTCCACCTCCTGACAGATACACAGTGATATATCCTGCAGATTATTACACCACTGACCTCTCTGCAGAGCTTCGCTCCTCCACCTCCTGACAGATATAGTGATATATCCTGCAGATTATTACACCACTGACCTCTCTGCAGAGCATCGCTCCTCCACCTCCTGACAGATACATAGTGATATATCCTGCAGATTATTACACCACTGACCTCTCTGCAGAGCATCGCTCCTCCACCTCCTGACAGATACATAGTGATATATCCTGCAGATTATTACACCACTGACCTCTCTGCAGAGCATCGCTCCTCCACCTCCTGACTGATAGAGTGATATATCCTGCAGATTATTACACCACTGACCTCTCTGCAGAACATCGCTCCTCCACCTCCTGACAGATACATAGTGATATATCCTGCAGATTATTACACCACTGACCTCTCTGCAGAGCATCGCTCCTCCACCTCCTGACAGATACATAGTGATATATCCAGCAGATTATTACACCACTGACGTCTGCAGAGCATCGCTCCTCCTCCTCCTGACAGATACATAGTGATATATCCTGCAGATTATTACACCACTGACCTCTCTGCAGAGCATCGCTCCTCCACCTCCTGATAGAGTGATATATCCTGCAGATTATTACACCACTGACCTCTCTGCAGAGCATCGCTCCTCCACCTCCTGACAGATACATAGTGATATATTCTGCAGATTATTACACCACTGACCTCTCTGCAGAGCATCGCTCCTCCACCTCCTGACAGATACATAGTGATATATTCTGCAGATTATTACACCACTGACCTCTCTGCAGAGCATCGCTCCTCCACCTCCTGACAGATACACAGTGATATATTCTGCTGATTATTACACCACTTACCTCTCTGCAGAGCATCGCTCCTCCACCTCCTGACAGATACATAGTGATATATCCTGCAGATTATTACACCACTGACCTCTCTGCAGAGCATCGCTCCTCCACCTCTTGACAGATACACAGTGATATATTCTGCAGATTATTACACCACTGACCTCTCTGCAGAGCTTCGCTCCTCCACCTCCTGACAGATACATAGTGATATATTCTGCAGATTATTACACCACTGACCTCTCTGCAGAGCATCGCTCCTCCACCTCCTGACAGATACACAGTGATATATTCTGCAGATTATTACACCACTGACCTCTCTGCAGAGCATCGCTCCTCCACCTCCTGACAGATAAATAGTGATATATCCTGCAGATTATTACACCACTGACCTCTCTGCAGAGCATCGCTCCTCCACCTCCTGACAGATACACAGTGATATATTCTGCAGATTATTACACCACTGACCTCTCTGCAGAGCTTCGCTCCTCCACCTCCTGACAGATACATAGTGATATATTCTGCAGATTATTACACCACTGACCTCTCTGCAGAGCTTCGCTCCTCCACCTCCTGACAGATACACAGTGATATATTCTGCAGATTATTACACCACTGACCTCTCTGCAGAGCATCGCTCCTCCACCTCCTGACAGATACATAGTGATATATCCTGCAGATTATTACACCACTGACCTCTCTGCAGAGCATCGCTCCTCCACCTCCTGACTGATATAGTGATATATCCTGCAGATTATTACACCACTGACCTCTCTGCAGAGCATCGTTCCTCCACCTCCTGACAGATACATAGTGATATATCCTGCAGATTATTACACCACTGACCTCTCTGCAGAGCATCGCTCCTCCACCTCCTGACTGATATAGTGATATATCCTGCAGATTATTACACCACTGACCTCTCTGCAGAGCATCGCTCCTCCACCTCCTGACAGATACATAGTGATATATCCTGCAGATTATTACACCGACCTCTCTGCAGAGCATCGCTCCTCCACCTCCTGACAGATACATAGTGATATATCCTGCAGATTATTACACCACTGACCTCTCTGCAGAGCATCGCTCCTCCACCTCCTGACTGATACAGAGTGATATATCCTGCAGATTATTACACCACTGACCTCTCTGCAGAGCATCGCTCCTCCACCTCCTGACAGATGCATAGTGATATATCCTGCAGATTATTACACCACTGACCTCTCTGCAGAGCATCGCTCCTCCACCTCCTGACTGATACAGAGTGATATATCCTGCAGATTATTACACCACTGACCTCTCTGCAGAGCATCGCTCCTCCACCTCCTGACAGAGTGATATATCCTGCAGATTATTACACCACTGACCTCTCTGCAGAGCATCGCTTCTCCTCCTCCTGACAGATACATAGTGATATATCCTGCAGATTATTACACCACTGACCTCTCTGCAGAGCATTGCTCCTCCACCTCCTGACAGATACACAGTGATATATCCTGCAGATTATTACACCACTGACCTCTCTGCAGAGCATCGCTCCTCCACCTCCTGACAGAGTGATATATCCTGCAGATTATTACACCACTGACCTCTCTGCAGAGCATCGCTCCTCCTCCTCCTGACAGATACATAGTGATATATCCTGCAGATTATTACACCACTGACCTCTCTGCAGAGCATTGCTCCTCCACCTCCTGACAGATACATAGTGATATATACTGCAGATTATTACACCACTGACCTCTCTGCAGAGCATTGCTCCTCCACCTCCTGACAGATACATAGTGATATATCCTGCAGATTATTACACCACTGACCTCTCTGCAGAGCATCGCTCCTCCACCTCCTGACAGTGATATATCCTGCAGATTATTACACCACTGACCTCTCTGCAGAGCATCGCTCCTCCTCCTCCTGACAGATACATAGTGATATATCCTGCAGATTATTACACCACTGACCTCTCTGCAGAGCATTGCTCCTCCACCTCCTGACAGATACATAGTGATATATACTGCAGATTATTACACCACTGACCTCTCTGCAGAGCATTGCTCCTCCACCTCCTGACAGATACATAGTGATATATCCTGCAGATTATTACACCACTGATCTCTCTGCAGAGCATTGCTCCTCCACCTCCTGACAGTGATATATCCTGCAGATTATTACACCACTGACCTCTCTGCAGAGCATCGCTCCTCCACCTCCTGACAGTGATATATCCTGCAGATTATTACACCACTGACCTCTCTGCAGAACGTTACTCCCTCTACCTTCTGCACATTTTTTTTATTTTTATTTTTTTTACAATGACGTTGCCTTTAAATTTAAAGGAGAGGGTTAGATTGCAGAAACTAAAGCTGAACTGTGATGAGAAGTCCGTGTTCTGCTTCTTTACACCTTGTACATTTTACCAGCGATTCATTAGCGTTTTGTGCGCAGCGCTGAGCCGGAGCTTCTTGGACTTATTGCTGCTGTCAGTTTCTCCACTGTTTGGGATATATAAGTCTAAGTTCACATTTGCGTTGTGCGCCGCAGCGTCGTCGCCGCAACGCACAACGCAAACAAAAACGCAGCAAAACGCATGCACATGCGGCCCATGCGGCGCCAATGTTAAAAGATAGGGCCGCACGACGCATGCGTTTTTGAAAAGGTCGGCGCCGCACAAAAAATCCAACATGTTGCGTTTGCCGCGCCCAGACAGGTGCGCCCTAACGCCGCATGCGGCGTAAAACGCAACACAACGCATGCACATGCGGCCCCATGCGGCGCCAATGTTAAAGATAGGGCCGCACGACGCATGCGTTTTGTTGCGGCGGCGACGCTGCGGCGCAAACCGCAAATGTGAACGTACCCTAAGTGATGAGTTGGTAGAACTTATGTGAAGACGTCTACAAGTCGAGCAAAAATGTTGCAACAATTCAGTGTTCCAGTGGGTTTCTAGCACAGACTTGTCACGTATCAAGATCTCTGCTTGCTTTTGTGCCTGTGATAATAGATCCTGGTCAAATAGATCCGGACTACTTTCACAGGAAATCCGCTCGTGTGTTTTGTGCGGATTTTTCCGGAAGTTCCCAAATGCAATAATATTATTATTATATTTAATATAGCGACAAATCCGCAAAAAATCCGCAAAATTAATGAACATGCTGCGTTTTTTTCCGCGATGCGTTTTTTTCACGAAAAAAACAAAACAAAATATGGGCACAAAAATTGCGGATTGCATTAAAATTGATGTGATGTTTAATGTAAGCGTTTTCTAAGCGTTTTTGCAGCGGAAAACTGCCGAAAAACGCAAAAAATCCAGATTGTGTGCACATAGCCTAAAGAAGACAATTCCTATTGCATGATAGCATGGCGACTCAGTGGTTAGCACTGTACGGTGGCTCAGTGGTTAGCACTGTATGGTGGCTCAGTGGTTAGCACTGTATGGTGGCTCAGTGGTTAGCACTGTATGGTGGCTCAGTGGTTAGCACTGTATGGTGGCTCAGTGGTTAGCACTGTATGGTGGCTCAGTGGTTAGCACTGTATGGTGGCTCAGTGGTTAGCACTGTACGGTGGCTCAGTGGTTAGCACTGTATGGTGGCTCAGTGGTTAGCACTGTATGGTGGCTCAGTGGTTAGCACTGTATGGTGGCTCAGTGGTTAGCACTGTATGGTGGCTCAGTGGTTAGCACTGCACGGTGGCTCAGTGGTTAGCACTGTATGGCGACTCAGTGGTTAGCACTGTACGGTGGCTCAGTGGTTAGCACTGTACGGTGGCTCAGTGGTTAGCACTGTATGGTGGCTCAGTGGTTAGCACTGTATGGTTGCTCAGTGGTTAGCACTGTATGGTGGCTCAGTGGTTAACACTGTATGGTTGCTCTGTGGTTAGCACTGTATGGAGACTCAGTGGTTAGCACTGTATGGTTGCTCTGTGGTTAGCACTGTATGGTGGCTCAGTGGTTAGCACTGTATGGTGGCTCAGTGGTTAGCACTGTATGGTGGCTCAGTGGTTAGCACTTTATGGTGGCTCAGTGGTTAGCACTGTATGGTGGCTCAGTGGTTAGCACTGTATGGTGGCTCTGTGGTTAGCACTGTATGGTGGCTCTGTGGTTAGCACTTTATGGTGGCTCAGTGGTTAGCACTGTATGGTGGCTCAGTGGTTAGCACTGTATGGTGGCTCAGTGGTTAGCACTGTATGGTGGCTCAGTGGTTAGCACTGTATGGTGGCTCAGTGGTTAGCACTGTACGGTGGCTTAGTGGTAAGCACTATACGGTGGCTCAGTGGTTAGCACTGTATGGTGGCTCAGTGGTTAGCACTGTATGGTGGCTCAGTGGTTAGCACTGTATGGTGGCTCTGTGGTTAGCACTGTATGGTGGCTCTGTGGTTAGCACTTTATGGTGGCTCAGTGGTTAGCACTGTATGGTGGCTCAGTGGTTAGCACTGTATGGTGGCTCAGTGGTAAGCACTGTATGTGCTTCAGTGATTAGCCCTGTATGGTGGCTCAGTGGTTAGTACTGTATCGTGGCTCAGTGGTTATCTCTGTACGGTGCCCTATATGGTGGCTCAGTGGTTAGCACTGTATGTGGTTCAGTGATTAGCCCTGTATGGTGGCTCAGTGGTTAGCACTGTATGGTGGCTCAGTGGTTAGCACTGTATCGTGGCTCAGTGGTTATCTCTGTACGGTGCCCTATATGGTGGCTCAGTGGTTAGCACTGTATGGTGGCTCAGTGGTTAGCACTGTATGGTGGCTCAGTGGTAAGCACTGTATGTGCTTCAGTGATTAGCCCTGTATGGTGGCTCAGTGGTTAGTACTGTATCGTGGCTCAGTGGTTATCTCTGTACGGTGCCCTATATGGTGGCTCAGTGGTTAGCACTGTATGTGGTTCAGTGATTAGCCCTGTATGGTGGCTCAGTGGTTAGTACTGTATCGGGGCTCAGTGGTTATCTCTGTATGGTGCCCTATATGGTGGCTCAGTGGTTAGCACTGTATGGCGACTCAGTGGTTAGCCCTATATGGTGACTCAGTGGTTAGCACTGTATGGTGGCTCTGTGGTTAGCACTGTATGGTGGCTCAGTGGTTAGCACTGTATGATGGCTCAGTGGTTAGCACTGTATGGTGGCTCAGTGGTTAGCACTGTACGGTGGCTTAGTGGTTAGCACTGTATGGTGGCTCAGTGGTTAGCCCTGTATGGTGGCTCAGTGGTTAGCCCTGTATGGTGGCTCAGTGGTTAGCAATCTATGGTGGCTTAGTGGTTAACACTGTATGGTGGCTCACTGGTTAGCACTGTATGGTGGCTCAGTAGTTAGCACTGAATTGCGGCTCTGTGGGTAATACTGTATAGTGGCTCAGTGGTTAACACTGTATGGTGGGTCATTGATTAGCACTGTATGGTTGCTCACTGGTTAGCACTGTATGGTGGCTCAGTGGTTAGCCCTGCATAGTGGCTCAGTGGTTAGCACTGTATGATGGCTCAGTGGTTAGCACTGTATGGTGGCTCAGTAGTTAGCACTGTATGGTGGCTCAGTGGTAAGCACTGTATGGTGGTTCAGTGATTGGCCCTGTATGGTGGCTCAGTGGTTTGCACTGTATCGTGGCTCAGTGGTTATCTCTGTACGGTGCCCTATATGGTGGCTCAGTGGTTAGCACTGTATGGTGGTTCAGTTGTAAGCACTGTATGGTGGCTCAGTGGTAAGCACTGTATGGTGGTTCAGTGATTGGCCCTGTATGGTGGCTCAGTGGTTAGCACTGTATCGTGGCTCAGTGGTTATCTCTGTACGGTGCCCTATATGGTGGCTCAGTGGTTAGCACTGTATGGTGGCTCAGTGGTTAGCACTGTATGGTGGCTCAGTGGTTAGCACTGTATGGTGGCTCAGTGGTAAGCACTGTATGTGCTTCAGTGATTAGCCCTGTATGGTGGCTCAGTGGTTAGTACTGTATCGTGGCTCAGTGGTTATCTCTGTACGGTGCCCTATATGGTGGCTCAGTGGTTAGCACTGTATGTGGTTCAGTGATTAGCCCTGCATGGTGGCTCAGTGGTTAGCACTGTATGGTGGCTCAGTGGTTAGCACTGTATCGTGGCTCAGTGGTTATCTCTGTACGGTGCCCTATATGGTGGCTCAGTGGTTAGCACTGTATGGTGGCTCAGTGGTTAGCACTGTATGGTGGCTCAGTGGTTAGCACTGTATGGTGGCTCAGTGGTAAGCACTGTATGTGCTTCAGTGATTAGCCCTGTATGGTGGCTCAGTGGTTAGTACTGTATCGTGGCTCAGTGGTTATCTCTGTACGGTGCCCTATATGGTGGCTCAGTGGTTAGCACTGTATGTGGTTCAGTGATTAGCCCTGTATGGTGGCTCAGTGGTTAGTACTGTATCGGGGCTCAGTGGTTATCTCTGTATGGTGCCCTATATGGTGGCTCAGTGGTTAGCACTGTATGTGGTTCAGTGATTAGCCCTGTATGGTGGCTTACATGGTGAGCACTGTACGATGGCTCAGTGGTCAGTACTGCAGCCTTGCAACGCTGGGGTCCTGGATTGAAATCCCACCAAGGACAACATCTGCAAGCAGTTAGTGTTTGTCTGGGGATTTGTGTGGTTTCCTCTGGATGTCACTGCAGTCACATATTGATAGGGAATGTAGATTGTGAGCTCCATTGAGGACAGCGATGATGATGACTGTAAAGTGCTGCGGAATATGATGGTGCGATATTGTGGTGGTGAAATATTGTGAACATTTGTCTCATATTTGTAACAAGTGATGACCATACAGGTAAGAACACTGACACTATGTCTCTTTTTGTTTTGTTGGGACGTTTAGTGTCTTTTACCATTTAATGATCTAATATCTCGCACACCGGATCGTCCCTGCTCCCTCGTCCTGAGATCCCAGTGATTTGTCACCGGGCCGGGACACATTATTAGCAGACCCGGGACCGGGAGGACCTGCTGCGCCCCGGCGCTGATTAATGTCCGACAGCGGCAGAAAGTTGACACATCGCTCAGGAAGAGGAACCTAAATATGTCTAAACACAAAACCTCCAGACCTGGATACTGGGAGAATATGAGAGGTTCCTCCAGGGAAGGGTGCGAGCGTGACACAGTCCAGCAGGATAACATAGGATGTCTGCTCCGAGCCCAAATACCGCATGATGCTGTGCAGCCACCGAACATGACAATTAACTCCATCACTGCCGCTCTCACACCGCAGGGAGCCGTCCTACATAGCAGGACATCGTTCACACTGATCCAGGAAGCTGGGATCAGTGTGTAGGGTCCTCACACTGCGTTATCACTAAGCATCCCTGCACTAGCAGAACAGTGAGTGCAGCTCTGGGGTATAATACAGGATGTAACTCAGGATCAGTAATGTAATGTATGTACACAGTGACTGCACCAGCAGAATAGTGAGTGCAGCTCTGGGGTATAATACAGGATGTAACTCAGGATCAGTAATGTATGTACACAGTGACTGCACTAGCAGAACAGTGAGTGCAGCTCTGGGGTATAATACAGGATGTAACTCAGGATCAGTAATGTAATGTATGTACACAGTGACTGCACCAGCAGAATAGTGAGTGCAGCTCTGGGGTATAATACAGGATGTAACTCAGGATCAGTAATGTATGTACACAGTGACTGCACTAGCAGAACAGTGAGTGCAGCTCTGGGGTATAATACAGGATGTAACTCAGGATCAGTAATGTAATGTATGTACACAGTGACTCCACCAGCAGAATAGTGAGTGCAGCTCTGGAGTATAATATAGGATGTAACTCAAGATCAGTAATGTAATGTATGTACACAGTGACTGCACCAGCAGAATAGTGAGTGCAGCTCTGGAGTATAATACAGGATGTAACTCAGGATCAGTAATGTAATGTATGTACACAGTGACTGCACCAGCAGAATGGTGAGTGCAGCTCTGGAGTATAATCCAGGATGTAACTCAGGATCAGTAATGTAATGTATGTACACAGTGACTGCACCAGCAGAATAGTGAGTGCAGCTCTGGGGTATAATACAGGATGTAACTCAGGATAACTCAGGATCAGTAATGTAATGTATGTACACAGTGACTGCACCAGCAGAATAGTGAGTGCAGCTCTGGAGTATAATACAGGATGTAACTCAGGATCAGTAATGTATGTACACAGTGACTGCACCAGCAGAACAGTGAGTGCAGCTCTGGGGTATAATACAGGATGTAACTCAGGATCAGTAATGTATGTACACAGTGACTGCACCAGCAGAATAGTGAGTGCAGCTCTGGGGTATAATACAGGATGTAACTCAGAATCAGTAATGTAATGTATGTACACAGTGACTCCACCAGCAGAATAGTGAGTGCAGCTCTGGAGTATAATACAGGATGTAACTCAGGATCAGTAATGAATGTACACAGTGACTGCACCAGCAGAACAGTGAGTGCAGCTCTGCAGTATAATACAGGATGTAACTCAGGATCAGTAATGTAATGTATGTACACAGTGACTGCACCAGCAGAATAGTGAGTGCAGCTCTGGGGTATGATACAGGATGTAACTCAGGATCAGTAATGTAATGTATGTACATAGTGACTGCACCAGCAGAACAGTGAGTGCAGCTCTGGGGTATAATACAGGATGTAACTCAGGATCAGTAATGTAATGTATGTACACAGTGACTGCACCAGCAGAATAGTGAGTGCAGCTCTGGAGTATAATACAGGATGTAACTCAGGATCAGTAATGTAATGTATGTACACAGTGACTGCACCAGAAGAATAGTGAGTGCAGCTCTGGAGTATAATACAAGATGTAACTCAGGATCAATAATGTAATGTATGTACACAGTGACTGCACCAGCAGAATAGTGAGTGCAGCTCTGGGGTATAATACAGGATGTAACTCAGGATCAGTAATGTAATGTATGTACACAGTGACTGCACCAGCAGAATAGTGAGGGCAGCTCTGGAGTATAATACAGGAGGTAACTCAGGATCAGTAATGTAATGTATGTACACAGTGACTGCACCAGCAGAATGGTGAGTGCAGCTCTGGAGTATAATACAGGAGGTAACTCAGGATCAGTAATGTATGTACACAGTGACTGCACCAGCAGAATAGTGAGTGCAGCTCTGGGTTATAATACAGGATGTAACTCAGGATCAGTAATGTAATGTATGTACACAGTGACTGCACCAGCAGAATAGTGAGTGCAGCTCTGGGGTATGATACAGGATGTAACTCAGGATCAGTAATGTAATGTATGTACATAGTGACTGCACCAGCAGAACAGTGAGTGCAGCTCTGGGGTATAATACAGGATGTAACTCAGGATCAGTAATGTAATGTATGTACACAGTGACTGCACCAGCAGAATAGTGAGTGCAGCTCTGGGGTATAATACAGGATGTAACTCAGGATCAGTAATGTAATGTATGTACACAGTGACTGCACCAGCAGAATAGTGAGTGCAGCTCTGGAGTATAAAATGCAGGATGTACATCACTGTGCAAAAGTTTAAGGCATAGATAGAAGTATTTATAGTTTTTGTTGTATCAACAAAATGCAAAGTGACTGAAAAGAGAGCTGTATATCCCATCAGTATTTGATGACTGCCTTTTGCCTCCATCACTTCTTGTCTCTTGACCTAATGGCCGCACAGCACTCAGTTACAATGGGCATTTGCTGAGCGAGTAACCCTTTAATTGTCCCTTTAAAAATTATTCTGGGTATCAAGAACCTGGGACCCTACATTTTACTTCCTCTTCGTATATCCACACATGTCCCCTGTGGAGTTCCCTATCACAGGGGGAGGGTTGTATGGGGACACCACTAGTGGGACAGACCACACTTGGGTGCTGCCCTTGTGAGGACGGGGTCACGGCAGCGAGACCATGGTGCCTGCTAGACCCGAAACCTCCTGAGTCCATGGGCGGCCTCTTCAGAAGACTACAAACATGAGACCCCAGTAATGCTGCACTGCTTCTCTGTGGCACTTCTATAGGTTTTGAAGCCATTTGTTATTATTAATATTATTATTATTTATTTATTTATTTATTCCATGGCGCTTTACATGTGAGGAGGGGTATACATAATAAAAACAAGTACAATAATCTTAAACAATACAAGTCATAACTGGTACAGTTTGTTGCTACAGATCTTATTTCAACTGTTTACTATTAAAAATTACATTTTAATTCTCTGTATCGGATGCACTTTCATTGTGCCCCTGGGGTCCCCGCTGGTTCTACAGTCTTGTCACCTGCAGGCAGTATCTGAAGCAGCTCAGCAGGAGGTAATTCCAAACAGGAAAAAACTGACCCGAACCTCCGAACAGAATAATGCAAGTGTGAACAGGCGTCAGCTACTATGACTGCACAAAACACAACAAACAATGCAGCCGCCTCTAAGGGCCTAACATGGAGGCTACGTCATGTCATATCATCAGGAGGCGTCTGCAGCTGGACAGCGACCCCCAACATCCAGCCAATGTCATTAGGAATGTGGAGCCCCGATCTCCCATCATCCATCTGTAATGAAGGGTCTGCACAAGCCTCATACACAGGAGATCTGGAGGCAGTGATACAAGATGTATCACTATCCATTACAGTAAATGGCTGCCCACTCTCCCCAGTCCCACAAGCTCGCTGCCTCGGGGTGATCCCTGACACTGATCTCTCCTTCAAACCACATATCCAAGCCCTTTCTGCCGCCTTCAGCTGAAAAAGTTCATCCATATATTCCTAAACCAAGAATCTGCACAAACTCTGGTCCATGCCCTCATCATCTCTCGCCTTCACTACTGTAACCTCCTGCTCTGTGGCCTCCCCTTTAACACTCTCGCACCCGTCCAATCTATTCTAAACTCTGGTGCCCGACTAATCCACCTGTCCCCCCGCTATTCCCCGGCCTCTCCCCTCTGTCAATCCCTTCACTGGCTCCCCATCACCCAGAGACTCCAGTACAAAAGCCTAACCATGACGTACAAAGCCATTCACAACCTGTCTCCTCCATACATCTGTGACCTCGTCTCCCGGTACTTACCTGCACGCAACCTCCGATCCTCACAAGATCTCCTCTACTCCCCTCTTATCTCCTCTTCCCACAATCATATACAAGATTTCTCTCGCGCATCACCCCTACTCTGGAACCCTCTACCACAACACATCAGACTCTCGCCTACCATCAAAACCTTCAAAAAGAACCTGAAGACCCACCTCTTCAGACAAGCCTACAACCTGCAGTAACCACCGATCGACCAATCCGCTGTATGACCAGCTTTATCCTCACCTACTGTATCCTCACCCATCCCTTGTAGATTGTGAGCCCTCGCGGGCAGGGTCCTCACTCCTCCTGTATCCTCACCCATCCCTTGTAGATTGTGAGCCCTCGCGGGCAGGGTCCTCTCTCCTCCTGTATCCTCACCCATCCCTTGTAGATTGTGAGCCTTCGCGGGCAGGGTCCTCACTCCTACTGTATCCTCACCCATCCCTTGTAGATTGTGAGCCCTCGCGGGCAGGGTCCTCACTCCTTCTGTATCCTCACTCATCCTTTGTAGATTGTGAGCCCTCGCGGGCAGGGTCCTCTCTCCTCCTGTATCCTCACCCATCCCTTGTAGATTGTGAGCCCTCGCGGGCAGGGTCCTCTCTCCTCCTGTATCCTCACCCATCCCTTGTAGATTGTGAGCCCTCGCGGGCAGGGTCCTCACTCCTCCTGTATCCTCACCCATCCCTTGGAGATTGTGAGCCCTCGCGGGCAGGGTCCTCTCTCCTCCTGTATCCTCACCCATCCCTTGTAGATTGTGAGCCCTCGCGGGCAGGGTCCTCTCTCCTCACCCATCCCTTGTAGATTGTGAGCCCTCGCGGGCAGGGTCCTCTCTCCTGTATCCTCACCCATCCCTTGTAGATTGTGAGCCCTCGCGGGCAGGGTCCTCTCTCCTCCTGTATCCTCACCCATCCCTTGTAGATTGTGAGCCCTCGCGGGCAGGGTCCTCACTCCTCCTGTATCCTCACCCATCCCTTGTAGATTGTGAGCCCTCGCGGGCAGGGTCCTCACTGCTCCTGTATCCTCACCCATCCCTTGTAGATTGTGAGTCCTCGCGGGCAGGGTCCTCTCTCCTCCTGTATCCTCACCCATCCCTTGTAGATTGTGAGCCCTCGCGGGCAGGGTCCTCTCTCCTCCTGTATCCTCACCCATCCCTTGTAGATTGTGAGCCCTCGCGGGCAGGGTCCTCTCTCCTCCTGTATCCTCACCCATCCCTTGTAGATTGTGAGCCCTCGCGGGCAGGGTCCTCTGTCCTCCTGTATCCTCACCCATCCCTTGTAGATTGTGAGCCCTCGCGGGCAGGGTCCTCTCTCCTCCTGTATCCTAACCCATCCTTTGTAGATTGTGAGCCCTCGCGGGCAGGGTCCTCACTCCTCCTGTATCCTCACCCATCCCTTGTAGATTGTGAGCCCTCGCGGGCAGGGTCCTCACTCCTCCTGTATCCTCACCCATCCCTTGTAGATTGTGAGCCCTCGCGGGCAGGGTCCTCTCTCCTCCTGTATCCTCACCCATCCCTTGTAGATTGTGAGCCCTCACGGGCAGGGTCCTCTCTCCTGTATCCTCACCCATCCCTTGTAGATTGTGAGCCCTCGCGGGCAGGGTCCTCTCTCCTCCTGTATCCTCACCCATCCCTTGTAGATTGTGAGCCCTCGCGGGCAGGGTCCTCTCTCCTCCTGTATCCTCACCCATCCCTTGTAGATTGTGAGCCTCGCGGGCAGGGTCCTCTCTCCTCCTGTATCCTCACCCATCCCTTGTAGATTGTGAGCCCTCGCGAGCAGGGTCCTCTCTCCTCCTGTATCCTCACCCATCCCTTGTAGATTGTGAGCCCTCACGGGCAGGGTCCTCTCTCCTCCTGTATCCTCACCCAACTCTTGTAGATTGTGAGCCCTCGCGGGCAGGGTCCTCTATCCTCCTGTATCCTCACCCATCCCTTGTAGATTGTGAGCCCTCGCGGGCAGGGTCCTCTCTCCTCCTGTATCCTCATCCATCCCTTGTAGATTGTGAGCCCTCGCGGGCAGGGTCCTCTCTCCTCCTGTATCCTCACCCATCCCTTGTAGATTGTGAGCCTTCGCGGGCAGGGTCCTCTCTCCTCCTGTATCCTCACCCATCCCTTGTAGATTGTGAGCCCTCGCGGGCAGGGTCCTCTCTCCTCCTGTATCCTCACCCATCCCTTGTAGATTGTGAGCCCTCGCGGGCAGGGTCCTCTCTCCTCCTGTATTCTCACCCATCCCTTGTAGATTGTGAGCCCTCGCGGGCAGGGTCCTCTCTCCTTCTGTATCCTCACCCATCCCTTGTAGATTGTGAGCCCTCGCGGGCAGGGTCCTCACTCCTCCTGTATCCTCACCCATCCCTTGTAGACTGTGAGCCCTCGCGGGCAGGGTCCTCTCTCCTGTATCCTCACCCATCCCTTGTAGATTGTGAGCCCTCGCGGGCAGGGTCCTCTCTCCTCCTGTATCCTCACCCATCCCTTGTAGATTATGAGCCCTCGCGGGCAGGGTCCTCTCTCCTCCTGTATCCTCACCCATCCCTTGTAGATTGTGAGCCTTCGCGGGCAGGGTCCTCTCTCCTCCTGTACCAGTTATGACTTGTATTGTTTAAGATTATTGTACTTGTTTTTATTATGTATACCCCTCCTTACACGTAAAGCGCCATGGAATAAATGGCCCTATAACAATAAATAATAATAATAATGTTTGGCACAACCAAGTGACGAGAAGAAGTGATGATGGAGGAGACGAGCGGTCACCAGATACTGATGATGGAGGTGACGGGCGGTCACCAGATACTGATGATGGATATCTAGTTAATTGATGAAATTAATCTATTAACCCTTCTATTACTGGAATCTTCCTACTCCGCAGGATTTTTCCCACACCTGCCTAAGACTTTTGCACAGCACAGTATAATACAAATAGTAATTTATAATCACTTTATATCCTCAAGAATAGAGAACCCAGAGCCTATAGTGGGAGACGGGGGGCTCCTAGGACAGCCGTGCTGGGACTTGTGGTGCCCGGTGCTGTCACTATGGCCGTTGGCGGTTTTCATTCCAATTCTTTCCATTCTGTGGCACAGTGGCAGAGCGCGGCTATGAATCCTATGTGGGGTCTCGTGACTCCGCTGACGCACCACTTCTCGTAAGATGTTGACTGGAACATCTCCCCCGTTATTCTGCAGCACATCGCGCCTGTTAATCACCGCGGCTCTGCGGATATGACAGCATTATTTCCTAGTGAGACATAGATCATCAGCTCTGGGGGCTGTGATCTTAGTGGGGGGTCCGATAATAACGGAAACTCCTGCAGATCCTCAATGAGGAGCGTCTCCATTACACATGACGGGGGTCCCGGCACAGGTAATGGGGCGCAGGTATCAAATCCAAAACGAGTCCGAAAACAAGTAGCAAAACTATTGCCGTATTGCTCCATATCCTCCAGGAGGGTGCGGGGGGATGGGGGTTTGTTTGGTGGTCCTCACCTAACTTTCCAAGGAACAAATAGTAATTAATTTCACCATTTTGGGGGGGTTGTATCCTGTAATTTGGGGTGTAATCTTCTGTGGTTTCTGGCTTCGGGGCTCAGTATTCTGGCGGCGCTCCCTGACGTAGCGGTGCAGCAGGCGGTGGCGGTGTGCGCTCACTAATCGCTGTAATCAGCCTCAGATTTTTCTTCTACCGCCGGACTCGTCCCTGGGGGTCATGGTTCAGAGCAGCGCTGGTAATGACGTTGATGTTGCCCCCGGAGAGCTCCAGAGGTGGTCGTTCCAGGTCATCAGGGCTGAGGTCAGTGGACGGGCAATGGTGAGGAAAGGGATATTTAGCTAAGAAGCTGCCTGTGTGCGGTGGGTAAGAGCCCCCCAGACATCTCACTCACTATTGGAGAAAGCGATTGCTCATGTGCCACACGGGGTCCGACAGGTGGCGCGGATGGCGCTGATCATCACCGGATTATCAGACCGGGGCCAATCACAAGTCACAATTATGTCATTATATCAGTGATGTCATCGCCAGGGGGCGGGGCTGACAACCCCTCACACCGGACATACAGGCTGGTTGTCAGCAGTGACAGATGAGGAGCCGCTGCTGCAGTATTAGGGGTAGATGCAGTGTGTCATCTGCACTGGTGACACCAGAGGAAGCTCCACACAGCGCCCCCCTCAGGCCACTATGGACAGATAGTAGGGGGTCGGCTGCCCCCGCGGATCGGGTTTGGTACAAGCTCTCTACATCTTGTCATAAAACCAGAAAGTGGGATCAAAATATCACCGTCAGCGACATTGTACAGCGGGGGCCATCCATCACCCCCGACTAACACAACGCCGCCGGTGGCTGCAGGGAGGAAGTCATCCTTCTCCTCTGCACCTACCCCACAGTTACCGCACATAGAGCGCCCTTCATGGCCGCCCCGGAACCTGTGACAACCCGCATCACTGGTACAGTATATCAGGAGCCAAAGACTTGGGATAAGGGGAAGAGAGAAAGATGGAAAGAGAGGAGAAGGGAAAGGAAGAAAACAGAAAACAAAGCAAAATAAGAAAGAGGTAAAGAAAGGAAGAAAGAACGGCAAAAGAGAGAAAGACAGAGAAACATAGATAAATGATAGATTATATTAGTATAGTAGTTATATTCTTGTACATAGGGGCAGTATTATAGTAGTTATATTCTTGTACATAGGGGGCAGTATTATAGTAGTTATATTCTTGTACACAGGGGCAGTATTATAGTAGTTATATTCTTGTACATAGGGGGCAGTATTATAGTAGTTATATTCTTGTACATAGGGAGCAGTATTATAGTAGTTATATTCTTGTACGTAGGGGCAGTATTATAGTAGTTATATTCTTGTATATAGGGGCAGTATTATAGTAGTTATATTTTTGTACATAGGGGCAGTATTATATCAGTTATATTCTTGTACATAGGAGCAGTATTATAGTAGTTATATTCTTGTACATAGGGGCAGTATTATAGTAGTTATATTCTTGTACATAGGGGCAGTATTATAGTAGTTATATTCTTGTACATAGGAGCAGTATTATAGTAGTTATATTCTTGTACATAGGGGCAGTATTATAGTAGTTATATTCTTGTACATAGGGGCAGTATTATAGTTGTTATATTCTTGTAAATAGGGGCAGTATTATAGTAGTTATATTCTTGTACATAGGGGGCAGTATTATAGTAGTTATATTTTTGTACATAGGGGCAGTATTATAGTAGTTATATTCTTGTACATAGGAGCAGTATTATAGTAGGTATATTCTTGTACATAGGGGCAGTATTATAGTAGTTATATTCTTGTACATAGGGGCAGTATTATAGTAGGTATATTCTTGTACATAGGGGCAGTATTATAGCAGTTATATTCTTGTACATAGAAGCAGTATTATAGTAGTTATATTCTTGTACATAGGGGCAGTATTATAGTAGATATATTCTTGTACATAGGAGCAGTATTATAGTAGTTATATTCTTGTACATAGGGGCAGTATTATAGTAGTTATATTCTTGTACATAGAGGCAGTATTATAGTAGTTATATTCTTGTACATAGGGGCAGTATTATAGTAGATATATTCTTGTACAAAGGAGCAGTATTATAGTAGATATATTCTTGTACATAGGAGCAGTATTATAGTAGTTATATTCTTGTAGATAGGGGCAGTATTATAGTAGCTATATTCCTGTACATAGGAGCAGTATTATAGTAGTTATATTCTTGTACATAGGAAGCAGTATTATAGTAGTTATATTCTTGTACATAGGAGCAGTATTATAGTAGTTATATTCTTGTACATAGGGGCAGTATTATAGTAGTTATATTCTTGTACATAGGAGCAGTATTATAGTAGTTATATTCTTGTACATATGGGCAGTATTATAGTAGTTATATTCTTGTACAGAGGGGCAGTATTGTAGTTATATTCTTGTACATAGGGGCGGTATTATAGTAGTTATATTCTTGTACATAGGAGCGGTATTATAATAGTTATATTCTTGTACATAGGAGCAGTATTATAGTAATTATATTCTTGTACATAGGAAGCAGTATTATAGTAGTTATATTCTTGTACATAGGAGCAGTATTATAGTAGTTATATTCTTGTACATAGGGGCAGTATTATAGCAGTTATATTCTTGTACATAGGAGCAGTATTATAGTAGTTATATTCTTGTACATAGGGGCAGTATTATAGTAGTTATATTCTTGTACATAGGGGCAGTATTATAGTAGATATATTCTTGTACATAGGAGCAGTATTATAGTAGTTATATTCTTGTACATAGAAGCAGTATTATGGTAGTTATATTCTTGTACATAGAAGCAGTATTATAGTAGTTACATTCTTGTACATAGGAGCAGTATTATAGTAATTAAATTCTTGTACATAGGAAGTAGTATTATAGTAGTTATATTCTTGTACATAGGAGCAGTATTATAGTAGTTATATTCTTGTACATAGGGGCAGTATTATAGCAGTTATATTCTTGTACATAGAAGCAGTATTATGGTAGTTATATTCTTGTACATAGAGGCAGTATTATAGTAGTTATATTCTTGTACATAGGGGCAGTATTATAGTAGTTATATTCTTGTACATAGGGGCAGTATTATAGTAGATATATTCTTGTACATAGGAGCAGTATTATAGTAGTTATATTCTTGTAGATAGGGGCAGTATTATAGTAGCTATATTCCTGTACATAGGAGCAGTATTATAGTAGTTATAGTCTTGCACATAGGAGCAGTATTATAGTAGTTATATTCTTGTACATAGGGGCAGTATTATAGTAGTTATATTCTTGTACATAGGAGCAGTATTATAGTAGTTATATTCTTGTACATAGGAGCAGTATTATAGTAGTTATATTCTTGTACATAGGAAGCAGTATTATAGTAGTTATATTCTTGTAGATAGGGGCAGTATTATAGTAGCTATATTCCTGTACATAGGAGCAGTATTATAGTAGTTATATTCTTGTAGATAGGCTCAGTATTATAGTAGCTATATTCCTGTACATAGGAGCAGTATTATAGTAGTTATAGTCTTGCACATAGGAGCAGTATTATAGTAGTTATATTCTTGTACATAGGGGCAGTATTATAGTAGTTATATTCTTGTACATAGGAGCAGTATTATAGTAGTTATATTCTTGTACAGAGGGGCAGTATTGTAGTTATATTCTTGTACATAGGGGCGGTATTATAGTGGTTATATTCTTGTACATAGGAGCAGTATTATAGTAGTTATATTCTTGTACATAGGAGCAGTATTATAGTAGTTATATTCTTGTACATAGGAAGCAGTATTATAGTAGTTATATTCTTGTACATAGGAGCAGTATTATAGTAGTTATATTCTTGTACATAGGAAGCAGTATTATAGTAGTTATATTCTTGTAGATAGGGGCAGTATTATAGTAGCTATATTCCTGTACATAGGAGCAGTATTATAGTAGTTATATTCTTGTAGATAGGCTCAGTATTATAGTAGCTATATTCCTGTACATAGGAGCAGTATTATAGTAGTTATATTCTTGTACATAGGAGCAGTATTATAGTAGTTATATTCTTGTACATAGGGGCAGTATTATAGTAGTTATATTCTTGTACATAGGAGCAGTATTATAGTAGTTATATTCTTGTACAGAGGGGCAGTATTGTAGTTATATTCTTGTCCATAGGGGCGGTATTATAGTGGTTATATTCTTGTACATAGGAGCAGTATTATAGTAGTTATATTCTTGTACATAGGAGCAGTATTATAGTAGTTATATTCTTGTACATAGGAAGCAGTATTATAGTAGTTATATTCTTGTACATAGGAGCAGTATTATAGTAGTTATATTCTTGTACATAGGGGCAGTATTATAGTAGTTATATTCTTGTACATAGGAGCAGTATTATAGTAGTTATATTCTTGTACATATGGGCAGTATTATAGTAGTTATATTCTTGTACAGAGGGGCAGTATTGTAGTTATATTCTTGTACATAGGGGCGGTATTATAGTAGTTATATTCTTGTACATAGGAGCAGTATTATAGTAGTTATATTCTTGTACATAGGAGCAGTATTATAGTAATTATATTCTTGTACATAGGGGCAGTATTATAGCAGTTATATTCTTGTACATAGAAGCAGTATTATAGTAGTTATATTCTTGTACATAGAGGCAGTATTATAGTAGTTATATTCTTGTACATAGGGGCAGTATTATAGTAGTTATATTCTTGTACATAGGGGCAGTATTATAGTAGATATATTCTTGTACATAGGAGCAGTATTATAGTAGTTATATTCTTGTAGATAGGGGCAGTATTATAGTAGCTATATTCCTGTACATATGAGCAGTATTATAGTAGTTATAGTCTTGCACATAGGAGCAGTATTATAGTAGTTATATTCTTGTACATAGGGGCAGTATTATAGTAGTTATATTCTTGTACATAGGAGCAGTATTATAGTAGTTATATTCTTGTACATAGGAGCAGTATTATAGTAGTTATATTCTTGTACATAGGAAGCAGTATTATAGTAGTTATATTCTTGTACATAGGGGCAGTATTATAGTAGTTATAGTCTTGCACATAGGAGCAGTATTATAGTAGTTATATTCTTGTACATAGGGGCAGTATTATAGTAGTTATATTCTTGTACATACAGTGGGGCAAAAAAGTATTTAGTCAGTCAGCAATAGTGCAAGTTCCGCCACTTAAAAAGATGAGAGGCGTCTGTAATTTACATCATAGGTAGACCTCAACTATGGGAGACAAACTGAAAAAAAAAAATCCAGAAAATCACATTGTCTGTTTTTTTATCATTTTTTTTGCATATTATGGTGGAAAATAAGTATTTGGTCAGAAACAAACAATCAAGATTTCTGGCTCTCACAGACCTGTAACTTCTTCTTTAAGAGTCTCCTCTTTCCTCCACTCATTACCTGTAGTAATGGCACCTGTTTAAACTTGTTATCAGTATAAAAAGACACCTGTGCACACCCTCAAACAGTCTGACTCCAAACTCCACTATGGTGAAGACCAAAGAGCTGTCAAAGGACACCAGAAACAAAATTGTAGCCCTGCACCAGGCTGGGAAGACTGAATCTGCAATAGCCAACCAGCTTGGAGTGAAGAAATCAACAGTGGGAGCAATAATTAGAAAATGGAAGACATACAAGACCACTGATAATCTCCCTCGATCTGGGGCTCCACACAAAATCCCACCCCGTGGGGTCAGAATGATCACAAAAACGGTGAGCAAAAATCCCAGAACCACGCGGGGGGACCTAGTGAATGAACTGCAGAGAGCTGGGACCAATGTAACAAGGCCTACCATAAGTAACACACTACGCCACCATGGACTCAGATCCTGCAGTGCCAGACGTGTCCCACTGCTTAAGCCAGTACATGTCCGGGCCCGTCGGAAGTTTGCTAGAGAGCATTTGGATGATCCAGAGGAGTTTTGGGAGAATGTCCTATGGTCTGATGAAACCAAACTGGAACTGTTTGGTAGAAACACAACTTGTCGTGTTTGGAGGAAAAAGAATACTGAGTTGCATCCATCAAACACCATACCCACTGTAAAGCATGGTGGTGGAAACATCATGCTTTGGGGCTGTTTCTCTGCAAAGGGGCCAGGACGACTGATCAGGGTACATGAAAGAATGAATGGGGCCATGTATCGTGAGATTTTGAGTGCAAACCTCCTTCCATCAGCAAGGGCATGAAGATGTAACGTGGCTGGGTCTTTCAACATAACAATGATCCAAAGCACACTGCCAGGGCAACGAAGGAGTGGCTTCGTAAGAAGCATTTCAAGGTCCTGGAGTGGCCTAGCCAGTCTCCAGATCTCAACCCTATAGAAAACCTTTGGAGGGAGTTGAAAGTCCGTGTTGCCAAGCGAAAAGCCAAAAACATCACTGCTCTAGAGGAGATCTGCATGGAGGAATGGGCCAACATACCAACAACAGTGTGTGGCAACCTTGTGAAGACTTACAGAAAACGTTTGATCTCTGTCATTGCCAACAAAGGATATATTACAAAGTATTGAGATGAAATTTTGTTTCTGACCAAATACTTATTTTCCACCATAATATGCAAATAAATTGTTAAAAAAACAGACAATGTGATTTTCTGGTTTTTGTTTTCTCAGTTTGTCTCCCATAGTTGAGGTCTACCTATGATGTAAATTACAGACGCCTCTCATCTTTTTAAGTGGTGGAACTTGCACTATTGCTGACTGACTAAATACTTTTTTGCCCCACTGTATGGGCAGTATTATAGTAGTTATATTCTTGTACATAGGGGCGGTATTATAGTAGTTATAGTCTTGTACATAGGAGCAGTATTATAGTAGTTATATTCTTGTACATAGGGGGCAGTATTATAGTAGTTATATTCTTGTACATAGGGGCAGTATTATAGTAGTTATATTCTTGTACATAGGAGCAGTATTATAGTAGTTATATTCTTGTACATAGGAAGCAGTATTATAGTAGTTATATTCTTGTACATAGGAGCAGTATTATAGTAGTTATATTCTTGTACATAGGGGCAGTATTATAGCAGTTATATTCTTGTACATAGAAGCAGTATTATATTAGTTATATTCTTGTACATAGAGGCAGTGTTATAGTAGTTATATTCTTGTACATAGGGGCAGTATTATAGTAGTTATATTCTTGTACATAGGGGCAGTATTATAGTAGATATATTCTTGTACATAGGAGCAGTATTATAGTAGTTATATTCTTGTAGATAGGGGCAGTATTATAGTAGCTATTTTCCTGTACATAGGAGCAGTATTATAGTAGTTATAGTCTTGCACATAGGAGCAGTATTATAGTAGTTATATTCTTGTACATAGGGGCAGTATTATAGTAGTTATATTCTTGTACATAGTAGCAGTATTATAGTAGTTATATTCTTGTACAGAGGGGCAGTATTGTAGTTATATTCTTGTACATAGGGGCGGTATTATAGTAGTTATATTCTTGTACATAGGAGCAGTATTATAGTAGTTATATTCTTGTACATAGGAGCAGTATTATAGTAGTTATATTCTTGTACATAGGAAGCAGTATTATAGTAGTTATATTCTTGTACATAGGAGCAGTATTATAGTAGTTATATTCTTGTACATATGGGCAGTATTATAGTAGTTATATTCTTGTACAGAGGGGCAGTATTGTAGTTATATTCTTGTACATAGGGGCGGTATTATAGTAGTTATATTCTTGTACATAGGAGCAGTATTATAGTAGTTATATTCTTGTACATAGGAGTAGTATTATAGTAGTTATATTCTTGTACATAGGAAGCAGTATTATAGTAGTTATATTCTTGTACATAGGAGCAGTATTATAGTAGTTATATTCTTGTACATAGGGGCAGTATTATAGCAGTTATATTCTTGTACATAGAAGCAGTATTATAGTAGTTATATTCTTGTACATAGAGGCAGTATTATAGTAGTTATATTCTTGTACATAGGGGCAGTATTATAGTAGTTATATTCTTGTACATAGGGGCAGTATTATAGTAGATATATTCTTGTACATAGGAGCAGTATTATAGTAGTTATATTCTTGTACATAGGGGCAGTATTATAGTAGCTATATTCCTGTACATAGGAGCAGTATTATTGTAGTTATAGTCTTGCACATAGGAGCAGTATTATAGTAGTTATATTCTTGTACATAGGGGCAGTATTATAGTAGTTATATTCTTGTACATAGGAGCAGTATTATAGTAGTTATATTCTTGTACAGATGGGCAGTATTGTAGTTATATTCTTGTACATAGGGGCGGTATTATAGTAGTTATATTCTTGTACATAGGAGCAGTATTATAGTAGTTATATTCTTGTACATAGGAGCAGTATTATAGTAGTTATATTCTTGTACATAGGGGCAGTATTATAGTAGTTATATTCTTGTACATAGGGGCAGTATTATAGTAGTTATATTCTTGTATATAGGAGCAGTATTATAGTAGTTATATTCTTGTACATAGGAGCAGTATTATAGTAGTTATATTCTTGTACATAGGGGCAGTATTATAGTAGTTATATTCTTGTACATAGGAGCATTATTATAGTAGTTATATTCTTGTACATATGGGCGTTATTATAGTAGTTATATTCTTGTACAGAGGGGCAGTATTGTAGTTATATTCTTGTACATAGGGGCGGTATTATAGTAGTTATATTCTTGTACATAGGAGCAGTATTATAGTAGTTATATTCTTGTACATAGGAGCAGTATTATAGTAGTTATATTCTTGTACATAGGAAGCAGTATTATAGTAGTTATATTCTTGTACAGAGGGGCAGTATTGTAGTTATATTCTTGTACATAGGGGCGGTATTAAAGTAGTTATATTCTTGTACATAGGAGCAGTATTATAGTAGTTATATTCTTGTACATAGGAGCAGTATTATAGTAGTTATATTCTTGTACATAGGAGCAGTATTATAGTAGTTATATTCTTGTACATAGGAGCAGTATTATAGTAGTTATATTCTTGTACATAGGAAGCAGTATTATAGTAGTTATATTCTTGTACATAGGAGCAGTATTATAGTAGTTATATTCTTGTACATATGGGCAGTATTATAGTAGTTATATTCTTGTACAGAGGGGCAGTATTGTAGTTATATTCTTGTACATAGGGGCGGTATTATAGTAGTTATATTCTTGTACATAGGAGCAGTATTATAGTAGTTATATTCTTGTACATAGGAGTAGTATTATAGTAGTTATATTCTTGTACATAGGAAGCAGTATTATAGTAGTTATATTCTTGTACATAGGAGCAGTATTATAGTAGTTATATTCTTGTACATAGGGGCAGTATTATAGCAGTTATATTCTTGTACATAGAAGCAGTATTATAGTAGTTATATTCTTGTACATAGAGGCAGTATTATAGTAGTTATATTCTTGTACATAGGTTCAGTATTATAGTAGTTATATTCTTGTACATAGGGGCAGTATTATAGCAGTTATATTCTTGTACATAGAAGCAGTATTATAGTAGTTATATTCTTGTACATAGGAAGCAGTATTATAGTAGTTATATTCTTGTACATAGGTTCAGTATTATAGTAGTTATATTCTTGTACATAGGGGCAGTATTATAGTAGATATATTCTTGTACATAGGTTCAGTATTATAGTAGTTATATTCTTGTACATAGGGGCAGTATTATAGTAGTTATATTCTTGTACATAGGAGCAGTATTATAGTAGTTATATTCTTGTACAGAGGGGCAGTATTGTAGTTATATTCTTGTACATAGGGGCGGTATTATAGTTATATTCTTGTACATAGGGGCGGTATTATAGTAGTTATATTCTTGTACATAGGAGCAGTATTATAGTAGTTATATTCTTGTACATAGGAGCAGTATTATAGTAGTTATATTCTTGTACATAGGGGCAGTATTATAGTAGTTATATTCTTGTACATAGGGGCAGTATTATAGTAGTTATATTCTTGTATATAGGAGCAGTATTATAGTAGTTATATTCTTGTACATAGGAGCAGTATTATAGTAGTTATATTCTTGTACATAGCGGCAGTATTATAGTAGTTATATTCTTGTACATAGGAGCATTATTATAGTAGTTATATTCTTGTACATATGGGCGTTATTATAGTAGTTATATTCTTGTACAGAGGGGCAGTATTGTAGTTATATTCTTGTACATAGGGGCGGTATTATAGTAGTTATATTCTTGTACATAGGAGCAGTATTATAGTAGTTATATTCTTGTACATAGGAGCAGTATTATAGTAGTTATATTCTTGTACATAGGAAGCAGTATTATAGTAGTTATATTCTTGTACATAGGAGCAGTATTATAGTAGTTATATTCTTGTACATAGGGGCAGTATTATAGTAGTTATATTCTTGTACGTAGGAGCAGTATTATAGTAGTTATATTCTTGTACATATGGGCAGTATTATAGTAGTTATATTCTTGTACATAGGGGCAGTATTATAGTAGTTATATTCTTGTACATAGGGGCAGTATTATAGTAGTTATATTCTTGTACATAGGAGCAGTATTATAGTAGTTATATTCTTGTACATAGGGGACAGTATTGTAGTAGTTATATTCTTGTACATAGGATCAGTATTATAGTAGTTATATTCTTGTACATAGGGGCAGTATTATAGTAGTTATATTCTTGTACATAGGGGCAGTATTATAGTAGTTACGTTCTTATACATAGGGGCAGTATTATAGTAGTTATATTCTTGTACATAGGGGCAGTATTATAGTAGTTATATTCTTGTACATAGGGGGCAGTATTATAGTAGTTATATTCTTGTACATAGGGGGCAGTATTATAGTAGTTACATTCTTGTACATAGAGGCAGTATTATAGTAGTTATATTCTTGTACATAGAGGCAGTATTATAGTAGTTATATTCTTGTACATAGGAGCAGTATTATAGTAGTTATATTCTTGTACATAGGGGCAGTATTGTAGTTATATTCTTGTACATAGTGGCAGTATTATAGCAGTTATATTCTTGTACATAGGAGCAGTATTATAGCAGTTATATTCTTGTACATAGGAGCAGTATTATAGTAGTTATATTCTTGTACATAGTGGCAGTATTATAGTAGTTATATTCCTGTACATAAGAGCAGTATTATAGTAGTTATATTCTTGTACATAGGGGCAGTATTATATTAGTTATATTCTTGTACATAGGGGGCAGTATTATAGTAGTTATATTCTTGTACATAGGGCAGTATTATAGTAGTTATATTCTTGTACATGGGGAGCAGTATTATAGTAGTTATATTCTTGTACATAGGGGCAGTATTGTAGTTATATTCTTGTACATAGTGGCGGTATTATTGTAGTTATATTCTTGTACATAATGGCGGTATTATTGTAGTTATATTTGTACATCTTTGCTCAAAATAGCTTTGTGCCTGTTCTTCCATTTTGTCAGTTCCTTTATTACACCGCCATGCACTGGGCTGGTAGACCCCCCTGTGTAGTACTCGCGGTACGTTGAGCCACTTCGGTTGTTGTGCAATGTGTTTGGCGCTGACCATGTAAGGCAGATCGTGTTGAGCCTTCACGTTGGACTCAATTTGTCGTCATGAAAACCTTTTTAATAAATACCACTGCTGACACCGTGTCCATAAAATATGCCAGAGAGTTAGCACATAGCGCCTACTGCTTAATTCATACTTGGCCCCTTTGCTCTTCTGCTGCAGGAATCTTTGGCCTGCTTCCCGGGGCAGCTTCTCTGCTTGGAAATAACAACCACTTTGGCAGAAGAAGCTATGGACGGATCCAGGGACTGGATTTTGAAAGCTATTGTTCTACTGTTATGCATGGCCTGTGGGGAACGCCCAACGGGCCCGAGCTGGGATGTCTACATGTTAGGGCCATTCACATTAACCATGTATTATAAGCACAATGTCCAGAGCAATGCAAACCAGATACAAGTGATAAAAAATGTGTAATATTGTGTATAGTGGATGCAGCCCATCCAGGAACCATCACGTTATCTGTAGCATGGCGGTCCTCAGGGGCATAGACCTTTATGCCACCTTTAGGATCTATATTCCAATCATAGGGTGGCTTCCTTAGTAAGCCTGTCACAGCTTGATAAAGGTTATCTGTGCGTCGTCAGTAGTCTGTCTGTCCAACCATCAGTGCCGGATATGGCAGCTTGGTACTATCAAGGTGCAGGAAGCACTGCCGCAAAAGAGTGCACTGCTGCTCACTAATAAGCAATGAGTGCACCGCTACTCACACGTAAATAATGAGTGCACCACTGCTAACACGTAAGCAATGAATGCACTGCTACTCACAAGTGAGCATGTTGTGCACCGTTGCTCACATGTAAGGAATGAGTGCATTGCTAGTCACACATAAGAAATGAGTGCACTTCTGCTCACACGTAAGCATTGAAAGTGCACTGCTTCTCACACATAGGCAATGAGTGCACTGCTACTCACATAAGCAATGAGTGCACTGCTGCTCACAAGTGAGCAATGAGTGCACCGCTGCTCACACGTAAGCAATGAGTGCACCACTATGCACACGTAAGCAATGAGTAAACTGCTGCTCACATGTAAGCAATGAGTGCACTGCTGCTCACATGTATGAAATGATTGCGCTGCTGCTCACAAGTAAGCAATGAGTGCACTGCTGCTCATAAGTAAGCAATGGATGCACTGCTGCCCCCAAGTAAGCAATGAGTGCACTGCTGCTCATAAGTAAGCAATGAGTGCACTGTTGCTCATAAGTAAGCAATGAGTGCACTGCTGTTCACAAGTAAGCAATGAGTGCACTGCTGCTCACAAGTAAGCAATGAGTGCGCTGCTGCTCACATGTATGAAATGATTGTGCTGCTGCTCACAAGTAAGCAATGAGTGCACTGCTGCTCACAAGTAAGCAATGAGTGCACTGCTGCTCACAAGTAAGCAATGAGTGCACTGCTGCTCATAAGTAAGCAATGAGTGCACTGCTGTTCGCAAGTAAGCAATGAGTGCACCGCTGCTCACAAGTAAGCAATGAGTGCGCTGCTGCTCACATGTATGAAATGATTGCGCTGCTGCTCACAAGTAAGCAATGAGTACGCTGCTGCTCACATGTATGAAATGATTGCACTGCTGCTCACAAGTAAGCAATGAGTGCACTGCTGCTCATAAGTAAGCAATGAGTGCACTGCTGCTCACACCTAAGCAATGAGTGCATCGCTGCTCACTCGTAAAACAATAAAGGGAACATGTTATTTACCAGCACCTCATTTGGCCTGTTTAGCTGGGGCTTTATAGTTAAGACCCTCACCAATAATACATTTATGGTGAGGATAGACCTCCAATATTTAAAAAGGATATTCCAGTTTAACAAGCACTCACCTATTTACTGTGTAGGTGGAAACTGGCAGATTGGAGTGAGCCCCATTGCTACAGCAACCTCCAGAATAGGTAGTTGTGCCCCACGCTCCCATGCAAGAGTTGAATGGCGCAGCAGCTCATTCATTCATTCTTTCATTCATTTCTCCGTCCAAAGTCTATGCCGCAAGATATATAAGATAATCAAGTGCTGCTCGAGGTTCGTCATGTCCATAGACTTAGAATGAAGGTGTTGGGTGCAGTTTTCCAGCCAGTAGAAGACCGAGGACCCTCCTGCTGGCAAATGATAGGACTATCAGTTTATACCGGAATACCCCTTTAAATCCACAAAAGTCCCTGTTATTCCATGGACTGAATGGGAGAACTGACACAGGAAGCGTTACAGTACAGAGGCTGCGGCAGGCGATAATTCAGTGATATGTGTTTGTTTCTGCTTCTTTTTAAAGTTTTTGTCTCTTTTTTTTTAAAGAGTCAGCTCTCCGTAATTATGGGGAGTTTCCCCTTTAAATGAGACGTGACCCTCATGAATTTATTAGATTTGGCTCGGAAAGTGCAAGCATTTCATGGTGTAAAGTATATCCTGGTCTAACCTCACCGAGAGACTGCGAAAAGTCTAATTATGTCCTGAGACACTGGTTAATAATATACATACTGTCCATGGAGACCTTCCAGAAATGTGGAGCCTGGTGTCGAAGAGATGAGCGCGCAGGAGGTGCTCTAATAAACCTGCGATCTATCACCCGGAGACACCGACCGACAAGGCGGCCACCCAGCGTCTTAATGCAACGCTCATCCCAAACATGTAGGTGCTGGGCTCACCCGTCCCTGCGCCTAATGAAAGCTTTACAGCCTTCGGGTTTATGTTACTGCAATGTCGCCGTCTAAAAAAAAGTGACAAGATGAAGACAACTCGCCCGATTATTGCATCTGCGCCTTTTGTGTCTAGTTTTTGGTGCTTTTGGCCCATGTTTGATTCATCTTTTAATATCGAGAAAGATAACGGGTTACATCTATTTTATATATGGTCGCCTGTTTTTCCTTTTTTATTTTCCAGATGTTTGTGTCCGATTATTGACACATTTGAAAACCACGTTTTGGGCACATTTTCTCCAGTTACTTCTGGAGTGATTTTACACATGACTGACATTTTTGTGCAAACTTTGAAACATTTTAATATCCCTACTGACACCCGCCAGCCAGCAGCCTCCAAGCTCCTGGTACTTACCTCATCCTTTGGACTCACCCAGTGGTCCTCCACAGCCACCCACGCAGATGGACATACATTAGACCTCATCTTCACCCGCCTCTGCTCCTTATCTAATCTCACAACCTCTCCCTTCCCCTATCTGACCACCATCTACTCACCTTCTCATCCTTGTCCTCCTCACCCGCCCTCCATGTCCAGCCACTACCACATCCTTGCAGAAACCTCGCACACCTAGACATTCTCAGACTCTCTTCTACCTGTCCTCCATATCTTCACTCCACGACATGGACAGCGCCACCGCTTTCTATAACTCCACCCTCACATCAGCCATAGACTCAGTCGCCCCTCTCATGCATGACACAGTGCGACAAATCAATAGGCAACCCTGGCATAACAAACTCACCAAAAAACTCAGTCAAGCATTCAGGGTCGTGGAACGGCCTTTGAAGAAAACACGCCTGCCAGACAACTTCACCTTTTTCAAACAAGCTACCCTTGCCTTCAAATTAGCCCTCACCTCTGCTCAACAGACCTATTTCACTAACCTTGTATCTTCATTATCATACAACCCAAAACATCTATTCAGCACATTTAACTCTCTCCTCCGCCCACCAGTGCCACCCCCAACTCCCCTCATCTCTTCCGAGGACTTTGCCACCTACTTCAAAAACAAGATCGACCAAATAAGGCAAACCTTTACTGTTCCATCACCCCAACCACTCCATATACCAGACCTCTGCCCTTCCCTAATAACCTCCCTCTCCAACATCACTGAAGGAGAGCTTAGCTCCACTTCAACTGTCCACTTAGGAAGCGACACTGATTGATTGACAATTTCACATGCTGTTGTGCAAATGGAATAGACAACAGATGGACATTATTGGCAATTATCAAGACACACTCAATAAAGGAGCGGTTCTGCAGGTAGGGCCCACAGACCACATCTCAGTACCAATGCTTTCTGGCTGATATTTTGGTCACTGCGCTCAGTGGGAGGCAGCCTGCTTCTAGCCCAGTCTGCTCCTCTCCCTCCTCTCCTCCTCCTGGCTCCAACTCCTGACTCACTCCGACTGTCTGACTTCCTAACCAACCCCCAGTTTTACCCAAGTGTGAGGAGTGTCCTAATAGATAGAACCTTTTGCTCCCACGGTGGCCGGCGTGTGAAGTGTGTGTGTGGCTGTGATACCTGGCAGGGTGAACTCCTTTGGTGCCATCAGACGTAACACCGCTCCCCCCGATGGAAGAATGACATTACTGCAACGACTAGGACTCTGGGGCGCTGCACTAACCCCCCATTGACTCCAGCACTCCCGGGCTGGAAAAAGAACACAATAATTACAGGTTAGCAAAAGACATGCAAAATTTTTGAAATGCTTTAAACATAAATTAACAGTGCTTCCATTTATGGGAGGTGAGAACACTTGAACGTTGCAAACAAAAACTTATTCACATTGTGCGTATTACCCTTTAAGGGAAAAGTGGAAAAGGAACAATTACTAACTTACTATGGCATACAATTACCCATACAGGTATTCTATCTACTAAGTGCAATTACCCTCTAAGGGTATACTATCATTAGCCCTTAATGTGCAATTTAACATTTTCTTTATTCTTCTTCTTCACATGCAGGACTATCTGTCTACCCTACGGGCCTACTGCATCTTTCTTCCTAAAACCTCACTTTTATTTAAAGTACGTCATTAACATTCTATCACTATCTAGCTACATACTACCAGCTATGTAAACATTATTAATGTGCAACAACCGAACATTCCCTTTAAGAGAGAAACTAGTCTTTTCTGAGGTAGTACAAACAATCAACAAGTCAGTAAGAAACTTTAAGACCATAGAAACTTTCACGTCGTCATCAGGAACAGTTTCTTCGCAAAGTCTTCTTGCTTGTAAAACCAGTAGAGAGCACCTTTTAAGAAGGTGCAAACTATTTACAGAGGACAGTTCGGGAACCATTCACCGTCCATGATTCCAATGTTCCTTTAAAACCATGATGAACTTGTGCAAAACTGGAACAAAATAAGGATCCCGGGTAAACTAAGGGATCCCTTTAAGAATTAACCTTGGACTGGTTTAAAGCAGCAAAAAGCAGGAAACAAACAGTTAACTATGTACAGCTTCATGTTTTCGAGGTTTACTCAAGTTCTGGTGGTAGTACCGGTGGGGGTAGCCCTGTTGGGTACTGGCAGATACCACCGGGTACTACATAGAGTGCGTCTTCACCCCGGATTGAGGTCTGGGTGCTCACAGTTCTCCTTGCCATGGAGGTCTGCGTGCACTTTGATCACATGGTGACCGGTGCAGGAGTCACCTGTTCTGGTGTGGAGTAGTAGGGTAATGAGACGGTGATTTCGGGTTTGTATTTGCGGAGGTGCAGGGCATACCACCCCTTATCACCCCAGTGCCGCATGTACCTGACACGATCACCCGAGTACAGATCCCGGCCTGGGTGCCCTTCAATGAGGTGCGACTCCACATCGCTCCGATTCACAAAGACTTCAAGGGCGAAGCCACACTCCTTTATGAAGCCCCAGCCCCCTTGCATACGGAAGGTCACCACGATCCCATAATACTGGGGGCCCCAATCCTCCTCGGACATCTGCCTAGCCTTTGCTTTGGCCTGCAGGTCCCTCTCATGGTCAGCCTGACGTCGGAGCTCATTCTTTCTGGCCCACTCCTCCTCCTGCTGACGCAGCTGCTGGCGGTATTCCTCATGGGCAATCTCTGCCAGAATCTTCTCCTCTGACTGGTCCCCCCCAGGGAACCCGATCAGGTTGGTGGTGGCGCGGGTCCACCTAAAGGTCATCACCTCTCCCTGGATGTCCACTTTCTGCCTGAGGGGCTGCAGCAGAACGTCTGAGGTCTTCATAGTCTCCCATGTCCTCTCCCACTCTAAGCGACTACACAGCCGGCTGGGTGGTGGTGGTAGGGGCGAATCTACGTCCACTAGCAGGGATCCCTCGGCTACCGGGGCAGGGTCGGTGTCGTTACCTGCCTCCGTGGCGTCTCCGGTGCCGATCTCCTCTGCCGCAGGCTGGGGCTCGGACGGTTGGCTGCATGGTTGCTTCTCAGGGCCGGCGGTTGCACGCTGGTACAGGTTCCGGAGATGCCGACACAGCTCATCGTCTTCCGCTCCCAGAACCTCCTGGTTTGTGCGTCCTGGCAGGGTTCCACTCGGCTCCCATTGACTAGAACAGTGACGGGTGTTCTCCCCCTCTTCTAGACTATCTCCGCTCGCCATGATCCCAGCCTGGCTCTGCCGAATGGCGTCCAGCGGTTCTTGCTCCTCCTCCGGAGGGCGGTTCCTTCCTTGTCCTCCACCATCCTAGACTAGGAGTTGACGGGCATATTTCCCGAACATAGTAGTATCTGTGAGGGGCTGGCTTGACTTTCGCGCCGTTCTTCCATGCTACGCCCACGATGACAAGCCCTACTCCTCCAGCACGCAACATGGTGCTGCAATGGCGGCGGTTTTGGAGGGAAGCAGCGCTACACAGTCTTTAAGCAATCCACAGTTCCAATACGATTCCGACACAGTCCTTAGGCACACATGACCCGATTTTTCAGGCTTAAGTAGATCCTGTTCGTGACGCCAAGATTTGGATCGCCGCCACGTAAGGGCAATGGGGTACTCGGTACCGGGTCCTTCAGTTCCCTCAGCTGGGATGTCACGGTTGCCCGACCCGGACCGTAGCCCTATGAGGGGCGCCCAATAAAAGGGTGGAGTTCGTAGATAACGGTAGTGTTCGTGACGCCACCTGTGGTATTCGGTCAGGGTGACCGATGCTGCTTAGGGGTCCGCTGGGGTGATGTTATGGCAGCTAGATGGTATACCTTCCCACAGGAGAAGTATATCCCCAGGGCTTCCCAGAAGTGCGGATGGTGATGGTGGGTGGTGCACGGCGCAGTGAATAACGAGGACACAATGGGTGCAGTCTCTTTACCTTTACTGAAGGCTTCAGCATCCACAGTCCAGGGTGCCGGATGACAGGGTAGGCAGAGTCCGGCCGGTCTGATGGCAATTCCAGAGTCCCCTTATCCAGGTGGAAATCAGTAGCCTTCCCCTTGTGCACAGTAACGTAGTAGGTCCTTACTTGCATTAGCTACCATAAGGTCCTCACTCTTGTTACTTCTTTCTCTCTGTCCCCCAGATGGATAGGACATAACCCGTATGACGGTGGTGGCCTGAGGCTATTTTATAGGGACCCTAGCGTCGCCCCTCCTCCGCGTTGCCACCTTGTCTGCTTAGGTTCTTAGGTCAGACAGCCAACTTGGAATCGACTGCCCTGCCGGTCTCTGAAGTAAAGCGTAGAGTCTATTACTCCCTCGGTGTTCCGGCCACCGGATCTGCGCTCAGTGGGAGGCAGCCTGCTTCTAGCTGGTCTCCCACTGATGTTTTACTCCTGTTGCTATGACTTCTGTGCTCACTCACTATGGCACACTTCCTTTCTTGTCCTTTCTTAGGAGGCTGCCGCATGGGTTGCAGGCGCAGCTCCGTGTCCTTCTTTCCCTTTCCTGGGCCGAGCCCAGTCTGCTCCTCTCCTCTCCTTCTCCTGGCTCCAACTCCTGACTCACTCCGACTGTCTGACTTCCTAACCAACCCACAGTTTTACCCAAGTGTGAGGAGTGGCCTAATAGATAGAACTTTTTGCTCCCCCTGGTGGCCGGCGTGTGAAGTGTGTGTATGGCTGTGATACCTGGCAGGGTGAACTCCTTTGGTGCCATCAGACGTAACATCACTCCCCCCGGTGGAAGAATGACATTACTGCAATGACCAGGACTCTGGGGCGCTGCACTGGCATTGAAGCTATGGACTGGCCTGCCCTTTCCGCAGAATCCGATTGAACACATCTGGGACATCATGTCTCACACCATCCACCAACGTCACGTTGCACCACAGACAGTCCAGGAGTTGGCGGATGCTTTAGCCCAGGTCTGGGAGGAGATTCATCAGGAGACCATCTGCCGCCTCATCGGGAGCATGCCCAGGTGTTGTAGGGAGGTCATACAGGCACGTGGAGGCCACACGCACTACTGAGCATCATTTCCTTGTCTAGATACATTTCCACTGAAGTTGGATCAGCCTGTAACTTCATTTTCCACTTTGATTTTGAGCATCGTTCCAAATCCAGACCTCCGTGGGATATTAGTTGTGATTTACATTGATCATTTTTAGGTTTTATTGTTCTCAACATATTCCACTATGTAATGAATAAAGATTTACAACTGGAATATTTCATTCAGTGATATCTAGGATGTGGGATTTTAGTGTTCCCTTTATTTTTTTGAGCAGTGTAGATATATATATATATATATATATATATATATATATAATAAATAAATATATATATATATATAAATAAATAAATATATATATATATATATATATATATATATATATATATACACAGTGGGGCAAAAAAGTATTTAGTCAGTCAGCAATAGTGCAAGTTCCACCACTTAAAAAGATGAGAGGCGTCTGTAATTTACATCATAGGTAGACCTCAACTATGGGAGACAAACTGAGAAAAAAAATCCAGAAAATCACATTGTGTGTTTTTTTTATCATTTTTTTTGCATATTATGGTGAAAAATAAGTATTTGGTCAGAAACAAACAATCAAGATTTCTGGCTCTCACAGACCTGTAACTTCTTCTTTAAGAGTCTCCTCTTTCCTCCACTCATTACCTGTAGTAATGGCACCTGTTTAAACTTGTTATCAGTATAAAAAGACACCTGTGCACACCCTCAAACAGTCTGACTCCAAACTCCACTATGGTGAAGACCAAAGAGCTGTCAAAGGACACCAGAAACAAAATTGTAGCCCTGCACCAGGCTGGGAAGACTGAATCTGCAATAGCCAACCAGCTTGGAGTGAAGAAATCAACAGTGTGAGCAATAATTAGAAAATGGAAGACATACAAGACCACTGATAATCTCCCTCGATCTGGGGCTCCACGCAAAATCCCACCCCGTGGGGTCAGAATGATCACAAGAACGGTGAGCAAAAATCCCAGAACCACGCGGGGGGACCTAGTGAATGAACTGCAGAGAGCTGGGACCAATGTAACAAGGCCTACCATAAGTAACACACTACGCCACCATGGACTCAGATCCTGCAGTGCCAGACGTGTCCCACTGCTTAAGCCAGTACATGTCCGGGCCCGTCTGAAGTTTGCTAGAGAGCATTTGGATGATCCAGAGGAGTTTTGGGAGAATGTCCTATGGTCTGATGAAACCAAACTGGAACTGTTTGGTAGAAACACAACTTGTCGTGTTTGGAGGAAAAAGAATACTGAGTTGCATCCATCAAACACCATACCTACTGTAAAGCATGGTGGTGGAAACATCATGCTTTGGGACTGTTTCTCTGCAAAGGGGCCAGGACGACTGATCTGGGTACATGAAAGAATGAATGGGACCATGTATCGTGAGATTTTGAGTGCAAACCTCCTTCCATCAGCAAGGGCATTGAAGATGAAACGTGGCTGGGTCTTTCAACATGACAATGATCCAAAGCACACCACCAGGGCAACGAAGGAGTGGCTTCGTAAGAAGCATTTCAAGGTCCTGGAGTGGCCTAGCCAGTCTCCAGATCTCAACCCTATAGAAAACCTTTGGAGGGAGTTGAAAGTCCGTGTTGCCAAGCGAAAAGCCAAAAACATCACTGCTCTAGAGGAGATCTGCATGGAGGAATGGGCCAACATACCAACAAAAGTGTGTGGCAACCTTGTGAAAACTTACAGAAAACGTTTGACCTCTGTCATTGCCAACAAAGGATATATTACAAAGTATTGAGATGAAATTTTGTTTCTGACCAAATACTTATTTTCCACCATAATATGCAAATAAAATGTTAAAAAAACAGACAATGTGATTTTCTGGATTTTTTTTTCTCAGTTTGTCTCCCATAGTTGAGGTCTACCTATGATGTAAATTACAGACGCCTCTCATCTTTTTAAGTGGTGGAACTTGCACTATTGCTGACTGACTAAATACTTTTTTGCCCCACTGTATATAGTGTGTGTATATATATGTGTATGTATATATATGTATATATAGTACGGACCAAAAGTTTGGACACACCTTCTCATTTAAAGATTTTTCTGTGTTTTCATGACTATGAAAATTGTACATTCACACTGAAGGGATCAAAACTATGAATTAACACATGTGGAATTATATACTTAACAAAAAAGTGTGAAACAACTGAAAATATCTTTTAAATTCTAGGTTTTTCAAAGTAGCCACCTTTTGCTTTGATGACTGCTTTGCACACTCTTGGCATTCTCTTGATGAGCTTCAAGAGGTAGTCACCGAGAATGGTTTTCACGTCACAGGTGTGCCTTGTCAGGTTTAATAAGTGGGATTTCTTGCCTTATAAATGGGGTTGGCACCATCAGTTGTGTTGAGCAGAAGTCTGGTGGATACACAGCTGATAGTCCTACTGAATAGACTGTTAGAATTTGTATTATGGCAAGAAAAAAGCAGCTAAGTAAAGGAAAACGAGTGGTCATCATTACTTTAAAGGGAACCTGTCACCCCGAAAATCGCGGGTGAGGTAAGCCCACCGGCATCAGGGGCTTATCTACAGCATTCTGTAATGCATTCTGTAATGCTGTAGATAAGCCCCCGATGTTACCTGAAAGCGGAGAAAAAGACGTTATATTATACTCACCCAGGGGCGGTCCCGCTGCTGGTCAGGTCAAACGGGCGTCTCTGGTCCGCTGCGGCGCCTCCCATCTTCATTACAAGACGTCCTCTTCTGATCTTCAGCCACGGCTCCGGCGCAGGCGTACTTTGCTCTGCCCTGTTGAGGGCAGACAAAGTAGTGCAGTGCGCAGGCGCCGGGCCTCTGACCTTTCTGGCGCCTGCGCACTGCAGTACTATCCTCTGCCTTCAACAGGGCAGAGCAAAGTACGCCTGCACCGGAGCCGTGGCTGAAGATCAGAAGAGGACGTCTTGTAATGAAGATGGGAGGCGCCGCAGTGGACCAGAGACGCCCATCCGACCTGACCAGCAGCGGGACCGCCCCTGGGTGAGTATAATATAACGTCTTTTTCTCCTCTTTCAGGTAACATCGGGGGCTTATCTACAGCATTACAGAATGCTGTAGATAAGCCCCTGATGCCGGTGGGCTTACCTCACCCGCGAATTTCGGGGTGACAGGTTCCCTTTAAGAAATGAAGGTCAGTCAGTCCAAAAAATTGGGCAAACTTTGAAAGTGTCCCCAAGTGCAGTGGCAAAAACCATCAAGAGCTACAAAGAAACTGGCTCACATGAGGACCGCCCCAGGAAAGGAAGACCAAGAGTCACCTCTGCTTCTGAGGATAAGTTTATCCGAGTCACCAGCCTCAGAAATCGCAGGTTAACAGCAGCTCAGATTAGAGACCAGGTCAATTCCACACAGAGTTCTAGCAGCAGACCCATCTCTACAACAGCTGTTAAGAGGATACTTTGTGCAGCAGGCCTTCATGGTAAAATAGGAAACCACTGCTAAGGACAGGTAACAAGCAGAAGAGACTTGTTTGGGCTAAAGAACACAAGGAATGGACATTAGACCAGTGGAAATCTGTGCTTTGGTCTGATGAGTCCAAATTTGAGATCTTTGGTTCCAACCACCGTTTCTTTGTGCGATGCTGAAGAGGTGAACGGATGGACTCTACATGCCTGGTTCCCACCGTGAAGCATGGAGGAGATGGTGTGATGGTGTGGGTGGGGGGTGGGGGTGCTTTGCTGGTGACACTGTTGGGGATTTATTCAAAATTGAAGGCATACTGAACCAGCATGGCTACCGCAGCATCTTGCAGCGGCATGCTATTCCATCCGGTTTGCGTTTAGTTGGATCATCATTTATTTTTCAACAGGACAATGACCCCAAACACACCTCCAGGCTGTGTAAGGGCTATTTGACCAAGAAGGAGAGTGATGGGGTGCTACACCAGATGACCCGGCCTCCACAGTCACCAGACCTGAACCCAATCGAGATGGTTTGGGGTGAGCTGGACCGCAGAGTGAAGGCAAAAGGGCCAACAAGTGCTAAGCATCTCTGGGAACTCCTTCACGATTGTTGGAAGACCATTCCTGGTGACTACCTCTTGAAGCTCATCAAGAGAATGCCAAGAGTGTGCAAAGCAGTCATCAAAGCAAAAGGTGGCTACTTTGAAGAACCTAGAATATAAGACATTATTTCAGTTGTTTCACACTTTCTTGTTAAGTATATAATTCCACATGTGTTAATTCATAGTTTTGATACCTTCAGTGTGAATGTACAATTTTCATAGTCATGAAAATACAGAAAAATCTTTTAATGAGTTGTGTCCAAACTTTTGGTCTGTACTGTATATATATATATATATATATATATGTATATGTATATATATATATACATATAATATATATATATATGTGTATATATATATATACATATAATATATATATATATTTACACACATTAATTTTGTGCAAAACTTGGAAGAATTTGGTGACACAAAGAGGTGACTTTAAAAAAAATGTAGAGAATGTGCTCAGTAAAGCTCCTTTTTGTTGCTTCCTATTGGCTCATTGCAATTGAGAGGAGAAGTTCAGGGGTTAACTGCAGTCACAGATGCAACAATGTAACTGAAGAGAAACACAAGTTTGTACATAAAGTCTTCTGTCCTCATTGCTGTTCCCATATCTGGGAGGGATCAGTACCGCTCCTCATGTTGTGCTTTGTGGTTCATGAACAGATAGCCAGAGCTACAGCCAGAGCTATAAGGGACAGGAGGGAATATACAGACAGGAGGGAATACACAGGAGGGTATATAAGGGACAGGAGGGAATACACAGGAGGGTATATAAGGGACAGGAGGGAATACACGGACAGGAGGGTATATAAGAGACAGGAGGGAATACACAGGAGGGTATATAAGGGACAGGAGGGAATACACAGGAGGATATATAAGGGACAGGAGGGAATACACGGACAGGAGGGTATATAAGGGACAGGAGGGAATACACAGGAGGGTATATAAGGGACAGGAGGGAATACACAGGAGGGTATATAAGGGGCAGGAGGAAATACACGGACAGGAGGGTATATAAGAGACAGGGACTACATGGACAGGAGGGTATATAAGGGACAGGAGGGAATATACAGGAGGATGGAATATACAGACAAAGTGACTTTTTTGCTTATTTTTTTCACCACCTGGGGAAAGTAAAGAGCAGGGCGGAGGATTGTAATTCTGCAGAGCAAATTAGGTCTCCATATGATATTGGGTCTCTGGAAAGCTGGGTGACATCTGCATCAGATTGTCTGCCATGCTACCGGTGGAGCAGACTGATGTTCATAACCCCTCGTCCTCCAGAGCCCAGGACTGCGCTGGTTACAAGATGTTGTCGCTTTGTTTTTTTGTTTTTTTTGTTACATTTCAACCTTTTGGTGAAGACGTCTCTTTTGTAGCTTTTATCCTTCGCCGTCCCGATGTCTTGACATCTTTATATTGCATGATCTTGTGTTATCCTGCAGATGGTTCTGGAATCCTGGGAGAGATGATGGGATTATCTTACAGGTGATGTGGGGTCACCTGGCTCGCCCCCATCTGTACTCCGGAGCCGTGGGGGGATTGTAGGGAAATTCGCCAAGTTCATTCCCTGTATGGTTGTATGTCATGTGCAGAAGACAATGATCAGCCGCTTCTGTAGTGGGAGACGCTCATACCTCTAGAGAGGAGCCAATGGTGAACGGGATAGGGTTAAATACGAGGACGGGATGTGGAGCAGGTGCAAGCAGAGAACATATGGGGCAGAAGGATCCGAGAAGTCACCTGTAGTCCTATGTAACACCACAGATAACACAGTGATATCTCTCTGAGTACAGATAATGTAGTGATGTCACCTGCAGTCCTATGTAACACCACAGATAACACAATGATATCTCTGAGTACAGATAATGTAGTAGATGCCACATGCAGTCCTATGTAACACCACAGATAACACAGTGATAACTGTCCCAGGGTTGCTGTGACAGAGAGGATCCAGAAGACCGCAGCGTCTGATTTTTCCTGCTCTGCTTAGAAGCACTTCACCTTCATATTAAACAGTGCAGATTTCTTTTAGCAGTGCAGGGGTTAATCTGCTCCAGGAAGCGTTCCTGCATTAAGCCTCTCAGCTTTTCACTTTTAGCCACTCCCATCTCCTATATAATCTGGATCCTGGCCAGCACTCATTGTCAGAGATAGCTTATGCTATGGCTGGGAGGATAGTAGTTGGTTATTATTGGAGAAGGTGTTTGGTGGATTTATCTGTGACTGTTGCTAGGTATTGAGTGTGTGATAATTCCCTTTCTTCTACTTTGGTTTAATCCCATCCTCCATTCCTCTGTAATATGTGTGAGTATATTTGTTTTGTATTTTCCTTTATTCCTGTTCGTATTACCTTGTCAGTGTGGTTGGTATATTATGGTACTGTCACGCCGTTAACGGCGATAAAGGGGCAGGACGGCGTACTGGGACCCGCACCTGTCCCTGCCACTATAATGGGGCCCTGGCTTTCCCTTATCTCAGGGGTAACTATAATGGTTAGGAGGCCTGAGCCGCCAGCGTATCCCTGTCTCCTGTGCAGGCCCTATCAGTGGCCCCCTCTCCCCCCAAGGGAGGTGGACTGCACCAGTGTATAAATACGACAATTAAACAGGGTATACAGACAAGGTAACTAAAAGTCTCAAACTCACCAAATGCTCACACAACCACAGAGGAAACACAGAGAAGGGAAGAGAAGGAAAAAACTAGGAAGGAAAACAGGTTTAACATGCAACCAAACAGTAGACACCAATCTCTGTAAATAAACCTCCAACACCAACACTACGCTCCATCAACCTCCAAGCCAGGCAGTAGAACTGATCACTGACAATAGCTGAAGTCAGGACTGGGTCTATATAGAGGATCAGAATACAAAAATCCACTTCCTAATACCACGCTCCTTCACACTCCAAGCCAGGCAGCAGAACTGATCACTGACAACAGTTGTAGACAAAGCTGAGTCTATATAGGAGTGGAGATTACCAAAACCAAATCAGCTATGATACATAGCTCTCAGTAACCTCAGTAACAAGGTTTAACTCCTGCCCTGCTGGCACTAGACAGCCAGGTCAGAATTCAGGAGAAGAGCTTCTGTTCATCGTGTGTGAACGAGGCCCAGAGCGCTGCGGTTCTCTGGAACCTCTCTGTCACGGTAGCCCCGTGACAGGTACACTACTACTCCCCTCTTCCCTGGGTGCAGACTAAGGGCGGATTCAAGACTTAAGGCAAGGTACGTGACCCCGGTATCTTCACCATCAGAAGCAATCTGAGGAGCTGGGCTAACTAGTGTGCTCCCTAGCATTAGGGACAGGAAAGGAGACCCTGGTCATGTGACACCCGACAACAGAGTCATGACATTAGCTCTGGCCAAAACCAATTTTTGATCTATTATGGATGCTCTCTCTTTCTCAGCCTGGAGGTGGCAGATCTACGCATGTCGTTTTACAGCACCCTAAAACATCAGGTTTGGGGACAATGACTCCCAGGCAGCCCTTAGTGGAGCCCAATATCTCTTTGCCTGACAGGTTCTCTGGGTGGCGTGACAAGTTAGCGGTGTTCCGGGAGGTCTATAAACTGTACTTCAGGTTACGTCCTTGTTCCTCAGGTACAGAGGGGCAAAGGGTGGGGATAATAATTTCTCCTGTCTGACTCCCAGGAGATCCAGACGGTGGAGGAATTTTTTCTGAGGCTGGGTCTTATATACGGTGACCCCAACCGCGTCTCCTTGGCTGAGTCCAGAATGAGCCAACTTCAGCAAGGAGACCGGCCGGTGGAGGTCTATTACTCCAAGTGCTGAAGGTGGGCCACGGACACTAAGTGGAATGACCCCGCACTCCTTTGCCTGTTCTGTGAGGGGCTCACAGTAAGGGTGAAGGATGCCTTAGCTCTGTATGAGACTCCTGACTCCCTTGAGGCGGCCATGTCTCTGGCGATCCGGGTTAATTGCCATCTTCACCAGAGAAATAGGGAGTCACCTCTGTGCGGGAGGTCCGGGGCCAAGGGAGATCGGGACTGAGTTATCTGAGGAGCCCATGCAGGTGTGTGCGGCAACTCATTTTGGAAAACTCATGTTCTGCTCAAAGGGGGAGTGTGTTTTTACTGTGCTAAAAAGGCCGTTTCGTGGGTACATGACCTTCCCGATCTCACGGTAAACAGCCGCCAGAAAACTAAGGAGCCCGGATTGCGGGGATTTTAGAAAACCGGATGTACATATCTCCTCCGTGGGTAGGACACAATTTTTTCTGCCTGCTGAGATCCATCTGGGCAAAAATAAGGTGGTTGTTTCTGCCTTTCTGGACAGTGGGACAGGGTTTAACTTGATCGACGCTAGGTTCGTCCATGTCAGAGGCGTCAATCCACAAACACTGTCCAGACCTATACCCATAATAGACATCAATCCTGCACCCTTGAGATGGACACTTTATTCAAATTGTCCTAGGGTTACATCCTTAGGTAGGGGCCATACACTCTGAAGTAATAGACTGTTATGTGCTGGAGGGTCCGTCCTCACTTGTGGTTCTACGACTTTCTTGGCTCGCTCTGCACAATCCTCTAGTAGATTGGCAGGCTTGGGAGGTGGTTAAGTGGAGTGAGTATTGTCAAGAAACTGCTTGGGTTAGAGATTTACTAGGGTGGATAACCAGTCTGTGCCTAGTTACCTGTTGGATTTTGGGGATGTGTTCTCGGAGCAGTGGTGCCAAGATCTCCCTCCCCATCGTCCTTATGACTGCGCCATTAATCTTGTCCCTGGGGTCAAGCTGCCCAAGAGCAGACTATATAATATCTCTGGTCCGAGAGGCAGGCCATGAGGGACTGTATCGCGGAAAGTTTGGCAAAGGGTAATATCAGACCATCCTCATCTCCAATTGCTGTGGGGTTTCTCTTTCTAAAGAAGATGGGGGGTACGCCCCTGCCTAGACTTCCACGAACTCAATTAGATCACCGTTCCAGGATCCGTATCCGCTCCCTCCCATACCAGACCTCTTTAATCAGATTGTAGGAGCAAAATGGTTTTGTAAACTGGACCTCAGGGGGGTGTATAATCTTATTCTTGTTAAAGAGGGGGATGAATGGAAAACGGCATTCAGTATGCCTGAGGGACACTATGAGAACACGGTGATGCCATTTGGTTGACTAATGTTCCCGCCGTCTTTCAGTACTTTGTACATTACATCTTTAGTCACCTGGTAGGTAGATTTGTGGTAATCTATATGACATATTAATTTATTCACCTGACCTTGAGTCACACCAGGTACATGTCAGGCAGGTCTTACAGATACTCAGAGACAATAAATTATTTGTCAAATCTAAGAAGTGTATGTTCTCGGTTGATGAGATCCCTTTTCTAGGATATGTGTTATCGTGTACCAGTTTTCACATTGATCCGGTGAAAGTCCTGGCCGTATTGGATGGGGATCGTCCCAAAGAATTGAAGGCGTTACAAAGGTTTTTGGGTTTCCCCAACTACTACTATAAGTTGATCAAAAACTTTTCGGTAGTGGATAACCGCTGAATGATATGACCAGGAAAGGGACAGAGTTTTCCAAGTGGTCCAGTCCGTCCAGGGGGGCATTCGAAACCTTGTGTGTTTTGTATCTGTGCCGACTCTCATACAGCCTGACGTCAGTCAGCCTTTTATTGTAGAAGTTGATGTGTCTGAAGTGGAGGTTGGGGCTGTATTCTCGCAGGGTGCGTCTCCTGGTAAATGGTGTCCATGTGCATACTTTTATGAAAACACTGTCTTCTGCCGGGAAAAAAATTCTGACATTGGTAACAGAGAACACTTGGCCATCAAGTGGGCCTTTGAAGAGTGGCATGATTTTCTGGAGGGGGCAGTTCATCCAGTTATGGTAATCACAGATCATAAGAATCTCATATCTGGAGTCTGCGAAAAATCTAACACCTCGACAGGCAAGATGGGCATTGTTCTTTACCAGGTTTAACTTTTTTGTTACATATAGGCCGGGAACAAGAACATTAAGGTGGATGCCTTATCTCGTTGTTTTCCTGGGGGTGGAAATAATTGTGAACTGGATCCTATACTACAAAAAGGGGTGGTTATGGCATCTATATGCTCCGATCTTGTGAATGAGGTTATTAAGGCTCGGGGACGCCCCTTGTGCCTGACATTGGTGGCCCTTAGACCTTTTGTCTCTGGGTAATGGTTTTGTTTGTGGCTTGTTAGTTCCCTTCGCCTCCAGCGCTCGGGCCAGTGTACCCTTTGCCCCCGCCAGCTGCCTCCATCTTGTGCAGCCCCCCATTTATTACCACCTCTGCAGCTCTCACACTGTCTCTGACTTTTGGCCCCCGCGGACATCGCACTTATGCAGGAGGAAAAGTTCACACCAGATTAAAAATAACCCCAGTAAACGACTGCGCCATGAACACGCGGCGGATTTTACGGTCCATTATCTGGCAGTTTTCGGCGCTGTTCCTTTTCAGGATAATTTAATGGAGTCTGGAGAACGTCTGGGAGCCGGGAGCTGTCCATGGAGATTCAGAACATTTTCACAACCTCGTTTATGTTCCTGGGAGCTGTGATGAGTGTTCACAGGGTCCACAGGTAAATCATCCATTACCAGAATGCTGCGCCTGTCCTGTGTAATCCCCCCTGATGGGAGCCACAACCCTGGGACAGGGGATCAGGGGGCGAGAGCAGAACATTCACCGTCCCAGACATCACTGCTAGAGAAAGAGGGGTGCAGAGAAAATAATGAAGGGCTGCAGAGGAGCAGAGGCTGAGGAGGCAGAAAACAACGGGGCTGCAGAGGTTGGGGGGCAGACAGCAGAGCAGGGGGCAGCAGAGGCTGCGGAGGCAGAGAACAGAACAGGGGGCTGCAGAGGAGCAGAGGTTGGGGGGCAGAAAACAACGGGGCTGCAGAGGTTGGGGGCAGAGAGCAGAGCAGGGGGCAGCAGAGGCTGCGGAGGCAGAGAACAGAACAGGGGGCTGCGGAGGCAGAGAACAGAACGGGACAGCAGAGGCTGAGGAGGCAGAGAACAGAACAGGGGGCTGCAGAGGTTGGGGGGGCAGAGAACAGAACAGGGGACAGCAGAGGCTGAGGAGGCAGAGAACAGAACAGGGGGCTGCAGAGGTTGGGGCCAGAGAGTAGAACAGGGGGCAGCAGAGAGACTGAGGAGGCAGAGAATAGAACAGGGGGCTGCAGAGGTTAGGGGGCAGAGAACAGAACAGGAGACAGCAGAGGCTAAGGAGGCAGAGACCAGAACGGGGCAGCGGAGGAGCAGAGGTTGGGGGTAGAGAACAGAACGGGGCAGCGGAGGAGCAGAGGTTGGGGGGTAGAGAACAGAACGGGGCAGCGGAGGAGCAGAGGTTGGGGGGTAGAGAACAGAACAGGGGGCAGCGGAGGCTGAGGAGGCAGAGGGCAGAACAGGGGGCAGCAGAGGCTGAGGAAGCAGAGAATAGAACAGAGGGCGGCAGAGGCTGAGGAGGCAGAGAGCAGAACGGGGCAGCAGAGGCTGAGGAGGCAGAGAACAGAACGGGGCAGCAGAGGCTGAGGAGGCAGAGAACAACGGGGCAGCGGAGGAGCAGAGGTTGGGGGGTAGAGAACAGAACAGGGGGCAGCGGAGGCTGAGGAGGCAGAGAACAGAACAGGGGGCAGCAGAGGCTGAGGAGGCAGAGAGCAGAACGGGGCAGCAGAGGCTGAGGAGGCAGAGAACAACGGGGCAGCGGAGGAGCAGAGGTTGGGGGGTAGAGAACAGAACAGGGGGCAGCGGAGGCTGAGGAGGCAGAGAACAGAACAGAGGGCAGCAGAGGCTGAGGAGGCAGAGAGCAGAATGGGGCAGCAGAGGCTGAGGAGGCAGAGAACAACGGGGCAGCGGAGGAGCAGAGGTTGGGGGGTAGAGAACAGAACAGGGGGCAGCGGAGGCTGAGGAGGCAGAGAGCAGAACAGGGGGCAGCAGAGGCTGAGGAGGCAGAGAGCAGAATGGGGCAGCAGAGGCTGAGGAGGCAGAGAACAACGGGGCAGCGGAGGAGCAGAGGTTGGGGGGTAGAGAACAGAACAGGGGGCAGCGGAGGCTGAGGAGGCAGAGAACAGAACAGGGGGCAGCAGAGGCTGAGGAGGCAGAGAGCAGAACAGGGGGCAGCAGAGGCTGAGGAAGCAGAGAATAGAACAGAGGGCAGCAGAGGCTGAGGAGGCAGAGAGCAGAACGGGGCAGCAGAGGCTGAGGAGGCAGAGAACAACGGGGCAGCGGAGGAGCAGAGGTTGGGGGGTAGAGAACAGAACAGGGGGCAGCGGAGGCTGAGGAGGCAGAGAACAGAACAGGGGGCAGCAGAGGCTGAGGAGGCAGAGAGCAGAACAGGGGGCAGCAGAGGCTGAGGAAGCAGAGAATAGAACAGAGGGCAGCAGAGGCTGAGGAGGCAGAGAACAGAACGGGGCAGCAGAGGCTGAGGAGGCAGAGAACAGAACGGGGCAGCAGAGGCTGAGGAGGCAGAGAGCAGAACGGGGCAGCAGAGGCTGAGGAGGCAGAGAACAGAACAGGGGGCAGCAGAGGCTGAGGAAGCAGAGAATAGAACAGAGGGCAGCAGAGGCTGAGGAGGCAGAGAACAGAACGGGGCAGCAGAGGCTGAGGAGGCAGAGAACAGAACGGGGCAGCAGAGGCTGAGGAGGCAGAGAGCAGAACGGGGCAGCAGAGGCTGAGGAGGCAGAGAACAGAACAGGGGGCAGCAGAGGCTGAGGAAGCAGAGAATAGAACAGAGGGCAGCAGAGGCTGAGGAGGCAGAGAACAGAACGGGGCAGCAGAGGCTGAGGAGGCAGAGAACAGAACGGGGCAGCAGAGGCTGAGGAGGCAGAGAACAGAACGGGGCAGCAGAGGCTGAGGAGGCAGAGAACAGAACGGGGCAGCAGAGGCTGAGGAGGCAGAGAACAACGGGGCAGCGGAGGAGCAGAGGTTGGGGGGTAGAGAACAGAACAGGGGGCAGCGGAGGCTGAGGAGGCAGAGAACAGAACAGGGGGCAGCAGAGGCTGAGGAGGCAGAGAGCAGAACGGGGCAGCAGAGGCTGAGGAGGCAGAGAACAACGGGGCAGCGGAGGAGCAGAGGTTGGGGGGTAGAGAACAGAACAGGGGGCAGCGGAGGCTGAGGAGGCAGAGAACAGAACAGAGGGCAGCAGAGGCTGAGGAGGCAGAGAGCAGAATGGGGCAGCAGAGGCTGAGGAGGCAGAGAACAACGGGGCAGCGGAGGAGCTGAGGTTGGGGGGTAGAGAACAGAACAGGGGGCAGCGGAGGCTGAGGAGGCAGAGAGCAGAACAGGGGGCAGCAGAGGCTGAGGAGGCAGAGAGCAGAATGGGGCAGCAGAGGCTGAGGAGGCAGAGAACAACGGGGCAGCGGAGGAGCAGAGGTTGGGGGGTAGAGAACAGAACAGGGGGCAGCGGAGGCTGAGGAGGCAGAGAACAGAACAGGGGGCAGCAGAGGCTGAGGAGGCAGAGAGCAGAACAGGGGGCAGCAGAGGCTGAGGAAGCAGAGAATAGAACAGAGGGCAGCAGAGGCTGAGGAGGCAGAGAGCAGAACGGGGCAGCAGAGGCTGAGGAGGCAGAGAACAACGGGGCAGCGGAGGAGCAGAGGTTGGGGGGTAGAGAACAGAACAGGGGGCAGCGGAGGCTGAGGAGGCAGAGAACAGAACAGGGGGCAGCAGAGGCTGAGGAGGCAGAGAGCAGAACAGGGGGCAGCAGAGGCTGAGGAAGCAGAGAATAGAACAGAGGGCAGCAGAGGCTGAGGAGGCAGAGAACAGAACGGGGCAGCAGAGGCTGAGGAGGCAGAGAACAGAACGGGGCAGCAGAGGCTGAGGAGGCAGAGAGCAGAACGGGGCAGCAGAGGCTGAGGAGGCAGAGAACAGAACAGGGGGCAGCAGAGGCTGAGGAAGCAGAGAATAGAACAGAGGGCAGCAGAGGCTGAGGAGGCAGAGAACAGAACGGGGCAGCAGAGGCTGAGGAGGCAGAGAACAGAACGGGGCAGCAGAGGCTGAGGAGGCAGAGAGCAGAACGGGGCAGCAGAGGCTGAGGAGGCAGAGAACAACGGGGCAGCGGAGGAGCAGAGGCTGGGGGGCAGAGAAAAGAACAGGGGGCAGCAGGGGAGCAGGTGTCAATAATCAACCTAAGTACTTGATTGAGATCAGTCGCACTGGGCATCACGGGCCCCCCAGCAACGCTGCCCCTGAGGCCCACTCTGCAGATATTAGTGGCTGCAGATGGGGGCGCTGTTCTATTTACTGCTGTTCCTTTCTGTAATTTCTCCCTTCAGATAAATAAATGACATGATTCATGCGGCCGTTATCTGCACATAGTGCTGCACTAAGCACTGCTCATGTGGGGCCCACCGGGGGATTCACCTGTTCTTCGGTGGACCAGTCCGAGCTTGATTACGATGCTGTTTGTGGGTCCATCACATCCATAAATTCTGCCCCATAATCTCCAGAGAAATCCATACAGGTCATCTCTGATTCTGTTTGTCATTCCTGATATTCACACAGCTGAGGGTTTGCTACGTTTGTATCCTGTCTAGTCACTGCTCTGTCACCTTCACAGCCTGGACTCTGGAAAGAAATAGTTTATCTGCACTGATACATTGTAACAATGCTGGGACTGTCTAGACTAAACACACTGGAGCAAACCTCAACTGTGGAAAGTGTTAAAGCATGTCCTTAATAATGTTTCCATTATTGAGATCAAGCAGAGATGCTGAGACTGCTCTCCAGCTGAGTGATACAATGTATCAGTGCAGGTAAAATGTAACAAACTATCAGGACAGAGATTTGTGCCTCTGGGGACTGTAAGGGCCGAATACACTGAAGCAAATCTGCGCTGTGGGAAATATCACGCCAGGTCCTCAGGCTGCTGATATAGCTACGTATGTTCCCATTCAAAACAGCAAGCAGAGATCCTGAAAATGATAAAGAACTGAGAACCATAAAAAGTATTAGAAAGTTGTAGATGATATCAGATGTGAGGATCTGATGGAGAAGAAATGTAACAAGCGGATTATTGATGTCACAGATATTAGTCTTGTACAGCACTGGAGTAAGGGGGTCTAATTCGCTAAAGGGAATCTGTCGGTAGGTTGTGCGATGTAATCTGAGAGCAGCTTGATGTAGGGGCTGAGACCCTGACTCCAGCTTTGTGTCACTTGCTGCAGGTTTGATACAATCCCTGTTTTATCTGCTCCAGATCTAGCAATTCTCTGCTGAGCGCTATATAACCCCACCCACACCACTGATTGACAGCTTTCCGTGTATACTCTGTGTGACGCCCAAGAGACCGGGATACCCAGCACCGGACCAATGGGGTTTGTCTGTTGAGGGGGGTGTCACGGGTGGCTTGACCCGGTACTGTGGCCTCAGGCAATGCACAGTGTAAAGGGTATCGTGAGGGAACAGGCACTTACTTGATCAGCAGCAGGTTCTCCCAGCGGTGATGATCCCAATCCTGGATAGATGGCTATTGTCCAAATGAAAGACTGAGGCACTGAAACGTTTAACCAGTTTACTTTAACAAAAAAGGATTTACAACCAGTCCTGTCACCGGAGTCTGTATGGGAACTCTGAGTTACTTTGACCCTGCCGGGGTCTTCGCCTCTTATTGTGCGCAATTTCTGTGTGGCCCTGCTGCTGTATGTGAACTGGCTGCCGGCCCAATCTGTCCCCTCCGGGTCCTGGTTCGACGGGCAACCCGAGTCCTTTTATCGGCTTACCCCCTCCGGGAGTACCGCTGAACTCTGTGTCTGTTGCTGCATCCGACCCTAGTGAAGCTGATATCACCTCACGTTTTTCCGGTTGCTGTATTATATGTAATGAATACAGCCACGGATCCGGTATCCGTCTTTGCGCCTGTTCTGGGTAGTGATTAATGCTACCCGGTTCTCACAATGTCCTTTTTCTCTATCCCTCTTCTCCTCAGGCCGGTGATTTAGGCCTGGTAACAGTCACAGGGCTGTTAGAGATTCAACTGTATGACCTCTCACTATCAGCTCCTTAGCCCAACTGCCATTTCTTCTCTCAGACCAGAATGGATCAAGGGGAGTCTCTGGAGCTCCCCCTTCTGGCCGGAGGTGGTAGTGCAGTCTTGCTATTTTAGTATTTGTACTTACTGTCAGTAACTATTTTTGTGGCAAATACCCCTAGGGGTGCCACATTCCCCCTTAGTTAAGAACAGTACTCCGGGACTGTGGGACAATAACATTTTGAAATAACAATTAATATGTACAGAGTCTTAAAAATGAAAAGTTACAAAAACCACTCAAGGAAACAAAAATAGAGTTCTGTAAAAAGTCACTTCAAATAGCGTCCATTAATACAGTTCTATACTTGAAGGTATTAGGAAAGGCACTGTACTTAGTGTCCAGGAATTTAGTTCCATTTTTCCAACGGAGTTATCAATATAAAGTCTAAAGAAAGTTCAAAAAGAGCGAGGAGCAAAGTTCAAAAAGCAGTCTTTCCGGAGCTTTGATTTAGTGCCTCCGGGCTGATAAAAAGTTCAAGAATATGCAATAAGTTCATACAGACAAGTCTCTGTAGGCACTGGGCTTAAACGTTGCAGACTGATAACAATGACTATACTACATTTTCTGTTTAACTATATACGGCATAACATATATACAATTCACATTATGAGCTTTATAGTTGGTAATCTGCATACCTGGCCGGTAATTGACCCTGGGTACTACGCTGTGATCTACGTAATAGCGGTGTCTCTTCATGTGGTGTACTACTGTCTACTGCGGATGTAGTATCTGCCCGCTCTGCTAAAGATAATTCCACGACTATGGAGTTGGCAAGTCCACCGTGAATGGGATTACTCTGACCAGGAATCTGTTCTTCCTGGCCTGGAACCTCCTGTAGTACGGGGTCAGCCTCTTCCTGTCTTGGGACTTCTGGTATTGGGTTTGGTGTTGGGTAAAAGGTCACCATGGGAATCACTACTGCACCATGGTATGTTAGTAGGGTTTTGGGAAAGTCTCCTATACAGGTGTGATACACTTCCTCTTCTTTTTCCTTTACTGGTTGAACCTGTATGGGTTGAATAACTTCTGGTTCTGGCTGGACAACGTCTGGCTCTTTCAATGCTTCCGGACATAATTTAAGATTGTCTCTTGACACTAGTACAGATGTTAAGCCTCCGTTTTTGCTAATGAGACACATTTTAGGATTATCCACTCTTGTTGGTAAAACTGTGTAGGGTACGGCTTCCCACTGATTGTCCAGTTTATTGGTTCGACGATTTCTCTTGAGCACTTGGTCACCTGGTCTTAATGGGGTCGCTAGAGCATTCTGGTTGAAAGTTCGCTCTTGTCTTTCTCTAGTTTGCTGAAGGCTTCTTTCCACACTCTCTTGCACTTGGCGATACTGCTTTTGCCGTATGATATCCCAATTGGAGTCTTGAACTTCTGCGTCTGGTTTCAGAATTCCCATTTCTAGATCGATTGGTAATTGGCCGGGTCTTGCACGCATAAGGTAAGCTGGGGTGCAGTTGGTGGAGCTCACCGGGACATGATTATACAGATCCACCAAGTCAGGCAATTTCTCTGGCCATTGATTCCTTTCTGCCTCAGGTAAAGTCTTTAGTAGTTCTATTACAATATGGTTCATCTTCTCGCATAAGCCGTTTGTTTGTGGATGATAGGCCGTCGTCCGGATCTTTTTGCAACCATACATATTACAGAATTCTCTGAAGATCTCTGATTCAAAGGCTGTACCTTGGTCGGTGAGAACCTGTTCCGGATATCCATGGGGTCTACAAAAGTACGTTTGGAACGCTTTGGCTGCTGTTTTTGCTGTCAGATCTTTTACGGGTACTACTACCAAGAAGCGTGAATAATGGTCCACGATGGTCAAGGCATAGACATAGCCAGACCGGCTTGGTGTCAACTTCACGTGGTCCATGGCTACAAGTTCAAGTGGTTGTTTGGTGATTATGGGCTGCAGTGGTGCTCTTTGGTTCTTTTGATCGTTTCTTCTGAGGTTGCACGGGCCACAATTTCTGCACCACTGTTCGATTGATTTTCTCATCCCGACCCAATAAAATCTTTCTCTTAGAAGTACTTCTAACTTTTTCCAACCGAAGTGACCAGCACCATTATGGTAAGCTTCGAGGACCATCTTGACATCTTGTTTAGGCACGATAATCTGCCAAACCAATTCATGTGTTTTCGGATTGGTGTACCTTCTACAGAGCTTCCCTTGATACAGGAACATTTTGCCTCTCTCTTTCCAGAGTTGATGCGTCTCTTCTGGGGCATCCTCATCGGGATATGCACTTTGCTCAGTTAACAGTTCCTTCACCAACTTCACAGCCGGATTGCTGTCTTGGGTGTCAGCCCATCTATGGTGTGCTAACGGATTTAAATTCACCTCTTGTTGTTTCTGATAGGTACTTGACTGATGATGTTTTGCCTTGGGATGATGGAAGGCTGATAGTTCAATTTCTTCAAGCTCCCCCATTTCTTCTTCTACATCTCTCAAGTGTGGCATCCGGGATAGGGCATCGGCATTTCCATTCTTGCGACCTGCTCGATACTTGATTATGAAGTTGTAATTAGATAACCGGGCTATCCATCGCTGTTCTAACGCACCTAATTTGGCTGTGTCCAGGTGGGTCAACGGATTGTTGTCAGTATAGACAATAAATTCTGCAGCGGCCAGATAGTGTTTGAAACGCTCCGTCACAGCCCAAACTACTGCCAGTAGTTCCAATTTGAAGGAGCTGTAATTTTCTGAATTTCTTTCAGTAGGCCGGAGCTTTCTACTTGCAAAGGCGATGACTTTCTCCCGACCTTCTTGCTTTTGTGACAGCACCGCTCCTAGTCCCACATTACTGGCATCGGTGTAGAGGATGAAAGGTTGATGGTAATCTGGGTATGCCAGAACCTCTTCTCCGGTTAGTGCCTTCTTTAGTTGTTCAAAGGAGTCTTCCCTTTCGTCGTTCCACTGGAAAGGAGGGTTTCGGTTTGAAGGTTTCTTCGTCTGCCCTACCAAGGTGTCTTGCAAGGGTGCTGCCAACTTGGTAAATCCTTTTATAAATCTGCGATAGTAACCCACCAATCCCAGGAATTGTCTCACTTCTTTTGCGCTGGTAGGTCTTGGCCAATCCCTTATGGAGCTTATTTTCTCGGGATCTGGTGCTACTCCCTCCGAACTCACGATGTGTCCCAGGTACTGTACCTTTGGCTTGAGAAGGTGACATTTGGATGGCTTGACTTTCATGCCATACCTGGATAAGGCTTCGAACACTTCTGCCAGGTCTATTAAGTGTTGTTCGTAAGTCTTTGAGTAGACGATCACATCATCTAGGTACAGGAGGACGGTCTCGAAGTTCTTGTGTCCGAGGCAGCATTCCATCAGCCGCTGGAAGGTACCGGATGCATTGCAGAGTCCGAACGGCATGCGATTAAATTCACATAGACCCATTGGTGTGGTGAATGCCGTCTTTTCCTTATCTCGCTCAGCCACAGGGACTTGCCAATACCCGCTTGTTAAGTCTAAGGTGGAAAAATAATTAGCAGATTTCAAAGCAGTTAAGGACTCTTCTATCCTAGGCAAGGGGTAGGCGTCTTTATGGGTGATGTTATTAATCTTCCGGTAGTCTACGCACATTCTCATGGTTCCGTCCTTTTTTTTGACAATCACTAGAGGGGCCGCCCAGGGGCTACAGCTGTCTCTTATTACCCCGGCCTGTTTCATCTCCCTCAGCATATCTTTTGCACATTGATAGTGAGCGGGCGGTATGGGTCTATATCTTTCTTTTATTGGGGGATGGTCACCTGTGGGGATTGTGTGTTCTACCCCTTCTATCCGTCCGAAGTCCAATGGGTGTTTACTGAAGACTTGTTCATATTCCGTCACTAGCCTATACACCCCTTGTTTTTGATGGGTAGGTGTTGAATTTATGCCCACGTGTAGCTGTTGGCACCAATCCTCCATTTCTCCATCTGAGCCATTGCCTTCCACCTGACAGGTTGGTTCTAAGGGCTCAATGGTTGTGATGGCATTGTTGTCAACAGTATATAGCTTTGCCATTGTAGCATACCTTGGCAAAGTGACCTCTTCCTCTCCACAGTTCAAAAGTCGTACCGGCACTCGTCCCCGGTGTACCTCGACTATCCCTCGTGCTGTGAGTATAGTGGGCCTGCTGTCGGTGTACACTGGTTCTATTAAGGCTTGATAATCTCGTCCCTTAGTACCAATGGCTGCTCTACACCATACCAGCATTTCTGTTTTTGGTGGGATTACAATAGATGTTGGATCACTTACCCTCACACTGCCGATTTCTCCACCTGCAACTTCTACCTGTTGCCTTAACATCAATACTTTTATTTCCCTCCGGAGAACTCTCTGCTGGCAGGATTGGGCAGTTTCAGCAATTTGCTGTAAGACAGAAATGACTTCGGAAAAGCAGTTCTCTAACACATTCATTCCTATCAATACAGTTGGTTCACAGTTCCACCGGTCAACATCAACAACAATTATACCCTGTTTCTTCAATTCTACTTTACCAATCTTTATGGTCATCTCCCTGAATCCTAGTTTCGGTACCAACTTACCATTACTGGCCCATATATCTAGTTCAACATCAGAGGGCCCTTTATCAATATCTGCATCAGCCCAGTACCTCTTATAAAGGATATACGGTATAGATGAAATCTGGGAACCTGTGTCCAGCAAAGCGTTGAGGGGCATTCCGTCCAGCACGATAGGGATAATGGGTCGTCCTCCGATGTACCTGTCGTGCCAGGGTGTTGGGCCTTGAAAGTTCATTCCTGCGAAGCGGCCCGCATTCCCAGGGGATTCCCGTTTAAATCACAATCTCGTGCAAAGTGGCCCGGCTGCTGGCAACGGCGGCAAATGGGCTGTCCATCCGGTTGGTAGCGGTCGCGGGGTCGTCCTCTCCATGTCGGGTATCTCCGGGGTCTCATCCATGGAACATCTTCTCTACGGTTTGCCAACTCCATCTTGGGTCCTCTCATCTCCTGCATGGTTTTAGCCATTGAAGCAACAACATCAGTTAAAGAGTCAAGCTTTTGATGAAGAGCCTCATTAGTACTGGGCCCCAGGGGCTTAGCAATGGCCCCGGACATAGCTGATGTCACTGGCACTCCATGTTGTTGAGGTGCCTCTGCCATGGGTTGCGCAGGATCCTGATCCCGAGGTGCCTCTGCCAGCTGGAGACGTATAACGCTCTCCTTTAATTGGGCAAATGTCAATTCAGGGTTCTTAAAAACAAGCATGCTCACATGCCCCCGGTGAGAAGGGGTGTAGAGTCCCTCAATAAATTGATCTCTTAGCAGTTTATCCGCTCCGGTGTTAAAAATGGGTTCAGCCAGTGTAAGTGATTTAAGGGCTTCCTGCAGGTTTAAGGCAAAGTCTCTCACGCCCTCATTAGCTTTTTGTTTGCAATTAAAGAATCGTATTTTAGCTTTGCTGCTGGCCGTGGTTTCAAATGTAGCTTTTAATCCAGCAAATATGCGTTCAACAGTGCCTTTTAGATCAGCTGCCCATGCTGTGACTTCTCGCTTAGCATGGCCACTTAACTGCATCATCAGGAGACTAACACGCTGAACTTCACCCACGGGGAACATGTCAAAATGGGCCAGCATCTTTTCTCTGAAATCGTCAAGGGTATTAGGCTCACCTTCATACATTGGAAGCCATGGGCCACCCGGGGTATATGGCATCAGCACCGGCATGATGGGCGCCACTCCTTGCACCGCTGCGCTGCCGGACTCTCTATTGACACTCTGTCTTTCAGCTGCATTAGCGTTGCCGAGTGCTGCGGCGTCTCCGTGCTGCGACATACTGTGCCCCCTTAGTTAATCCGGACCCTTCCGGTCCTCCGCTTCCGTCGGGATAGTGTAGATTCGTTCCGCTGTGCAGCAGGATCGGTTTTCCCCTTGCTCTGATGTCAGAGCGCTCAGCTTGGTGCCGCCCACAATGACACGCCCCCTGCTGCTCCCACCCACCGCGCTTTGTAATGGCGGATTCTGAAGTTTTTCAGTTAGACTGGGGCTCAGGTGATGGCGTAGCTCAATTAACAGTCTCGTGCCTAACGGTTATGAAGTGATTACCTCAGGGGATGGCGGCCATCTTTACTCCATTATAACCAATGGGGAAAAGTCACTTTCAATAGTTTTCAATGGAGAATGGATTTTTCTTTAATAAAGTCAATTTTCAAGATTTTTCATCCAAGTTTTCACAGTTTTGGGCTCCAATCACGGCACACAATACCCGGTATACGGGCTGGCTAGATCCTGTTCGTGACGCCAATTGTGACGCCCAAGAGACCGGGATACCCAGCACCGGACCAATGGGGTTTGTCTCTTGAGGGGGGTGTCACGGGTGGCTTGACCCGGTGCTGTGGCCTCAGGCAATGCACAGTGTAAAGGGTATCGTGAGGGAACAGGCACTTACTTGATCAGCAGCAGGTTCTCCCAGCGGTGACGATCCCAATCCTGGATAGATGGCTATTGTCCAAATGAAAGACTGAGGCACTGAAACGTTTAACCAGTTTACTTTAACATAAAAGGATTTACAACCAGTCCTGTCACCGGAGTCTGTATGGGAACTCTGAGTTACTTTGACCCTGCCGGGGTCTTCGCCTCTTATTGTGCGCAATTTCTGTGTGGCCCTGCTGCTGTATGTGAACTGGCTGCCGGCCCAATCTGTCCCCTCCGGGTCCTGGTTCGACGGGCAACCCGAGTCCTTTTATCGGCTTACCCCCTCCAGGAGTACCGCTGAACTCTGTGTCTGTTGCTGCGTCCGACCCTAGTGAAGCTGATATCACCTCACGTTTTTCCGGTTGCTGTATTATATATAATGAATACAGCCACGGATCCGGTATCCGTCTTTGCGCCTGTTCTGGGTAGTGATTAATGCTACCCGGTTCTCACAATGTCCTTTTTCTCTATCCCTCTTCTCCTCAGGCCGGTGATTTAGGCCTGGTAACAGTCACAGGGCTGTTAGAGATTCAACTGTATGACCTCTCACTATCAGCTCCTTGGCCCAACTGCCATTTCTTCTCTCAGACCAGAATGGATCAAGGGGAGTCTCTGGAGCTCCCCCTTCTGGCCGGAGGTGGTAGTGCAGTCTTGCTATTTTAGTATTTGTACTTACTGTCAGTAACTATTTTTGTGGCAAATACCCCTAGGGGTGCCACATCTGCATAGGCAGAAAACTGCCAATCAGTGGTGGGGCGGGGTTTTACAGAGCAGGACTAGGAAGCACCAGACACCTAGTCCTGTAGTGAGAATCTCCTGCTAATAAAAAACGAGTTCATTGAAACAGCAAAACACAGCCCAATAAGTGACACATCACTGGAATCAGGGTCTCTGCCCCCACATCATGTTGCTCTCAGATTATATAGCAAAAACATATCAAGTTCTGAGGTACACGTCCAGTCAGTTGAATAAAAAATGTATTAACGGTTCTGGCATCATTCACACCTCTATCTCCCATCTCTCGGTCGGTGTGGACCCCACTGTCCTGGCCGCAGGTTCCACCCACACACCTGAGCCCCCCATTCTTCATGTCTGCAGTCTCCGCTCTAAATCTTTTCTGCTTGCTCCAAAATGTCAAGACGAAAATGTAGAAGCTTGTGGAGGTCGGGAGGTCGCAGCGACTAATCTTCCCCTGACACGTCCTGCTCCTTGTTGCATGCTCCCTGTACTGTAAGGGCCAGAGGTCAGCGGGGTCCGGCACCCAGGCTTCCGAGGGAAATTCCTGCAGAGTTCTGGACCCTAGGAGTCCTGATTGGGCTTTATAGACCCTAATCCTGGCGCGTTCCCATGTACAGGGCACAGGGGCCACACGTGGGAAGCGGATGGGCAGGGGTACACCCTACATGCAGTCGTGCGTCATTGCACCCAGCTTTCCCAGAGTCCGGATCTGCAGCTAGTGTGTCCCCAGGAAAGGTCATCAATAAGCCACTGTACCGTGGCCAGGGTATGTAGATACAGGGCTACACACCATAAAGTAATATGGAGACTCTATAGTGCCTGGCGTGTATTGGGGGTCCCAGCACGGACCTCTGCGCCCCTCTGACAGCACCACTGGGATCTGTAGTTGTAGGCGTCCATAGTGGTGGTCATATACTATGGTAGTTCTGACCCACAGTATTAACGCCACAATGTTGTGGATATACTGGTTTTCATTCACTGACGGCAACTAGAATTTATAGGACCACCTTCACCAAAACATAAGGGGTATTTGCTCTGGCTCTGACACTTTTCTTAGGTTTGTGAGACTTAGGGGTGCTCCCTCCTACAACAGAGGCAGACATAATTGGTGCAATCTGTGCAGCCACACAGGGGTCCGAGCAGTCAGTGCAGCCACACAGGGGTCCGAGCAGTCAGTGCAGTCTGTGCAGCCACACAGGGGTCCGAGCAGTCAGTACAGCCACACAGGGGTCCGAGCAGTCAGTGCAGACTGTGCAGCCATACAGGGGTCCGAGCAGTCAGTGCAGACTGTGCAGCCACACAGGGGTCCGAGCAGTCAGTGCAGACTGTGCAGCCACACAGGGGTCCGAGCAGTCAGTACAGCCACACAGGGGTCCGAGCAGTCAGTGCAGACTGTGCAGCCATACAGGGGTCCGAGCAGTCAGTGCAGTCTGTGCAGCCACACAGGGGTCCGAGCAGTCAGTGCAGACTGTGCAGCCACACAGGGGTCCGAGCAGTCAGTACAGACTGTGCAGCCACACAGGGGTCCGAGCAGTCAGTACAGCCACACAGGGGTCCGAGCAGTCAGTGCAGACTGTGCAGCCATACAGGGGTCCGAGCAGTCAGTGCAGTCTGTGCAGCCACACAGGGGTCCGAGCAGTCAGTACAGCCACACAGGGGTCCGAGCAGTCAGTGCAGACTGTGCAGCCATACAGGGGTCCGAGCAGTCAGTGCAGTCTGTACAGCCACACAGGGGTCCGAGCAGTCAGTGCAGACTGTGCAGCCACACAGGGGTCCGAGCAGTCAGTACAGACTGTGCAGCCACACAGGGGTCCGAGCAGTCAGTACAGCCACACAGGGGTCCGAGCAGTCAGTGCAGACTGTGCAGCCATACAGGGGTCCGAGCAGTCAGTGCAGTCTGTGCAGCCACACAGGGGTCCGAGCAGTCAGTACAGCCACACAGGGGTCCGAGCAGCCAGTGCAGACTGTGCAGCCATACAGGGGTCCGAGCAGTCAGTGCAGTCTGTGCAGCCACACAGGGGTCCGAGCAGTCAGTACAGCCACACAGGGGTCCGAGCAGTCAGTGCAGACTGTGCAGCCATACAGGGGTCCGAGCAGTCAGTGCAGCCACACAGGGGTCCGAGCAGTCAGTACAGCCACACAGGGGTCCGAGCAGTCAGTGCAGACTGTGCAGCCATACAGGGGTCCGAGCAGTCAGTGCAGTCTGTGCAGCCACACAGGGGTCCGAGCAGTCAGTACAGCCACACAGGGGTCCGAGCAGTCAGTGCAGACTGTGCAGCCATACAGGGGTCCGAGCAGTCAGTGCAGTCTGTGCAGCCACACAGGGGTCCGAGCAGTCAGTACAGCCACACAGGGGTCCGAGCAGTCAGTGCAGACTGTGCAGCCATACAGGGGTCCGAGCAGTCAGTGCAGACTGTGCAGCCACACAGGGGTCCGAGCAGTCAGTGCAGACTGTGCAGCCACACAGGGGTCCGAGCAGTCAGTACAGCCACACAGGGGTCCGAGCAGTCAGTGCAGACTGTGCAGCCATACAGGGGTCCGAGCAGTCAGTGCAGTCTGTGCAGCCACACAGGGGTCCGAGCAGTCAGTGCAGACTGTGCAGCCACACAGGGGTCCGAGCAGTCAGTACAGACTGTGCAGCCACACAGGGGTCCGAGCAGTCAGTACAGCCACACAGGGGTCCGAGCAGTCAGTGCAGACTGTGCAGCCATACAGGGGTCCGAGCAGTCAGTGCAGTCTGTGCAGCCACACAGGGGTCCGAGCAGTCAGTACAGCCACACAGGGGTCCGAGCAGTCAGTGCAGACTGTGCAGCCATACAGGGGTCCGAGCAGTCAGTGCAGTCTGTACAGCCACACAGGGGTCCGAGCAGTCAGTGCAGACTGTGCAGCCACACAGGGGTCCGAGCAGTCAGTACAGACTGTGCAGCCACACAGGGGTCCGAGCAGTCAGTACAGCCACACAGGGGTCCGAGCAGTCAGTGCAGACTGTGCAGCCATACAGGGGTCCGAGCAGTCAGTGCAGTCTGTGCAGCCACACAGGGGTCCGAGCAGTCAGTACAGCCACACAGGGGTCCGAGCAGTCAGTGCAGACTGTGCAGCCATACAGGGGTCCGAGCAGTCAGTGCAGTCTGTGCAGCCACACAGGGGTCCGAGCAGTCAGTACAGCCACACAGGGGTCCGAGCAGTCAGTGCAGACTGTGCAGCCATACAGGGGTCCGAGCAGTCAGTGCAGCCACACAGGGGTCCGAGCAGTCAGTACAGCCACACAGGGGTCCGAGCAGTCAGTGCAGACTGTGCAGCCATACAGGGGTCCGAGCAGTCAGTGCAGTCTGTGCAGCCATACAGGGGTCCGAGCAGTCAGTGCAGTCTGTGCAGCCACACAGGGGTCCGAGCAGTCAGTACAGCCACACAGGGGTCCGAGCAGTCAGTGCAGACTGTGCAGCCATACAGGGGTCCGAGCAGTCAGTGCAGTCTGTGCAGCCACACAGGGGTCCGAGCAGTCAGTACAGCCACACAGGGGTCCGAGCAGTCAGTGCAGACTGTGCAGCCATACAGGGGTCCGAGCAGTCAGTGCAGACTGTGCAGCCACACAGGGGTCCGAGCAGTCAGTGCAGACTGTGCAGCCACACAGGGGTCCGAGCAGTCAGTGCAGTCTGTGCAGCCACACAGGGGTCCGAGCAGTCAGTACAGACTGTGCAGCCACACAGGGGTCCGAGCAGTCAGTGCAGTCTGTGCAGCCACACAGTGGTCCGAGCTCTCAGTGCAGCCACACAGGGGTCTGAGCAGTCAGTACAGTCAGTGCAGCCACACAGGGGTCCGAGCAGTCAGTGCAGACAGTGCAGCCACACAGGGGTCCGAGCAGTCAGTGCAGACAGTGCAGCCACACAGGGGTCCGAGCAGTCAGTACAGACTGTGCAGGCACACAGGGGTCCGAGCAGTCAGTACAGACTGTGCAGTCACACAGGGGTCCGAGCAGTCAGTACAGACTGTGCAGTCACACAGGGGTCCGAGCAGTCAGTGCAGACTGTGCAGCCACACAGGGGTCCGAGCAGTCAGTGCAGTCTGTGCAACCACACAGGGGACCGAGCAGTCAGTGCAGACTGTGCAGCCACACAGGGGTCCGAGCGGTCAGTACAGACTGTGCAGCCACACAGGGGTCCGAGCGGTCAGTGCAGACTGTGCAGCCACACAGGGGTCCGAGCGGTCAGTACAGACTGTGCAGCCACACAGGGGTCCGAGCGGTCAGTGCAGACTGTGCAGCCACACAGGGGTCCGAGCAGTCAGTACAGACTGTGCAGCCACACAGGGGTCCGAGCAGTCAGTGCAGACTGTGCAGCCACACAGGGGTCCGAGCAGTCAGTGCAGACAGTGCAGCCACACAGGGGTCCGAGCAGTCAGTAAAGACTGTGCAGCCACACAGGGGTACGAGCGGTCAGTGCAGACTGTGCAGCCACACAGAGGTCCGAGCAGTCAGTACAGACTGTGCAGCCACACAGGGGTCCGAGCAGTCAGTGCAGACTGTGCAGCCACACAGGGGTCCGAGCAGTCAGTGCAGACAGTGCAGCCACACAGGGGTCCGAGCAGTCAGTAAAGACTGTACAGCCACACAGGGGTCCGAGCAGTCAGTGCAGACTGTGCAGCCACACAGGGGTACGAGCAGTCAGTGCAGACTGTGCAGCCACACAGGGGTCCGAGCGGTCAGTACAGACTGTGCAGCCACACAGGGGTCCGAGCGGTCAGTGCAGACTGTGCAGCCACACAGGGGTCCGAGCGGTCAGTGCAGACTGTGCAGCCACACAGGGGTCCGAGCCGTCAGTAAAGACTGTGCAGCCACACAGTGGTACGAGCAGTCAGTACAGACTGTGCAGGCACACAGGGGTCCGAGCGGTCAGTGCAGACTGTGCAGCCACACAGGGGTCTGAGCAGTCAGTACAGACTGTGCAGCCACACAGGGGTCCGAGCAGTCAGTGCAGACTGTGCAGCCACACAGGGGTCCGAGCAGTCAGTGCAGACTGTGCAGCCACACAGGGGTCCGAGCAGTCAGTGCAGTCTGTGCAGCCACACAGGGGTCCGAGCAGTCAGTGCAGACTGTGCAGCCACACAGGGGTCCGAGCAGTCAGTGCAGTCTGTGAAGCCACAAAGGGGTCCGAGCAGTCAGTGCAGACAGTGCAGCCACACAGGGGTCCGAGCAGTCTGTGGAGCCACACAGGGGTCCGAGCAGTCAGTGCAGTCTGTGCAGCCACACAGGGGTCCGAGCAGTCAGTACAGACTGTGCAGCCACACAGGGGTCCGAGCAGTCAGTACAGACTGTGCAGCCACACAGGGGTCCGAGCAGTCAGTGCAGACTGTGCAGCCACACAGGGGTCCGAGCAGTCAGTGCAGTCTGTGCAGCCACACAGGGGTCCGAGCAGTCAGTACAGACTGTGCAGCCACACAGGGGTCCGAGCAGTCAGTGCAGTCTGTGAAGCCACAAAGGGGTCCGAGCAGTCAGTGCAGACAGTGCAGCCACACAGGGGTCCGAGCAGTCTGTGCAGCCACACAGGGGTCCGAGCAGTCAGTGCAGACTGTGCAGCCACACAGGGGTCCGAGCAGTCAGTGCAGACTGTGCAGCCACACAGGGGTCCGAGCGGTCAGTACAGAATGTGCAGCCACACAGGGGTCCGAGCAGTCTGTGCAGCCACACAGGGGTCCGAGCAGTCAGTACAGACTGTGCAGCCATACAGGGGTCCGAGCAGTCAGTGCAGACTGTGCAGCCACACAGGGGTCCGAGCAGTCAGTACAGACTGTGCAGCCATACAGGGGTCCGAGCAGTCAGTGCAGACTGTGCAGCCACACAGGGGTCCGAGCGGTCAGTACAGACTGTGCAGCCACACAGGGGTCCGAGCAGTCTGTGCAGCCACACAGGGGTCCGAGCAGTCTGTGCAGCCACACAGGGGTCCGAGCAGTCAGTGCAGACTGTGCAGCCACACAGGGGTCCGAGCAGTCAGTGCAGACTGTGCAGCCATACAGGGGTCCGAGCAGTCAGTACAGACTGTGCAGCCACACAGGGGTCCGAGCAGTCAGTGCAGTCTGTGCAGCCACACAGGGGTCCGAGCAGTTGGGGGTCACATCCAGCTCCAAAGCAAGTGGCATTGTGGTGAATTATTGGACATATGATGTTCTTGCACCGGGGCCTCGCCTGTCTGTGCCCACCATTGTCCTATGGCGCCATGAATGTATTGAAGTGTGGCCGCACATTGTGGGTGAAGTGTGGCGCTCACGGCTGGAGTTGGGTTCGTTTTCTGACACTAGCGCACATTACTCCAGCTGCACACATGAAAGGATAAAATCCCCCAAAGTTTATTAAAATATGCAAAACGTTGTTACTGGCCGCGCGCCTCTAATGGGCGACTTTGTGGTTCTCGCTGACAGTTGTCGCTATGGGCTCTGTCACACCCACGGTCGAGCTCGCTGACTGCTTTGTCCATCCGCGGACAGTCGCTGGTCACGACCTTCAGCCGTTCTCTGACCGTGTCCCCCGAGCGCAGCCTGTCCTCCGCTACAATATCCAGGATGCTGGTCCTAGTTTGGTTTCCTTCTGTTGTGGGGGGATCTCTCCTCCGGTCCTGATGAGGAAAAGCCCACTTATGGTCCTGACATGTAGATGTGCTGCGGAAGAGGTGGGGGTCCGCGCACCACAATTCATTCCAGCCTGACGGCTCCAAGTGCTTTTCTGAATGGTCATTTCGGCATAAATTAGGCCGAAGAGCTGCGGCTGACATGGGAAACAACTGGACCAGCGGTCGAATCCTACTGGGAAAATCCGCCAGGGACCCAGCGGGGAGATGGGCGTCATCATGGCGGTTGTAGGTGTCCGCAATCGCCTGACCCCAGCCCAACCGCACAGATGGTGAGGAGAGGTTGGAGGGGCCGACGTCCCGCGTCACCCAGTGATCGATCATACAGATGGCGACATCCACAAACCGCTCACAGGAAAGTCACAGAGTCAACTTTTTGTGGCTGCGGAGCTTTATGTGCCAGTTTCTCCATATTTTAAGACCTCTGCTTGCCGTCATTGAATGAGATGGTTCTTGTTTTCATCCACAGGCTTAAAAACCCAATCAGACCTTGTCCGTCCCACAGCTGAGGGTTTGTTTCAATAGAATCTAAACCATGTTCCAAATTATTGCACAAATGCTGCACTTTTCCTCTGATTTTCCTGGATGCAGATGAGTTGTATAATGTCCGTTCATCGACCTTTAGATTATAAATCCCATTAAACCCCAGTGATGACCCTCAGGAAGCAGCAAATTCTGCAGCAGAACGAGAGTGCAGTCATTTCTAGGTTGTGAAGATCTGAGATCGGTGATCTGTGGGATCTGTAGCGTTAGACGTCACACTACTGACATCATGCCTTTACCTGCAGGAACCTTCCACATTATGCTTTTATCTGCAGGAACCTTCCTCGTTATTCCTTTATCTGCAGGAACCTTCCTCATTATGATTTTATCTGCATGAGCCTTCCTCATTATGATTTTATCTGCAGGAACCTTCCTCATTATCCCTTTATCTGCAAGAATCTTCCTCATTATGCTTTTATCTGCAGGAACCTTCCTCATTATGCCTTTATCAGCAGGAACCCATCTGTGCTCTGTATCTGCCACAAATCTTTTCACAGTACCATGGTCACACTTAAGTTTTAATGAAATATCTAAGGTTTTCAAACTTTGGCCAATGCATTGCACTATGTGACACTTTTCAGCAGCAGAGATCCTTTTTCTTTCCCATCTTGCTTGAAACCTACAGTTTTTTAGTAATGTGGAACGTCCTTTCTAAGGAGTTTTCCTGTAATTGGGCACCTGGCAACTAATTATCACAGGAATCTGAGATTGGTTTCAGTGATCCAAAGACCCTGAGATACGGACTGTTCAGGAGGTTATGGGAAAAACACAAAATTACATTTTTATGGCAGTTACACTCAATCTGCAGAATATTTTGGAACGCAATGTAGACCTAACACATCAAAAGCACAGAACTGTCTTGTTTGATAGTTTGTAACAATGTATCGGTGCAGGTAAAATTTATCAGTTTGTAAAGCATGTAGATTGTGACAGCAGAAATAGAATCCCTGCAGTATATGGCAGCGTAGCTGAGCAGACTCCTACAGGGGGAGGTAAGAACATACTAAGCTGCCAGAGGGGGAAGGAGACTGCAGTTCCAGTGTCCAGTGCCTGCACCCAGCAACGTCAGGGGGCATAATAATGATGTAAAAATTGCTCAAAAGATTTATTAATGTTATAAATTCAGCACATTCCTATAAAACTGGGGCTTGTGATTGCAATGAATGAATTCTACAATGCTAAAGTCAATCTAGATTTTTTTCTTCTTTTTTCTACCACACAGGAACCTTGACGATGCGTCCATTGTATTTTGGAAAAATTGCTTCCAAATCTCCCGTGTGTGATTCTTTCCCAGGCGGTGGCGGGGTGAGGGCCGGGGCTCGCGCCCTGGTGTTACTAGGAACCGGCTGTGTGTTGATGCGTTCTGGATTGGCGACGTCACTCACTGCCGCGTTCCTCGCACAACTGGAGGCAGCGGAAGTTTTTCCTGCCTGAGACTGCACGCAACGAGCAAACACTAATATTGCATCTTCCTGCCCGACCCCGAGATGACACTGGAAAAAGACTGGAATAAGACATAAATCTGGAGCTTTGGAGTCCCCTGGAGATCCACGGACACCGATCCCCCCCCAAACCCCGGATTGGCGCCAATAGGACATACTCATTGACACGACACTGGGATTCTTCATAGCCTGAGACTGGTAGAAACCAGTGCAAGCTTCAAACTGGACGAGGAAGAGAATTCCAGTGTGAACGGCGCCGACAGAGGTGGGAATAGTGGATGTAACCGTGTGACGATTATTGCTATTGTCCCACCAAATTCTTCAAAATATCACATTGGGGGTCACGAATTTGGGTCAGAATGCTAAATTTTTTTAATGTATTTTACCTCTTTTGTTCCCTGTAGGGCAGAACGTTGTGCGATCAGAATCATCACAGGAAAACATTTGCACTTTTTGTTTTGGAGGAAAAGTTTTGCAACTTTTTAAAAAAGTTCTAAATATTGAATCGGCGACTAACATCTCGGTTAAAATGGGAAAGAGACGTCAAAAAACCCGCAGAAAATAAAGAGTAGGACGCTTGGTGTGGGATACGTGGAGCCAGCACCCCTCTATGTGACCCCAGTCTGTTACCCGCTCTCGGGGGTCTCCCTCCCACTCCACGCCGCCATTCATTCCTATACACCACGTGTCTGGGTCACTTAAAGGGGAACGTTGCCCCGGGCATCTGCCCCTTTACAATAGCACAAGCCCCTTACATTCACACCTCACACATGCTCACACTCGATGAAAGCTCGGAAAGGGCTAGTAATTAGCAAATGCCACAAAAAATGATCAACTCTTCCCCCGGGGCAGCGCTAATTAGAAACAGTGCAAGGGCCCTTTAAGTGGAGGGGTCATTCGCTGACCTATGAAACGGCCCTAATATTAACTGTTTTGCCTTTTTTTTCAGGACTTCATTAAATGAATGGATCTTCATGTTAGAGCTGGATTATATCCCGGGAACTCACAAATCCTAACAATTGTGCCCAAAAGAGTCGCCAAGGCACCCAACTTTCCCAAGTCTCTGATCAGCACGTCTGTAATGCAGCACAAATGGAAGAGAAGGGTTTGTATCAGGAAAAGTTCTGCAGCTTTCTACTTCCCGATGTCAATACCTCTGCTTCCTGTCAGTACGGCTCCGACCACTGATGACAGCTTAACCCTGTGCAGCCCGCTCACCTTCCTGAGGCTCTGCTGCCATGTTATCAAGTGTGTACACAGATTGTGCCCAGCACCAGGACAAAGGATGAGCGACACCATGATGGGGGCAGCGATCTGTCCATATAACAGGAGCCCAGCGACATCACCCCGCGCAACCAATCCAGGCAGCGGTCCCACCGTCCGCAATCCTTCCCATATATATATATATACACACACTGCACAGTACCACTCCTCCTGTATATATACACCGCACAGTACCACTCCTCCTGTATATATACACTGTACAGTACCACTCCTCCTGTATATATACACCGCACAGTACCACTCCTCCTGTATATATACACTGTACAGTACCGCTCCTCCTGTCCTGTATATATACACTGCACAGTACCACTCCTTCTGTCCTGTATATATACACTGCACAGTACCACTCCTCCTGTCCTGTATATATACACTGCACAGTACCACTCCTTCTGTCCTGTATATATACACTGCACAGTACCACTGCTCCTGTATATATACACTGCACAGTACCACTCCTCCTGTATATATACACTGCACAGTACCACTCCTCCTGTATATATACACTGCACAGTACCACTCCTCCTGTATATATACACTGCACAGTACCACTCCTCCTGTATATATACACTGCACAGTACCACTCCTCCTGTATATATACACTGCACAGTACCACTCCTCCTGTATATATACACTGCACAGTACCACTCCTCCTGTCCTGTATATATACACTGCACAGTACCACTCCTCCTGTATATATACACTGCACAGTACCACTGCTCCTGTATATATACACTGCACAGTACCACTCCTCCTGTATATATACACTGCACAGTACCACTCCTCCTGTATATATACACTGCACAGTACCACTCCTCCTGTATATATACACTGCACAGTACCACTCCTCCTGTATATATACACTGCACAGTACCACTCCTCCTGTCCTGTATATATACACTGCACAGTACCACTGCTCCTGTATATATACACCGCACAGTACCACTCCTCCTGTCCTGTATATATACACTGCACAGTACCACTCCTCCTGTCCTGTATATATACACTGCACAGTACCACTCCTCCTGTTCTGTATATATACACTGCACAGTACCACTCCTCCTGTTCTGTATATATACACTGCACAGTACCACTCCTCCTGTCCTGTATATATACACTGCACAGTACCACTCCTCCTGTCCTGTATATATACACTGCACAGTACCACTCCTCCTGTATATATACACTGCACAGTACCGCTCCTCCTGTCCTGTATATATACACTGCACAGTACCACTCCTCCTGTATATATACACTGCACAGTACCGCTCCTCCTGTATATATACACTGCACAGTACCACTCCTCCTGTATATATACACTGCACAGTACCACTCCTCCTGTATATATACACTGCACAGTACCACTCCTCCTGTATATATACACTGCACAGTACCGCTCCTCCTGTATATATACACTGTACAGTACCCCTCCTCCTGTATATATACACTGCACAGTACCACTCCTCCTGTCCTGTATATATACACTGCACAGTACCACTCCTCCTGTCCTGTATATATACACTGCACAGTACCACTCCTCCTGTATATATACACTGCACAGTACCACTCCTCCTGTATATATACACTGCACAGTACCGCTCCTCCTGTATATATACACTGTACAGTACCCCTCCTCCTGTATATATACACTGCACAGTACCACTCCTCCTGTCCTGTATATATACACTGCACAGTACCACTCCTCCTGTATATATACACTGCACAGTACCACTCCTCCTGTATATATACACTGTACAGTACCCCTCCTCCTGTATATATACACTGCACAGTACCACTCCTCCTGTCCTGTATATATACACTGCACAGTACCACTCCTCCTGTCCTGTATATATACACTGCACAGTACCACTCCTCCTGTCCTGTATATATACTGCACAGTGCCGCTCCTCCTGTATATATACACTGCACAGTACCACTCCTACTGTCCTGTATATATACACTGCACAGTACCACTTCTCCTGTCCTGTATATATACACTGCACAGTACCGCTCCTCCTGTCCTGTATATATACACTGCACAGTACCACTCCTCCTGTATATATACACTGCACAGTACCACTCCTACTGTCCTGTATATATACACTGCACAGTACCGCTCCTCCTGTCCTGTATATATACACTGCACAGTACCACTGCTCCTGTATATATACACTGCACAGTTCCACTCCTCCTGTCCTGTATATATACACTGCACAGTACCACTCCTCCTGTCCTGTATATATACACTGCACAGTACCACTCCTCCTGTATATATACACTGCACAGTTCCACTCCTCCTGTCCTGTATATATACACTGCACAGTACCACTCCTCCTGTATATATACACTGCACAGTACCACTCCTCCTGTCCTGTATATATACACTGCACAGTACCACTCCTCCTGTATATATACACTGCACAGCACCACTCCTCCTGTCCTGTATATATACACTGCACAGCACCACTCCTCCTGTATATATACACTGCACAGTACCACATCTCACTGGGTGTAATGTATAATAATCAGGGAAATATGAAGGAAGCAGTGATTAGACCCTATCTCTCTGGGTCTCGGGCATTTAACCCCATATGCGGGTCTGATGATCGGACCCTCGGCCGCTGACCCGGGGAAAGTTCCTTCAGTTGTGTAATGAGGAAGTACTGACTTCTATGTTATTTATGCCCTATGTGGGGCACTGTAGGTAGCAGCCTTCTCCAGCAGAGGGAGCTTCTGTCTCTGTATAACATGTTTAGATTCTATTACGTTCTCCTTCATCGCTTTCTGCTGCATCGCTTTCTGCTGTGTCGCTTTCTACTGTATCAGTTTCTGCTGCATCGTTTTCTGCTGCATAGCATTCTGCTGCATCGCTTTCTGCTGCTTTGCTTTCTGCTGCATCGCTTTCTGCTACATCGCTTTCTGCTGCATCGCTTTCTGCTGTTTCGCTTTCTGCTGCATCACTTTCTTCTGTATCACTTTCTGCTGTATCGCTTTCTGCTGTATTACTTTCTGCTGCATCGCTTTCTGCTGTATCACTTTCTGCTACATCATTTTCTGCTGTATTGCTTTCTGCTGCATCGCTTTCTGCTGTATCACTTTCTGCTGCTTCGCTTTCTGCTGCATCGCTTTCTGCTGCATATCTTTCTGCTGTATCACTTTCAGCTGTATCGCTTTCTGCTGCATCGCTTTCTGTTGCATCACTTTCTGCTGCATCGTTTTCTGCTGTATCACTTTCTGCTACATCATTTTCTGCTTTATTGCTTTGTGCTGCATCGCTTTCTGCTGTATCGCTTTCTGCTGCATCGCTTTCTGTTGCATCGCTTTCTGCTGCATCGTTTTTTGCTGTATCACTTTCAGCTGTATCGCTTTTTGCTGCATCGCTTTCTGTTGCATCACTTTCTGCTGCATCGTTTTCTGCTGTATCACTTTCTGCTGCATCGCTTTCTGCTGTATCACTTTCTGCTGCATCGCTTTCTGCTGCATCACTGTCTGCTGTATCACTTTCTGCTGCATCGTTTTCTTCTGTATCTCTTTCTGCTGTATCACTTTCTGCTGTATCGCTTTCTGCTGTGTCGCTTTCTGCTGCATTGATTTCTGCTGCATCGCTTTCTGTTGCATCAATTTCTGCTGTATCGCTTTCTGTTGCATCGATTTCTGCTGCATCGCTTTCTGCTGCATTGATTTCTGCTGTATCGCTTTCTGTTGCATCGATTTCTGCTGCATCGCTTTCTGCTGCATTGATTTCTGCTGTATCGCTTTCTGTTGCATCACTTTCTGCTGCATTGGTTTATGCTGCATCGCTTTCTGCTGCATTTATTTCTGCTACATCGCTGTCTGCTGGATCGCTTTCTGCTGCATCGCTTTCTTCTATGTCGCTTTCTGCTGCATTTATTTCTGCTGCATCGCTTTCTGCTGCATTGATTTCTGCTGTATCACTTTCTGTTCCAGTTCTTTGTACATTCAATAATTCCCAGTAAGACATATCATGCAGGAGATATCGTGGCTGCTGTGGGTCTCGTGGAGATGGTGGTCCCGGCTCTGTGCAAGGTGGATATGCGCAGTGTGTTTCCTTGCGGGGTAATGCAGAGGGATCATCCTGCTGTTTCTGCTAATTATAGGGGTGCGGAGAGGAGACCCAGCATTTACATCTTGTCCCTATTGGGGGAGTGCAGATTAATATACCCCCTGGTATTCTGCAGTGGAGCCCCTGGTGTCCTGGGGGTTGAGGGAACCCTTGCACCTTCCATCCGAAAGTGCCGGGGGTGTGAGTGTCATGTAGCACGGTTTGGGGGGCCTGGTTGTTGCTTTGCGGACCCCCTTTTGTACTTATCTACTTATGACATTAGTGAATTGTGGATGAGACAGGCCGTGAAAATCTGGTCATGCTGGGAGTTGTAGTACCCCCACCTGCTTGCAATCCACCTGTGTCAGACAGTAAGGGGTGTCGTGTGTGTGAGGACTGCCGGCTGCTGTCCTGCTTCGTGTCCATATTCTGTAGTGGACGGGTGAAGGACATTTCTGGGGTCCGGGTGGTCTTGGGAGCGTCGCCGGCCCTATAACCTGACATGATTCCCCGGTTCCTGACGAGCCCGGGATCTCTGCTCCGCACCGCGCCGTCTGCACAATGTCACATTCCCACTTCTCACTTTTCACACCAGATATATCCCGAGATTTTCTGGTTTTGCCGGAAACGCTGTGTTTTCTCAGAGCTTCTCGTCTTCATTTTCCTGTACATTATGTATGAAGGGGATTAGTGTGAGATGGTGAGGTATTAAAGGACACAAGTATTGAAGGGAATCTGTCAGCAGGTTTTCGCTATGTAACCTAAGAGCAGCATAATATAGGGGCAGAGACCCTGATTCCAGTGAGGTATCACTTAGTTTCCTGGGGATAGCAGTTGTAATAGTCACAGTTTTCTTTGCTGCAGATCTGCTAATCAGTGCTGGGGTGAGGAAGGACTGGGATGCACATGACACCTAGTCCTGTAGTGGTAATCTCCTGCTCATAAAACACTGATTGTATTGAGACATACAGCCCAGTAAGTGACACATCCCTGGAATCAAGGTCTTTGCCCCTACATCATTCTGCTCTCACATTACATAACACAACCTGCTGCCAGATTCCCCTTTACCAGAGTGATGGACGTGGAATCATCAATTGATGATTTAATTTGTATTCGATCCCTTATGCATTTCCAGATCTCGGTTTGTTGTCAGGGAATTTGAATGATTTCTATCTCCGTCCAGAGGCTGAGAATATTACTCACAGCTGAAGATTTCTGTCCTCTGGGAAGGGAACATTGTAGCAATCAGTCATGGAGGTAACTAGGAGAACTGATCTCTCCTGTCCTGAGACTTTGTTACAATGTATCAGTGCAGGGTGTATCAGGACTGACACAAAGTTACAAGACGGGAAATATCAGAAAAGCCCTGACGATCGGGGAGGGCACAACAGGGGCTGATGGAGCTAGCCGGTGATATCTGGGGTGGTCTCTGGTGCAGGTGTAGACCCCATTTTCAGAGAGGACACTGTGGTATGAAGGGGCTCAGAATGTGGAGCGCCTGCACACTGGGGGCACACTTGCTGGTTGAGGGTCTCGCGGGGTCCCTAGTTCAGCGGCGGCTGTACATGCAGAGCTGGCAGATTCTAAGAATGATGTTCCTGGTTGTAAATCAACCATCAAGTGGCAGCAGAAACGCCAACATGTCAGATTCTACCCTGCGCCGAGCATTCCTGTGTGCAGAGTCCAGAGGAATGTTCCTGCCCGTGGGCAAAAGCCTGGTACCCTGCTCACCGACACCGCAGAGCCGGGCGCTGCGCCCCTGCCTTCCTGTCCTTAGGGGCAGGATCTGACATGTGCTCTATATACTGGTGTGATGGAGTCAGGTATCTGCTGCCACCATATAGGGACCGATCCCTGCCCCCAGCATCGGTACAAGGCTCTGCTGAAATACTCTGTGCTGCTGAGAGGACCCCGCTGCACCCAATCTATACCGGCCACAATGTCATCACACTGCTGCTGCAGAAATACATGTCAGGATACCCCAATGTACCACAACATCAGCACAGTCATCGCCTGACATACTCTGTGCTGCTGATGCTTCCACTATAATACTCTATTTATGGGGGGAGTCAGAAGAGATAGTTATGGCCATCAGCTGTTTTTGCGTCCACCCTCCTGAAATACTCTGTGCTGCTGTGGACACTGCTCCTTCCATTATGTAGCTCACATTTGCCCAAATGTCATCATATCCATAGCTCAGATCATGTCTCCCCTCCAGGAGTGTAATGTGTGGAAAATGCTTGTCCTTGGTTAGATGTGAAGCAATAACCCGAGCAATGGAAACCTGCGATGCTGTCCTGTGGGAATAATGTTTATTATTGCATAAATTACAACTTCTATGTGCTACTGTTTATTGGGGCCTGAGTCTGTCTCCAATAATACTGTTATATTGTCAATAACACATTGTCTAAAATAAGAGTCCCAGGACGTTCCCGCTCACTGCTCACACTGTGTGTGTAGATGGAGCACATTCTGCTTTCACTTTACAAGCTGGCAGACACGATGCCAAGATCCCGAGCTGTAAGAAATACCAGTTGTAAGCTGCGTTATCTTTGCTCATGAATAAATCTATCTTCACTGAACAGCTGGACTGTACACAGATTAATCCACTGCCCACAGAACCACCCTGCCACTGTGCTGTCCAAGAGCTGTTTACTGGCTGAAGGTACCGTCACACTGAATGATATCGCTAGTGATCCGTGACGTTGCAGCGTCCTCGCTAGCGATATCGTTCAGTTTGACAGGCAGCAGCGATCTGGATCCTGCTGTGATATCGTTGGTCGCTGCAGAAAGTCCAGAACTTTCTTTCGTCGCTGGATCTCCCGCAGACATTGCTGAATCGGCGTGTGTGACGCCGATTCAGCGATGTCTTCACTGGTAACCAGGGTAAATATCGGGTTACTAAGCGCAGGGCCGCGCTTAGTAACCCGATGTTTACCCTGGTTACCATCGTAAAAGTAAAAAAAACAAACAGTACATACTTACCTACAGCCGTCTGTCCCCGGCGCTGTGCTTCTCTGCACTGGCTGTGAGCGCCGGCCAGCCGTAAAGCAGAGCGGTGACGTCACTGCTCTGCTTTCCGGCCGCTGTGCTCACAGCCAGACCAGAGAAGCAGTATATTGCTGGATGATCAACAGCTTACTAAAGGAAAAGAAGCTCTGACTGAGGTAACAGGATGAGTGGCTACAGGACGGCCAAGAGCAAGAGGACTCGGGTCCTGCCAGTGCTGCTGCTGCCGTTCCTTCATCCTCGTCAGATGAGGATTTCGACAAGTATTTGGACGACATGTAGCAGGCAAAGCGTCGCCGCAGGGAAAAAGATTCCACTCCCATAGAAAACAGAGTGACCATATTTCAGCAACATTTCTCACTTCCTCTCACAGAAGTCGAAGAGTTCAATCAAAACTGACTGCGCACGAGGCAATTCCTTTACACCCTGAAATTGTTAGAGATGTCGCCCATGTGGTCACTGCTTTACCACCAACCCAAGTTACTGTAGAGAGGTTGTTCTCCGGCCTTAAAATAATTAGGTCAGATGTGAGGTCATCTATGGAGGAGGATCTGATGGAGGCGATACTATTTCTCAGAACAAATTCATAGACTGCACAAATGTTGTTCGGTACTTTTAGTTGAAGACTGTTTTTCCACTTACTGCAGAGTGTATAATAAATTGTAAATATGCAAAAGTTTTATTGTTATAAAGTTGTTTTCCAATAAATATATTTTATATTCTATCTAAATGGCTTGATTACTGTATCATAATGATGGTTAATAACCTGATGTTACCATTTTACTACAGTAAATTTATCACTTAAACGTAAACATGAGCCATGTATGAGGGAGTCGGAGAGTTAGAGAGTCATGGAAACTGGGGAGTCGGAGGTTTGGCTTACCGACCCCACAGCCCTGATTTTGTGTGACTGTGGGTTTCCTCCCATGTTCTGTAGGCAGACCTGTAGATCTGACCCCTGATGGGTGCAGTAATGTCTGTAACGTGCTGTACAATCAATATGCTTATTTATTATGCTTCATAAGAACAATCTCACTTTGCAGACATTATTGCCCCATCAGGACTCACATCCTATCAGTATGTCTTTGGAAGTGGAGCTGCTTGTACTCTGCTCCATTCATTGTTTATGGGACTGTCTGACAATGTAGAGCTCCATTTATTTCCAGACAGTCCGATAGACAATGCAGTGGAGGATAAGCCTGCGCACCTGTGCTCCTTTCATTGTTTATGGGACCATCTGGGAAAGCAGAGCTCGATTATTTCCAGACAATCCCATAGACAATGAATGCAGTGGAGGATAAGCCCGCACGCTTCTGCTCCATTCAAGAATGGGATGGATCTAGGACACTTGTGCACCGAGCTCTGGAGACTGTGTCATGGAGATTATTACATGATGTTTTCTAGTACATGGACATGTCAGAAATGTCCCACAGTGAACGGCCGCTCTCACCGGTCTCCTTTCTGAGAACACAGAGACTAAAAGCCTTTTGTTCCCATCTCATAGATCGTGCACAGCCTGCTGTTATGTTCCCATCTCATAGATCGGGGCACAGCCTGCTGTTATGTTCCCATCTCATAGGTCGGGGCACAGCCTGCTGTTATGTTCCCATCTCATAGATCGGGGCACAGCCTGCTGTTATGTTCCCATCTCATAGATCGGTGCACAGCCTGCTGTTATGTTCCCATCTCATAGATCGTGCACAGCCTGCTGTTATGTTCCCATCTCATAGATCGTGCACAGCCTGCTGTTATGTTCCCATCTCATAGATCGGGGCACAGCCTGCTGTTATGTTCCCATCTCATAGATCGGGGCACAGCCTGCTGTTATGTTCCCATCTCATAGATCGGGGCACAGCCTGCTGTTATGTTCCCATCTCATAGATCGGGGCACAGCCTGCTGTTATGTTCCCATCTCATAGATCGTGCACAGCCTGCTGTTATGTTCCCATCTCATAGATCGTGCACAGCCTGCTGTTATGTTCTCATCTCATAGATCGGGGCACAGCCTGCTGTTATGTTCCCATCTCATAGATCGGGGCACAGCCTGCTGTTATGTTCCCATCTCATAGATCGTGCACAGCCTGCTGTTATGTTCCCATCTCATAGATCGTGCACAGCCTGCTGTTATGTTCCCATCTCATAGATCGGTGCACAGCCTGCTGTTATGTTCCCATCTCATAGATCGTGTACAGCCTGCTGTTATGTTCCCATCTCATAGATCGTGCACAGCCTGCTGTTATGTTCCCATCTCATAGATCGTGCACAGCCTGCTGTTATGTTCCCATCTCATAGATCGGGGCACAGCCTGCTGTTATGTTCCCATCTCATAGATCGGTGCACAGCCTGCTGTTATGTTCCCATCTCATAGATCGGGGCACAGCCTGCTGTTATGTTCCCATCTCATAGATCGGTGCACAGCCTGCTGTTATGTTCCCATCTCATAGATCGGTGCACAGCCTGCTGTTATGTTCCCATCTCATAGATCGTGCACAGCCTGCTGTTATGTTCCCATCTCATAGATCGGGGCACAGCCTGCTGTTATGTTCCCATCTCATAGATCGTGCACAGCCTGCTGTTATGTTCCCATCTCATAGATCGGTGCACAGCCTGCTGTTATGTTCCCATCTCATAGATCAGTGCACAGCCTGCTGTTATGTTCCCATCTCATAGATCGGTGCACAGCCTGCTGTTATGTTCCCATCTCATAGATCGAGGCACAGCCTGCTGTTATGTTCCCATCTCATAGATCGTGCACAGCCTGCTGTTATGTTCCCATCTCATAGATCAGTGCACAGCCTGCTGTTATGTTCCCATCTCATAGATCGGTGCACAGCCTGCTGTTATGTTCCCATCTCATAGATCGGGGCACAGCCTGCTGTTATGTTCCCATCTCATAGATCGGTGCACAGCCTGCTGTTATGTTCCCATCTCATAGATCGGGGCACAGCCTGCTGTTATATTCCCATCTCATAGATCGGGGCACAGCCTGCTGTTATGTTCTCATCTCATAGATCGTGCACAGCCTGCTGTTATGTTCCCATCTCATAGATCGTGCACAGCCTGCTGTTATGTTCCCATCTCATAGATCGTGTACAGCCTGCTGTTATGTTCCCATCTCATAGATCGGGGCACAGCCTGCTGTTATGTTCCCATCTCATAGATCGGGGCACAGCCTGCTGTTATGTTCCCATCTCATAGATCGGGGCACAGCCTGCTGTTATGTTCCCATCTCATAGATCGGGGCACAGCCTGCTGTTATGTTCCCATCTCATAGATCGTGCACAGCCTGCTGTTATGTTCCCATCTCATAGATCGTGCACAGCCTGCTGTTATGTTCCCATCTCATAGATCGGGGCACAGCCTGCTGTTATGTTCCCATCTCATAGATCGTGCACAGCCTGCTGTTATGTTCCCATCTCATAGATCGGGGCACAGCCTGCTGTTATGTTCCCATCTCATAGATCGGGGCACAGCCTGCTGTTATGTTCCCATCTCATAGATCGTGCACAGCCTGCTGTTATGTTCCCATCTCATAGATCGTGCACAGCCTGCTGTTATGTTCCCATCTCATAGATCGTGCACAGCCTGCTGTTATGTTCCCATCTCATAGATCGGGGCACAGCCTGCTGTTATGTTCCCATCTCATAGATCGGGGCACAGCCTGCTGTTATGTTCCCATCTCATAGATCGGGGCACAGCCTGCTGTTATGTTCCCATCTCATAGATCGGGGCACAGCCTGCTGTTATGTTCCCATCTCATAGATCGGGGCACAGCCTGCTGTTATGTTCCCATCTCATAGATCGGTGCACAGCCTGCTGTTATGTTCCCATCTCATAGATCGGTGCACAGCCTGCTGTTATGTTCCCATCTCATAGATCGGTGCACAGCCTGCTGTTATGTTCCCATCTCATAGATCGGGGCACAGCCTGCTGTTATGTTCCCATCTCATAGATCGTGCACAGCCTGCTGTTATGTTCCCATCTCATAGATCGGGGCACAGCCTGCTGTTATGTTCCCATCTCATAGATCAGTGCACAGCCTGCTGTTATGTTCCCATCTCATAGATCGTGCACAGCCTGCTGTTATGTTCCCATCTCATAGATCAGAGCACAGCCTGCTGTTATGTTCCCATCTCATAGATCGGTGCACAGCCTGCTGTTATGTTCCCATCTCATAGATCGGGGCACAGCCTGCTGTTATGTTCCCATCTCATAGATCGGGGCACAGCCTGCTGTTATGTTCCCATCTCATAGATCGGGGCACAGCCTGCTGTTATGTTCCCATCTCATAGATCGGGGCACAGCCTGCTGTTATGTTCCCATCTCATAGATCGGGGCACAGCCTGCTGTTATGTTCCCATCTCATAGATCGGTGCACAGCCTGCTGTTATGTTCCCATCTCATAGATCGGTGCACAGCCTGCTGTTATGTTCCCATCTCATAGATCGGGGCACAGCCTGCTGTTATGTTCCCATCTCATAGATCGTGCACAGCCTGCTGTTATGTTCCCATCTCATAGATCGGGGCACAGCCTGCTGTTATGTTCCCATCTCATAGATCAGTGCACAGCCTGCTGTTATGTTCCCATCTCATAGATCGTGCACAGCCTGCTGTTATGTTCCCATCTCATAGATCAGAGCACAGCCTGCTGTTATGTTCCCATCTCATAGATCGGTGCACAGCCTGCTGTTATGTTCCCATCTCATAGATCGGGGCACAGCCTGCTGTTATGTTCCCATCTCATAGATCGGGGCACAGCCTGCTGTTATGTTCCCATCTCATAGATCGGGGCACAGCCTGCTGTTATGTTCCCATCTCATAGATCGGGGCACAGCCTGCTGTTATGTTCCCATCTCATAGATCGGGGCACAGCCTGCTGTTATGTTCCCATCTCATAGATCGGTGCACAGCCTGCTGTTATGTTCCCATCTCATAGATCGGTGCACAGCCTGCTGTTATGTTCCCATCTCATAGATCGGTGCACAGCCTGCTGTTATGTTCCCATCTCATAGATCGGGGCACAGCCTGCTGTTATGTTCCCATCTCATAGCTCGTGCACAGCCTGCTGTTATGTTCCCATCTCATAGATCGGGGCACAGCCTGCTGTTATGTTCCCATCTCATAGATCAGTGCACAGCCTGCTGTTATGTTCCCATCTCATAGATCGTGCACAGCCTGCTGTTATGTTCCCATCTCATAGATCAGAGCACAGCCTGCTGTTATGTTCCCATCTCATAGATCGGTGCACAGCCTGCTGTTATGTTCCCATCTCATAGATCGGTGCACAGCCTGCTGTTATGTTCCCATCTCATAGATCGTGCACAGCCTGCTGTTATGTTCCCATCTCATAGATCGGTGCACAGCCTGCTGTTATGTTCCCATCTCATAGATCGGTGCACAGCCTGCTGTTATGTTCCCATCTCATAGATCGTGCACAGCCTGCTGTTATGTTTCCATCTCATAGATCGTGCACAGCCTGCTGTTATGTTCCCATCTCATAGATCGGGGCACAGCCTGCTGTTATGTTCCCATCTCATAGATCGGGGCACAGCCTGCTGTTATGTTCCCATCTCATAGATCGTGCACAGCCTGCTGTTATGTTCCCATCTCATAGATCGTGCACAGCCTGCTGTTATGTTCCCATCTCATAGATCGGTGCACAGCCTGCTGTTGCTGGTGGTTAAGCGCCCATGGGGCAGCATGGTAACACTGTTGCTTTCTTTTTCTTGTTGCTGTTTTCATTGGTTCACTTCTGACCAAGAACAATGAGATTCCTCCTCTCAGACACATCTCAGAAAATGATCAGTGACCACAAGGGAACCTGCTCCTCCTTTTCATGACCTGTCGGTGGTTACTGATAGACATTGATGACCGAGCCATCAGGTAATTCTATGGTGGCTCAGTGGTTAGCTCCATTACCTTTCAATGATGGGGTCCTTTGCTCAATTGTGGCTGAGGTCGGAGTAATTCTATCTCTCAGTTGTACTTTAGAAATTACAAATCATCTTGCTTTAGTTTTTCCTAATCTTTCCATTGCTACTGGTAGCAATATCAATGACTTTGCCAACTGGTAAAAGCTAACAAGCATGGTAACCCAGTGGAAAGTTTAAGTACTTTTCAGCATGGGAATCCAGGGTTCAGATCCCATGAGAAATTGCAAATGGACCTGCTCTAGTTTTTCCTGATCTTCCCAATGGTGCTGTTAGTAGTAGCAATGACTTTGCTACAGTTTATCTTCCGAGCAGCGTGGTGGCACATTGGAAAGCACTGGCACTTTGCAGCATGGGAGTCCTGGATTCAAATCCCACCATGAGAAATTGCAAATGGACCTCGTCCTGTTTTTCCTGATCTTCCCATTGGTGCTGGTAGTAATATCTATGACTTCGGCAAAGATGATTTTCAGAGCAGCACGGTAGCCCAGTGGAAAGGACTGGCGCTTAGCAGCATGGGAGTCCAGGGTACTAATCCAACCTTTAGAAATTGCAAATGGACCGTCTCTAGTTTTTCCTGATCTTCCCATTAGTTCTGTTAGTAATATCAATCACTTTGCCAAAGATCTGAGCAATACGGTGGCTCAGTGAAAAGGACTGGTGCTTTGCAACATGGGAGACCAGAGCTCTAATCCCACCATGGGAAGTTGCAAACAAACCTGCTCTAGTTTTTCCTGGTGCTGGTAGTAATATCAATGACCTCGGAGAAGGTTACTTTGTGTGCAGCACGGTGGCCCAGTGGAAAGTACTGGCGCTTTGCAGCATGGGAGTCCAAGGTTCTAATCCCCCCATGGGAAATTGTAAATGTAATTTCTTTAGTTTTTCCTGATCTTCCTGGTGCTGGTAGTAATATCTATGACGTCCGAAAAGGTTATTTTCAGAGCAGCATGGTAGCCCAGTGGAAAGGACTGGTGCTCTGCAGCATGGGAGTCCAGGGTTCTAATCCCACCATGGGAAATATGAAATGGACCTGCTCTAGTTTTTCCTGATCTTCCTGGTGCTGGTAGTAATATCTATGACTTCCGAAAAGGTTACTTTGTGAGCAGCACGGTAGCCCAGTGGAAAGGACTGGTGCTCTGCAGCATGGGAGTCCAGGGTTCTAATCCCACCATGGATGACATCTGCAAGGAGTTTGTATGTTCTCCCCGTGCTCAGGTGGGCGGCTCTAAAAACATACAGGTGTGGACAAGTGCTGTGGCTAATGATGTGTCACCTGAACAGCATCCAGGAGGGCTACTTGCCTGTCCCCCCTTTGGGCAAGTATCCTGATCAGCTGTTATATATGCAGCTCAGCATAGCTGAGCTGCACAAAGTCCTTTTGGACTTAGCCAAAATTTTCACCATTTCTTCCCTCTCATTTCTCTAAATCCTGATATTCCTTCCATCTTCAGAAACACAGGATACTTACTTGACACAAGTAACACTTTCATCACTGCATGTCTTTAGATCATGGGTGTCCACCCACCAGAGAACAGACAAACTCCTTGCAGATGTCATCCATGGTGGGATTAGAACCCTGGACTCCCATGCTGCAGAGCACCAGTCCTTTCCACTGGGCTACCATGCTGCTCTGAAAATAACCTTTTCGGAAGTCATAGATATTACTACCAGCACCAGGAAGATCAGGAAAAACTAGAGCAGGTCCATTTCATATTTCCCATGGTGGGATTAGAACCCTGGACTCCCATGCTGCCGAGCCTCAGTCCTTTCCACTGGGCTACCATGCTGCTCACAAAGTAACCTTTTCCGAAGTCATTGATATTACTACCAGCACCAGGAAGATCAGGAAAAACTAGAGCAGGTCTATTTGGTATTATACCATGGTGGGATTAGAACCCTGGACTCCCATGCTGCAGAGCACCAGACCTTTCCACTGGGCTACCGTACCGCTCAGAACATAACCTTTTGCAAACCAGTTGATAATACTACCAGCACCAATGGGATAAGAAGGAAAAAGCAAAGCAAGTCCTTTAGCAGATTCCCATGGTGGGATTAGAACCCAGAACTCCCACGCCGCAAAGTACCTGTGCTTTCCACTGAGCCACCGTGCTGCACTAAATCCAACTATGAGAAATTGCAAATGGACTTGCTTTAGTTTTTTCCTGATCTTCCTGGTGCTGGTAGTAATATCAATGACTTCTGCAAAGGTTATCTTCCGAGCAGCATGGTGGCCCAGTAGAAAGGATTGGTGCTTTGCAACATGGGAGTCCAGGGTTCAAATCCCACAATGGGAAATACCAAACAGACTTTCTCTATTTTTTTCTGATCTTTCCGGCGCTGGTAGTAATATCTATGACTTCCCAAAAGGTTATTTTCAGAGCAGCACGGTAGCCCAGTGGAAAGGACTGGTGCTTTGCAGCATGGGAATCCATAGTTCTAATCCCACCATGGATGACATCTGCAAGGAGTTTGTCTGTTCTCTGGTGGGTGGGCACCCATGATCTAAAGACATGCAGTGATGAAAGTGTTACTTGTGTCAAGTAAGTATCCTGTGTTTCTGAAGATGGAAGGAATATTAGGATTTAGAGAAATGAGTGTGGAGAAAATTTTGGCTAAGTCCTAAGGGACTTTGTGCAGCTCAGCTAGGCTGAGCTGCATATATAACAGCTGATCAGGATACTTGCCCAAAGGGGGGGGACAGGCAAGTAGCCCTCCTGGATGCTGTTCAGGTGACACATCATTAGCCACTGCACATGTCCACACCTGTATGTTTTTAGAGCCACCCACCAGAGCACGGGGAGAACATACAAACTCCTTGCAGATGTCGTCCATGGTGGGATTAGAACCCTGGACTCCCATGCTGCAGAGCACCAGTCCTTTCCACTGGGCCACCGTGCTGCTCACAAAGTAACCTTTTCGGAAGTCATAGATAGTACTACCAGCACCAGGAAGATCAGGAAAAACTAGAACAGGTTCATTATGCAATTTTCCATGGTGGGATTAGAACCCTGGACTCCCATGCTGCAGAGCACCAGTCCTTTCCACCGGGCTACCGTGCCGCTCACAAAGCAACCTTCTCCGAGGTCATTGATATTACTACCAGCACCAGGAAAAACTAGAGCAGGTTTGTTTGCAACTTCCCATTGTGGGATTAGAACCCTGGACTCCCATGCTGTAAAGCACCAGTCCTTTCCACTGGGCTACCGTGCTCCTCAGAAAATGATCTTTGGCAAAGTCATAGATATTACTACCAGCACCAATGGGAAGATCAGGAAAAACTAGAGCAGGTTTATTTGCAATTTCTAAAGGTTGGATTAGAACTCTGGACTCCCATGCTGTAAAGCACCAGTCTTTTCCACTGGGCCACTGTACTGCTCAGAAGATAACCTTCGGCAAAGTCATTGATATTACTACCAGCACCAGGAAGATCAGGAAAAACTAGAGCAGGTTTGTTTGCAACTTCCCATTGTGGGATTAGAACCCTGGACTCCCATGCTGTAAAGCACCAGTCCTTTCCACTGGGCTACCGTGCTCCTCAGAAAATGATCTTTGGCAAAGTCATAGATATTACTACCAGCACCAATGGGAAGATCAGGAAAAACTAGAGCAGGTTTATTTGCAATTTCTAAAGGTTGGATTAGAACTCTGGACTCCCATGCTGTAAAGCACCAGTCTTTTCCACTGGGCCACTGTACTGCTCAGAAGGAAACCTTCGGCAAAGTCATTGATATTACTACCAGCACCAGGAAGATCAGGAAAAACTAAAGGAGGTCCATTTGCAATTTCTAAAGTAGGCCTGTGGAAGGAATTAGTCCAACCTCAGTCAGAGTAGAACTAAGGACTAGTGATGAGCGAATATACTCGTTACTCCAGGTTTCCCAGCATGCTCAGGTGTCCTCTGAGTATTTTTTAGTGCTCGGAGATTTAGTTTTTCTTGCTGCAGCTGAATGATTTACATCTGATAGCAGCATAAGTACATGTGGGGGTTGCCTGGTTGCTAGGGAACCCCCACATGTACTTATGCTAAAACTCTGACCACTAAAAAATACTCGGATGACCCCAAAGCATGCTCGAGAAATCTGGAGTAACGAGTATATTCGCTCATCACTAGTAAGGACACGAGCGTAGGTAACCACTGAGCCACTGTGCTGCCTGAGAGCTTATTTCTGGCCAGATAATCAATAGGACTCTCAGCATTTATGGGAAGGTGAGAAAAAAACTAGAGCAGGTCCCATTACAATCACTGACTACAATTTCTAAAATACACCTGAGAGGAGGAATCTCATCGTCCTCAGTCAGAGCTGAACCCAGGACGCCAGCAGTGCTAATCACTGCACCACCATGCTGCCCGAGTGCTAACCTCTGGGTAAGTCATCTATATGACTCCCGGCACCTATGGGACGGTCGGGACAAATAGACATAGCTGCCCAACACATCTAACCAATAGACATAGCTGCCCAACACATCTAACCAATCTGTTCATTGATTTCAATTTCTAAAGTGAGGTGCTGATGGTGGGTGCAGGCGCCCCGAACCCGGGAGCATAAGGGGACCCGAAAGAGAAGAGCGATACTAATCTGGACCTCTGAGATTTGGGGGCCTCTCACTAGAGATTTTGCATTGGGTCCACAAACTGCAGGTTACAGCACAGCTCCCATCACAATCTTTGCTGCAGGAGATGCTGAGAGTTGTAGTTTCAAAAACAGCAATTGTCAACATGTACCAAATCTGCCTTGCTGGGATTTGTAGTTCACAATTGTCATGTAGAAGACTTCTCAGGATGTTGTCATTCCATAAGCCTGGAAAAACTGCCAGACACGGAGCATAAGGCGGCGGCTGACATCGGGCTGCGGCCGGGACCTGGCACATGGGCAGCGGTGACATCAGGGCCGTGCCGGGGTTTATGTTCCCGAGTGAAGAGCTTTCCTTGTCTGCAGCAGAACACTGGATATCAGATACCCTGCACCCCAAATCCTGCAGCGGAACAACGGGCGCAGTGCACCGAACACGGGACTCATAGTATCACACCCAAATAATACCCCACTAGCTGCACTACAATACCCAGCATGTCCTGACAGCTGCAGAGTCCCCCCACCTGGTGCACTGTTCTGCAATCTACCGCACAGCAATGCAATGTATGGGCACAGTGACAGTGACTGCACCAGCAGAATAGTGAGTGCAGCTCTGGGGTATAATACAGGAGGTAACTCAGGATCAGTAATGTATGTACACAGTGACTGCACCAGCAGAATAGTGAGTGCAGCTCTGGGGTATAATGCAGGATGTAACTCAGGATCAGTAATGTAATGTATGTACACAGTGACTGCACCAGCAGAATAGTGAGTGCAGCTCTGGGGTATAATACAGGATGTAACTCAGGATCAGTAATGTAATGTATGTACACAGTGACTGCACCAGCAGAATAGTGAGTGCAGCTCTGGAGTATAATACAGGATGTAACTCAGGATCAGTAATGTAATGTATGTATACAGTGACTGCACCAGCAGAATAGTGAGTGCAGCTCTGGGGTATAATACAGGATGTAACTCAGGATCAGTAATGTAATGTATGTACACAGTGACTGCACCAGCAGAATAGTGAGTGCAGCTCTGGGGTATAATACAGGATGTAACTCAGGATCAGTAATGTAATGTATGTACACAGTGACTGCACCAGCAGAATAGTGAATGCAGCTCTGGGGTATAATACAGGATGTTACTCAGGATCAGTAATGTAATGTATGTACACAGTGACTGCACCAGCAGAATAGTGAGTGCAGCTCTGGAGTATAATACAGGATGTAACTCAGGATCAGTAATGTAATGTATGTATACAGTGACTGCACCAGCAGAATAGAGAGTGCAGCTCTGGGGTATAATACAAGATGTAACGCAGGATCAGTAATGTAATGTATGTACACAGTGACTGCACCAGCAGAATAGTGAGTGCAGCTCTGGGGTATAATACAGGATGTAACTCAGGATCAGTAATGTATGTATACAGTGACTGCACCAGCAGAATAGTGAGTGCAGCTCTGGGGTATAATACAGGATGTAACTCAGGATCAGTAATGTAATGTATGTACACAGTGACTGCACCAGCAGAATAGTGAGTGCAGCTCTGGAGTATAATACAGGATGTAACTCAGGATCAGAAATGTAATGTGTGTATACAGTGACTGCACCAGCAGAATAGTGAGTGCAGCTCTGGGGTATAATACAGGATGTAACTCAGGATCAGTAATGTAATGTATGTACACAGTGACTGCACCAGCAGAATAGTGAGCGCAGCTCTGGAGTATAATACAGGATGTAACTCAGGATCAGTAATGTAATGTATGTACACAGTGACTGCACCAGCAGAATAGTGAGTGCAGCTCTGGGGTATAATACAGGATGTAACTCAGGATCAGTAATGTAATGTATGTACACAGTGACTGCACCAGCAGAATAGTGAGTGCAGCTCTGGGGTATAATACAGGATGTAACTCAGGATCAGTAATGTAATGTGTGTACACAGTGACTGCACCAGCAGAATAGTGAGCGCAGCTGTGGAGTATGATACAGGATGTAACTCAGGATCAGTAATGTAATGTGTGTACACAGTGACTGCACCAGCAGAATAGTGAGTGCAGCTCTGGGGTATAATACAGGAGGTAACTCAGGATCAGTAATGTAATGTGTGTACACAGTGACTGCACCAGCAGAATAGTGAGTGCAGCTCTGGGGTATAATACAGGATGTAACTCAGGATCAGTAATGTAATGTGTGTACACAGTGACTGCACCAGCAGAATAGTGAGCGCAGCGGTGGAGTATGATACAGGATGTAACTCAGGATCAGTAATGTAATGTATGTACACAGTGACTGCACCAGCAGAATAGTGAGCGCAGCTATGGGGTATAATACAGGATGTAACTCAGGATCAGTAATGTAATGTGTGTACACAGTGACTGCACCAGCAGAATAGTGAGCGCAGCTGTGGAGGATATTTCCTCCTTAACTCTTTCCTGGCTGTGGGAGCTATAATCTCCTGTCAGCTACTGAGCGGCGTTTTCTCCAGAATTAACACCACCTCAGTGAGATTAGTCCTCGGCTCCTAATGCGCCTCCAGCCGCTATTGCCAGCAGTGAGATGGATTACCCTACCGGCGGCTATTGCTTATAGGGGGTTCTGTTCCTGAACATTAATGGAACAAGACTATTTATTTTGGCAGAAAAATGAAAACATATTTCCACTGGAAACAGAGGACACAATTGGGCAGGAGGCGCAGACACAGGTCCTTCTCTGCCGCTGCCAGCCGCTCTGTCCCTACAACCACTGAAGGTCCACAGTGCCCGATACCCCCGGAGATGAGGCACCACCAACCCCGCATCCAGCCAGGGGCCCAATAGTTAGGAGCCTATTACAGTGGGTGGGGTGGATAACTTTATTTTAGCCCCTCCTCTTTATGCAGACCACGCCTCTTTGATGAAGCCTCTCCTCGATCAAACCACTCCTCTTTATTCAAGCTCCTCTTTGAGCAGATCACTTTTCTTTCACTAAGCTCCTCTTTTTGAAGGCCAATCCTGTTGTTTAGCCACTTCCTGTTTATGTGGACCACACCCCTTTATGTAAGCCCCTCCCTTGTGCACAGACCATGCCCCTTTTGTTTAGGCTCCTCCCTTCTTTGTGTTGCATTTTCCCCTGGCTGCAGTGGGACTCCTCCCTGTGCGCTGACCTCCTCCAATCCGAAGAAGCAGGGCTGCAGTGTAAAACATGGAAAAGGAGCAAAGCTGCAGTGTAATGCATGGAAAAGGAGCAAAGCTGCAGTGTAAAGCATGGAAAAGGAGCAAAGCTGCAGTGTAAAGCATGGAAAAGGAGCAAAGCTGCAGTGTAAAGCATGGAAAAGGAGCAAAGCTGTAGTGTAAAGCAGGAGGGACAGATCAGAGGAGCAGCTGGGATGAGACAGGGGTGGATTTCAGACTAAGAGAGACAGAGCAGCTCAGCTGGAGCCACAGGCCTGGGAATATTGCGCTTTTCTGGATCTCCGGCTTAGATACAGCAGTGCTGGCTTAGATACAGCAGAGCTGCTTTTCTCCTTATACACGGTGCAATCCTATGTCACATATCTGCAGCTTTGTGTGTGAGCAGTGCATTATTGTAGGAATTGCTGCATCGGGGCGTAGCGGGGTCTCATCTGACCGCGTAGCGGGGTCTCATCTGACCGCGTAGCGGGGTCTCATGTGACCACACAGGTTGCTGCGCTCTCTGACCAGGTGTCTCCTCTCTGTGGTCACTTTCTCTTATGACATCAGCTGTGATTGAGGCCCCCAGAGGGATGATATGAGCACAGTGCGCCCCCTACAGGCCAGGAGGAGCTGTCCTCAGCTGTTGTGATACATTGTATCATCATGGAATGTATCTCTTCTAGATTCTGTTCCATTACAAGGTTCGGATTTTGCCTCCTGTAGGAATAAATTTGCTTCTTTTATACCCGGACATATAGGCAGACAGACAATCCTGGTGAATCCGGAACGTCCCGGCGCTGCTGTGCGACATCTCATAAATGCTGAAAAATAATCCAATTTTCAACAGCAGAAAAAAAAAGGCAGCAAATCTTACCTGCCCAGATCTTGAAACAGATGCACTGCAGGGTGCAGCCAGCCCATAAAGCAAGATGTTAGCAAAAAAATAATCCAACATAAAAAACAATCATTTTACTGCCAAAACTCATGAAACAGTTTGTGCTTCAGAGCTGCACTTCTCACTGGTTGTCACCATAGACCGCCAAGTCTATTGTCTTTGATCCCCGAGACCCATCAAGAAAACGGGTATTTCCAGTCCAGTGATAATCCGGTGTCTATCCCCCGCATAGTCAGGCACTGCACCACGCCGGCCCACCGGGGACGGTTCCGGGACTAGTGTTGGTTCTGACTTTGGCGCTGGCTCCGGTTTATGTATCGGTTCCTGCATCGGTTTTCATATTGTTCGATATTGATTACAATGTTGGTTCTGGTTCCAGTGTTGGTTACAACATTTGTACTGGTTTTATACTGGTATTAGTCTGTCTGCAGGGAGAGGAGTTATTTGTCTTGTTTACATGGGGCGATAATGGACAGATCTGATTCATCCCATCTGACAAATGTGCTGCCCATAACATGCTGCCGATCACATGATGTTGATAATGCACTGCCGATCACACGCTGCTGATCACGTGCTGCCGATCACATGCTGCCGATCACACGCTGCCGATCACACGCTGCCAATCACACGCTGCCGATCACACGCTGCCGATCACAAGCTGCCAATCACACGCTGCCGATCACACGCTGCCGATCACAAGCTGCGAATCACATGCTGCCGATAACACACTACCGAGCACGTGCTGCCAATCACATGCTGCCAATCACATGCTGCCGATCACGCGATGTTGATAATGCACTGCCGATCACATGCTGCCGATCACAAGCTGCCAATCACATGCTGCCGATCACATACTGCCAATCACATACTGCCAATCACATGCTGCCAATCACGCTGCCGATCACGTGCTGCCAATCACACGCTGCCGATCACACGCTGCCAATCACATACTGTCAATCACATGCTGCCAATCACGCTGCCGATCACGTGCTGCCAATCACACGCTGCCGATCACACGCTGCCAATCACATGCTGCCAATCACATGCTGTCAATCACATGCTGCCAATCACACACTGCCGATCACACGCTGCCAATCACATACTGCCAATCACATGCTGCCAATCACATGCTGCCGATAACACGCTACCGAGCACGTGCTGCCAATCACATGCTGCCAATCACATGCTGCCGATCACGCAATGTTGATAATGCACTGCCGATCACATGCTGCCGATAACACGCTACCGAGCATGTGCTGCCAATCACATGCTGCCAATCACATGCTGCCAATCACATGCTGCCAATCACGTGCTGCCAATCACATGCTGCCAATCACATACTGCCAATCACATGCTGTCAATCACATGCTGCCAATCACATGCTGCCGATCACATGCTGCTGATCACACGCTGCCAATCACATGCTGTCAATCACATGCTGCCGATCACACGCTGCCAATAACATACTGCCAATCACATGCTGTCAATCACATACTGCCGATCACGTGCTGCCGATCATGCACTGCTGTAGTGGGAGAGATCATCACTTTCCCATCCTCCTGTCCCCATACGGCCGTGTCAGCCCCCAGTACCCATCGCATGGTGCACATATAGTCATCGTGCGCGCACTTTCGAGCCGCCATCATCCAGTGTATATGGGTTTCCCAGAGTGTCCATATAGAGCCCGTGGCCCCTGAAGTTGTTGGCAGTACAGGATAATGACTCACGTATTTTGTTTGCTGCGAGGTTATTCACATAAGTGATAAAGTATGTGCCCCCGCCCTGCTTACTATCAGACGATCAGTTTATTGGGGTCATCTGCAGCCCACCGCAGAGTGTATTGGCTGACAGTGCGGCCTCCAGGTTTTCCCCATCATCCTGGCCTGACAAGTGGCCCATTAATGATGACCGTGCAGGTTTGCTGTACGTGTCATAAATCCCCCGCCATGCAGACACGCAGAGCCCGTCGCCCCCGCGCCGCAACGCCGGGATATTTATCTTATGAGAAGTAAATATTTTGTCCATCCCCGAGCTGGGGGCGACGCGCGCTCGTCTGCCATATGTACACAGCGCTTTTTCCAGTCCCGGTGACTCATGGGTTACCCCATTACATGAAGTGTCAACTTCCAGATCTTCATGGACCCCCCTGTCCGGCGCCACCCACGGAGAGCAGGACGACGTCCGCAGGGACCCCCGCTCGTCAGAACCGTGTATTGCCAGTTATATTGAATCCATCCTATAATCTGTCCCGGCCTGGGTCCTTATATCTGGCCTGGGTTCTTATATCCGGCCTAGGCCCTTAAATCCGGCCTAGGCCCTTATATCCGGCCTGGGTCCTTATATCTGGCCTGGGTCCTTGTATCCGGCCTGGGCCCTTATATCCGGCCTGGGTCCTTGTGTCCGGCCTGGGTCCTTGTAACCGGCCTGGGTCCTTGTATCCTGCCTGGGTCCTTATATCCGGTCTGGGTCCTTATATCTGGCCTGGGCCCTTGTATCCGGCCTGGGCCCTTGTATCCGGCCTGGGTCCTTGTATCCTGCCTGGGCCCTTATATCCGGCCTGGGTCCTTGTGTCCGGCCTGGGTCCTTGTAACCGGCCTTGGTCCTTGTATCTGGCCTGGGCCCTTATATCCGGTCTGGGTCCTTGTATCCGACCTAGGCCCTTATATCCGGTCTGGGTCCTTATATCCGGCCTGGGCCCTTATAACCGGCCTGGGTCCGCAGGGAGCCCCGCTCGTCAGAACCGCGTATTGCCAGTTATATTGAATCCGTCCTATAATCTGTCCCGGCCTGGGTCCTTGTATCCGGCCTGGGTCCTTGTATCCGGCCTGGGTCCTTGTATCCGGCCTGGGTCCTTGTATCCTGCCTGGGCCCTTATATCCGGTCTGGGTCCTTATATCTGGCCTGGGCCCTTGTATCCGGCCTGGGCCCTTGTATCCGGCCTGGGTCCTTGTATCCGATTCTTTGGAATGCACTACCTAGGTTAATACGATTAATCCCCAATCCCCACGGTTTTAAGCGTGCCCTAAAACCTCATTTGTTCAGACTGGCCTACCGCCTCAATGCATTAACCTAACGATCCCTGTGTGGCCTATTTATAATAAAAAAAAAAAAAAAAGGTTCCTCGCATCATGTTCTCATACACTTTATGCAGTATTAGCCCTCTGTGTTTGTACTGCTACATACTTAGGCAGGTAACTGGTTCATGCAGCTTTACATGAACACCCGAGCCTTACACTATAGCTGGTCCGAATAACTAAAGCAATTGTTACCATCCACCTCTCGTGTCTCCCCTTTTCCCCATAGTTTGTAAGCTTGCGAGCAGGGTCCTCATTCCTCCTGGTATCTGTTTTGAACTGTATTTCTGTTATGCTGTAATGTCTATTGTCTGTACAAGTCCCCTCTATAATTTGTAAAGCGCTGCGGAATATGTTGGCGCTATATAAATAAAATTATTATTATTATTATTATCCGGCCTGGGTGCTTGTATCCGGCCTGGGTCCTTGTATCCGGCCTGGGTCCTTGTATCCGGCCTGGGCCCTTGTATCCGGCCTGGGTCCTTGTATCCGGCCTGGACCCTTATATCTGGCCTGGGCCCTTGTATCCGGCCTGGGCCCTTGTATCCGGCCTGGGTCCTTGTATCCGGCCTGGGTCCTTGTATCCGGCCTGGGTCCTTGTAACCGGCCTGGGTCCTTGTATCCGGCCTGGACCCTTATATCTGGCCTGGGCCCTTGTATCCAGCCTGGGCCCTTGTATCCGGCCTGGGCCCTTGTATCCGGCCTGGGTCCTTGTAACCGGCCTGGGTCCTTGTATCCGGCCTGGGTCCTTGTATCCGGCCTGGGTCCGCAGGGAGCCCCGCTAGTCAGAACCGCGTATTGCCAGTTATATTGAATCCGTCCTATAATCTGTCTGTCTAGGCCCTTATATCCGGCCTGGGCCCTTGTATCCGGCCTGGGCCCTTATATCCGGCCTGGGCCCTTATATCCGGCCTGGACCCTTATATCTGGCCTGGGCCCTTGTATCCGGCCTGGGCCCTTGTATCCGGCCTGGGTCCTTGTATCCGGCCTGGGTCCTTGTATCCGGCCTGGGTCCTTGTATCCGGCCTGGGTCCTTATAACCGGCCTGGACCCTTATATCTGGCCTGGGTCCTTGTATCCGGCCTGGGTCCTTGTATCCGGCCTGGGTCCTTATATCCGGCCTGGGCCCTCGTATCCGGCCTGGGCCCTCATATCCGGCCTGGGCCCTCGTATCCGGCCTGGGCCCTTATATCCGGCCTGGGCCCTTATAACCGGCCTGGACCCTTATATCTGGCCTGGGCCCTTGTATCCGGCCTGGGCCCTTGTATCCGGCCTAGGCCCTTGTATCCGGCCTGGGTCCTTGTATCCGGCCTGGGTCCTTGTATCCGGCCTGGGTCCTTGTATCCGGCCTGGGTCCTTGTATCCGGCCTGGGTCCTTGTATCCGGCCTGGGCCCTTGTATCCGGCCTGGGCCCTTATATCCGGCCTGGGCCCTTATAACCGGCCTGGACCCTTATATCTGGCCTGGGCCCTTGTATCCGGCCTGGGCCCTTGTAACCGGCCTGGGTCCTTGTAACCGGCCTGGGTCCTTGTATCCGGCCTGGGTCCTTGTATCAGGCCTAGGCCCTTATATCCGGCCTGGGTCCGCAGGGAGCCCCGCTCGTCAGAACCGCGTATTGCCAGTTATATTGAATCCGTCCTATAATCTGTCCCGGCCTGGGTCCTTGTATCCGGCCTGGGTCCTTGTATCCGGCCTGGGTCCTTGTATCCCGCCTGGGCCCTTATATCCGGCCTGGGTCCTTGTGTCCGGCCTGGGTCCTTGTAACCGGCCTTGGTCTTTGTATCTGGCCTGGGCCCTTATATCCGGTCTGGGTCCTTGTATCCGGCCTAGGCCCTTATATCCGGTCTGGGTCCTTATATCCGGCCTGGGCCCTTATAACCGGCCTGGGTCCGCAGGGAGCCCCGCTCGTCAGAACCGCGTATTGCCAGTTATATTGAATCCGTCCTATAATCTGTCCCGGCCTGGGTCCTTGTATCCGGCCTGGGTCCTTGTATCCGGCCTGGGTCCTTGTATCCGGCCTGGGTCCTTGTATCCGGCCTGGGTCCTTGTATCCTGCCTGGGCCCTTATATCCGGCCTGGGCCCTTGTATCTGGCCTGGGTCCTTGTATCCTGCCTGGGTCCTTATATCCGGTCTGGGTCCTTATATCTGGCCTGGGCCCGTGATTCCGGCCTGGGCCCTTGTATCCGGCCTGGGTCCTTGTATCCGGCCTGGGTCCTTGTATCCGGCCTGGGTCCTTGTATCCGGCCTGGGTCCTTGTATCCGGCCTGGGTCCTTGTATCCGGCCTGGGTCCTTGTATCCTGCCTGGGCCCTTATATCCGGCCTGGGCCCTTGTATCTGGCCTGGGTCCTTGTATCCTGCCTGGGTCCTTATATCCGGTCTGGGTCCTTATATCTGGCCTGGGCCCTTGTATCCGGCCTGGGCCCTTGTATCCGGCCTGGGCCCTTGTATCCGGCCTGGGTCCTTGTATCCGGCCTGGGCCCTTGTATCCGGCCTGGGCCCTTATATCCGGCCTGGGCCCTTATAACCGGCCTGGACCCTTATATCTGGCCTGGGCCCTTGTATCCGGCCTGGGCCCTTGTATCCGGCCTGGGCCCTTGTTTCCGGCCTGGGCCCTTGTATCCGGCCTGGGCCCTTATATCCGGCCTGGGCCCTTATAACCGGCCTGGACCCTTATATCTGGCCTGGGTCCTTGTATCCGGCCTGGGTCCTTGTATCCGGCCTGGGTCCTTGTATCCGGCCTGGGTCCTTGTATCAGGCCTAGGCCCTTATATCCGGCCTGGGTCCTTGTATCCGGCCTGGGTCCTTGTATCCGGCCTGGGTCCGCAGGGAGCCCCGCTAGTCAGAACCGCGTATTGCCAGTTATATTGAATCCGTCCTATAATCTGTCTGTCTAGGCCCTTATATCCGGCCTGGGCCCTTGTATCCGGCCTGGGCCCTTATATCCGGCCTGGGCCCTTATAACCGGCCTGGACCCTTATATCTGGCCTGGGCCCTTGTATCCGGCCTGGGTCCTTGTATCCGGCCTGGGTCCTTGTATCCGGCCTGGGTCCTTGTATCCGGCCTGGGTCCTTATATCCGGCCTGGGCCCTTGTATCCGGCCTGGGCCCTTTTATCCGGCCTGGGCCCTTATAACCGGCCTGGACCCTTATATCTGGCCTGGGCCCTTGTATCCGGCCTGGGTCCTTGTATCCGGCCTGGGTCCTTGTATCCGGCCTGGGTCCTTGTATCCGGCCTGGGTCCTTGTATCCGGCCTGGGTCCTTGTATCCTGCCTGGGCCCTTATATCCGGCCTGGGCCCTTGTATCTGGCCTGGGTCCTTGTATCCTGCCTGGGTCCTTATATCCGGTCTGGGTCCTTATATCTGGCCTGGGCCCTTGTATCCGGCCTGGGCCCTTGTATCCGGCCTGGGCCCTTGTATCCGGCCTGGGTCCTTGTATCCGGCCTGGGCCCTTGTATCCGGCCTGGGCCCTTATATCCGGCCTGGGCCCTTATAACCGGCCTGGACCCTTATATCTGGCCTGGGCCCTTGTATCCGGCCTGGGCCCTTGTATCCGGCCTGGGCCCTTGTTTCCGGCCTGGGCCCTTGTATCCGGCCTGGGCCCTTATATCCGGCCTGGGCCCTTATAACCGGCCTGGACCCTTATATCCGGCCTGGGTCCTTGTATCCGGCCTGGGTCCTTGTATCCGGCCTGGGTCCTTGTATCCGGCCTGGGTCCTTGTATCAGGCCTAGGCCCTTATATCCGGCCTGGGTCCTTGTATCCGGCCTGGGTCCTTGTATCCGGCCTGGGTCCTTGTATCCGGCCTGGGTCCTTGTATCCGGCCTGGGTCCTTGTATCAGGCCTAGGCCCTTATATCCGGCCTGGGTCCTTGTATCCGGCCTGGGTCCTTGTATCCGGCCTGGGTCCGCAGGGAGCCCCGCTAGTCAGAACCGCGTATTGCCAGTTATATTGAATCCGTCCTATAATCTGTCTGTCTAGGCCCTTATATCCGGCCTGGGCCCTTGTATCCGGCCTGGGCCCTTATATCCGGCCTGGGCCCTTATAACCGGCCTGGACCCTTATATCTGGCCTGGGCCCTTGTATCCGGCCTGGGTCCTTGTATCCGGCCTGGGCCCTTGTATCTGGCCTGGGCCCTTTTATCCGGCCTGGGCCCTTATAACCGGCCTGGACCCTTATATCTGGCCTGGGCCCTTGTATCCGGCCTGGGTCCTTGTATCCGGCCTGGGCCCTTGTATCCGGCCTAGGCCCTTGTATCCGGCCTGGGTCCTTGTATCCGGCCTGGGTCCTTGTATCCGGCCTGGGTCCTTGTATCCGGCCTGGGCCCTTGTATCCGGCCTGGGCCCTTGTATCCGGCCTGGGCCCTTGTATCCGGCCTGGGCCCTTGTATCCGGCCTGGGCCCTTATATCCGGCCTGGGCCCTTATAACCGGCCTGGACCCTTATATCTGGCCTGGGCCCTTGTATCCGGCCTGGGTCCTTGTATCCGGCCTGGGACCTTGTATCCGGCCTGGGCCCTTATAACCGGCCTGGACCCTTATATCTGGCCTGGGCCCTTGTATCCGGCCTGGGCCCTTGTATCCGGCCTGGGTCCTTGTATCCGGCCTGGGACCTTGTATCCGGCCTAGGTCCTTGTATCAAATTACTGATCTTACCCCACATTATTAACCAGTAATTTCATCTGGATTCGTTCAGATCCCTGGCGATCGGGCAGCTGTCACCTACTCTCCCCTTTTCCTGCAGTGCCTCTACAGGAGACATGATGCATTACATGCAGCAGCTACTGCAGAACGCTAAGGCTAAGTTCACACTGTGTTTCCCAAACATTACAGGGAAAGCTCCTGACATCTGTCCTGATGAGGCCGTGATGCTGATGCATGCCCCCAGAGGCTTAAAAGTGTAATATATACATATGTATATACACCGAGGAGTGCACGTGTATCTCTGGATAGATTGTCAGCTCCGCAGACCAGATCCCACAACACAAAGGAGGCGACATTCTCACCGAGTCACAGACAGAATTATTTTTTTTGCCATTAAGATTCTGCACCAAATTCCTGGTAATGACATTTCTACAAGACGGCCGGAAGATGAAGTCCAGAGCCTGATGTATGGAATTACAGCGCTCCGCGCTAATCCAGGGATTGCACTAATCCCGCTGTACGCAGCTCTGACATGAGATCTGCTCTTCCTTCCTCTGACAGCACCGGGACATGGAGGAATATTGTCACCTCTTGTCCCAGTGATCATCCGCAATGTTACAGCTGAAGGTTGCAAAAAAGCATGCAATGATTGCCATCCACCACCAGAGGGCACCAGTGTACCTCACTTTTCTCTGAAAAAGTGTTTTTCTTCAAATTTTTAAATTTAGAACAAAAGAAGTGAAAATAAAACACTGAAATAAATAATAATAATAATAATAAAATATTATTTTTTTTATTAACACCAAATGTTTAAAAAAAACGACATATAAGCAGAAGGATAAGAAACAAATCTGTAAAGGGAGATAGTTTTTCCCTATGATTTTCCTGTGCTAGTTTTATCTCCCTTTATAGATTTATTTCTTATCCTTCCGCTTACACGCAGTTGTTTTTAACATTTGGTGTTAATAACAAATTAATATTTCATTGATTATTTCAGTGTTTTTTCACTTCTTTTTTTTTTCTTTATGGATTCTGGTGAGTTTTCACTGGGACTATATTCCCACAATGGACGATATATAAATTGTTGCTGTTAAAAAAGTTTAAATTTTTTTTAATAACTAAAAGAAAAAAAGCTATAAAATTTGGAATAGATGTAATTATAGCAACATGGAGAATCATATTGTAAAAATTATTATCACACAATGAATATCATAAAAGCAAAAGCCTATGAAATTGTATTTTTTCACAATTGCAATTTTTCCCCGGATTCTCAGTAAATAAGTTTGTCTCCACCACTAGGGGGAGCTATCTGTATACAGAGATACATGATAAGATCCTGTCTGCAGCCACCACTAGGGGGAGCTCCTTGTATACAGAGATACATGATAAGATCCTGTCTGCAGTCACCACTAGGGGGAGCTCCCTGTATACAGAGATACATGATAAGAATCTGTCTGCAGCCACCACTAGGGGGAGCTCCCTGTATACAGAGATACATGATAAGATCCTGTCTGCAGCCACCACTAGGGGGAGCTCCCTGTATACAGAGATACATGATAAGATCCTGTCTGCAGCCACCACTAGGGGGAGCTCCCTGTACACAGAGATACATGATAAGATCCTGTCTGCAATCACCACTAGGGGGAGCTCCATGTATACAGAGATACATGATAAGATCCTGTCTGCAGTCACCACTAGGGGGAGCTCCCCGTATACAGAGATACATGATAAGATCCTGTCTGCAGCCACCACTAGGGGGAGCTCCCTGTATACAGAGATACATGATAAGATCCTGTCTGCAGTCACCACTAGAGGGAGCTCCCTGTATACAGATATACATGATAAGATCCTGTCTGCAGCCACCACTAGGGGGAGCTCCCTGTATACAGAGATACATGATAAGATCCTGTCTGCAGCCACCACTAGGGAGAGCTCCCTGTATGCAGAGATACATGATAAGATTCTGTCTGCAGCCACCACTAGGGGGAGCTCCCTGTATACAGAGATACATGATAAGATCCTGTCTGCAGCCACCACTAGGGGGAGCTCCCTGTATACAGAGATACATGATAAGATCCTGCCTGCAGTCACCACTAGGGGGAGCTCCCTGTATACAGAGATACATGATAAGATCCTGTCTGCAGCCACCACTAGGGGGAGCTCCCTGTATACAGAGATACATGATGAGATCCAGTCTGCAGTCACCACTAGGGGGAGCTCCCAGTATACAGAGATACATGATAAGATCCTGTCTGCAGTCACCACTAGGGGGAGCTATCTGTATACAGAGATACATGATAAGATCCTGTCTGCAGTCACCACTAGGGGGAGCTATCTGTATACAGAGATACATGATAAGATCCTGTCTGCAGTCACCACTAGGGGGGGCTCCCTGTATACAGAGATACATGATAAGATCCTGTCTGCAGTCACCACTAGGGGGAGCTATCTGTATACAGAGATACATGATAAGATCCTGTCTGCAGTCACCACTAGGGGGAGCTCCCTGTATACAGAGATACATGATAAGATCCTGTCTGCAGTCACCACTAGGGGGAGCTATCTGTATACAGAGATACATGATAAGATCCTGTCTGCAGTCACCACTAGGGGGGGCTCCCTGTATACAGAGATACATGATAAGATCCTGTCTGCAGTCACCACTAGGGGGAGCTATCTGTATACAGAGATACATGATAAGATCCTGTCTGCAGTCACCACTAGGGGGGGCTCCCTGTATACAGAGATACATGATAAGATCCTGTCTGCAGTCACCACTAGGGGGAGCTATCTGTATACAGAGATACATGATAAGATCCTGTCTGCAGCCACCACTAGGGGGAGCTCCCAGTATACAGAGATACATGATAAGATCCTGCCTGCAGTCACCACTAGGGGGAGCTCCCTGTATACAGAGATACATGATAAGATCCTGTCTGCAGCCACCACTAGGGGGAGCTCCCTGTATACAGAGATGCATGATAAGATCCTGTCTGCAGCCACCACTAGAGGGAGCTCCCTGTATACAGAAATACATGATAAGATCCTGTCTGCAGCCACCACTAGGGGGAGCTCCCTGTATACAGAGATACACGAATAGATCCTGTCTGCAGCCACCACTAGGGGGAGCTCCCTGTATACAGAGATACATGATAAGATCCTGTCTGCAGCCACCACTAGAGGGAGCTCCCTGTATACAGAAATACATGATAAGATCCTGTCTGCAGCCACCACTAGGGGGAGCTCCCTGTATACAGAAATACATGATAAGGTCCTGTCTGCAGTCACCACTAGGGGGAGCTCCCTGCATAAAGAGATATATAAGATCCTGTCTGCAGTCACCACTAGGAGGAGCTCCCTGTATACAGAGATACAAGATAAGATCCTGTCTGCAGCCACCACTAGGGGGAGCTCCCTCTATACAGAGATACATGATAAGATCCTGTCTGCAGTCACCACTAGGAGGAGCTCCCTGTATACAGAGATACGTGATAAGATCCAGTCTGCAGTCACCACTAGGGGGAGCTCCCTGTATACAGAGATACGTGATAAGATCCAGTCTGCAGTCACCACTAGGGGGAGCTCCCTGTATACAGAGATACATGATAAGATCCTGTCTGCAGTCACCACTAGGGGGAGCTCCCTGTATACAGAGATACGTGATAAGGTCCTGTCTGCAGCCACCACTAGGGGGAGCTCCCTGTATACAGAGACACGTGATAAGATCCAGTCTGCAGTCACCACTAGGGGGAGCTCCCTGTATACAGAGATACATGATAAGATTCTGTCTGCAGCCACCACTAGGGGGAGCTCCCTGTATACAGAGATACATGATAAGATCCTGTCTGCAGTCACCACTAGGGGGAGCTCCCTGCATAAAGAGATATATAAGATCCTGTCTGCAGTCACCACTAGGGGGAGCTCCCTGTATACAGAGATACAAGATAAGATCCTGTCTGCAGCCACCACTAGGGGGAGCTCCCTGTATACAGAGATATATAAGATCCTGTCTGCAGTCACCACTAGGGGGAGCTCCCTGTATACAGAGATACAAGATAAGATCCTGTCTGCAGCCACCACTAGGGGGAGCTCCCTGTATACAGAGATACAAGATAAGATCCTGTCTGCAGCCACCACTAGGGGGAGCTCCCTGTATACAGAGATATATAAGATCCTGTCTGCAGTCACCACTAGGGGGAGCTCCCTGTATACAGAGATACATAAGATCCTGTCTGCAGCCACCACTAGGGGGAGCTCCCTGTACACAGAGATACATGATAAGATCCTGTCTGCAGCCACCACTAGGGGGAGCTCCCTGTATACAGAGATACGTGATAAGATCCAGTCTGCAGTCACCACTAGGGGGAGCTCCCTGTATACAGAGATACATGATAAGATCCTGTCTGCAGCCACCACTAGGGGGAGCTCCCTGTATACAGAGATACATGTTAAGATCCTGTCTGCAGTCACCACTAGGGGGAGCTCCCTGTATACAGAGATACATGATAAGATCCTGTCTGCAGCCACCACTAGGGGGAGTTCCCTGTACACAGAGATACATGATAAGATCCTGTCTGCAGTCACCACTAGGGGGAGCTCCCTGTATACAGAGATACATGATAAGATCCTGTCTGCAGCCACCACTAGGGGGAGTTCCCTGTACACAGAGATACATGATAAGATCCTGTCTGCAGTCACCACTAGGGGGAGCTCCCTGTACACAGAGATACATGATAAGATCCTGTCTGCAGCCACCACTAGGGGGAGTTCCCTGTACACAGAGATACATGATAAGATCCTGTCTGCAGTCACCACTAGGGGGAGCTCCCTGTATACAGAGATACATGATAAGATCCTGTCTGCAGCCACCACTAGGGGGAGTTCCCTGTACACAGAGATACATGATAAGATCCTGTCTGCAGTCACCACTAGAGGGAGCTCCCTGTATACAGAGATACATGATAAGATCCTGTCTGCAGTCACCACTAGGGGGAGCTCCCTGTATACAGAGATACATGATAAGATCCTGTCTGCAGCCACCACTAGGGGGAGCTCCCTGTACACAGAGATACATGATAAGATCCTGTCTGCAGCCACCACTAGGGGGAGTTCCCTGTACACAGAGATACATGATAAGATCCTGTCTGCAGCCACCACTAGGGGGAGCTCCCTGTACACAGAGATACATGATAAGATCCTGTCTGCAGTCACCACTAGGGGGAGCTCCCTGTATACAGAGATACATGATAAGATCCTGTCTGCAGCCACCACTAGGGGGAGTTCCCTGTACACAGAGATACATGATAAGATCCTGTCTGCAGTCACCACTAGGGGGAGCTCCCTGTATACAGAGATACATGATAAGATCCTGTCTGCAGTCACCACTAGGGGGAGCTCCCTGTATACAGAGATACATGATAAGATCCTGTCTGCAGTCACCACTAGGGGGAGCTCCCTGTATACAGAGATACATGATAAGATCATGTCTGCAGCCACCACTAGGGGGAGCTCCCTGTATACAGAGATACATGATAAGATCCTGTCTGCAGCCATCACTAGGGGGAGCTCCCTGTATACAGAGATACATGGTAAGATCCTGTCTGCAGCCATCACTAGGGGGAGCTCCCTGTATACAGAGATACATGATAAGATCCTGTCTGCAGCCACCACTAGGGGGAGCTCCCTGTATACAGATATACATGATAAGATCCTGTCTGCAGCCACCACTAGGGGGAGCTTCCTGTATACAGAGATACATGATAAGATCCTGTCTGCAGCCACCACTAGGGGGCGCTCTCTTGTGGTTATATACAGTATTATTGATCTTGTTGCAGTTGGTGTCGCTGTCGTTCGCTCTCCATCCTCGTAGTTGCAGTAATGTGCCGTTATTTCATGTTCTCCGCTCCTGGCCTCTTCTCACCTTCCATGATGTTCTGAGATATTCTGACATTTCGGGGTTTTCACTATTTCATGCACTGATATCACATAACGTGACGGCGCCGTGAGAAAGATGAATAAACTATCACACATTTGTGCTGTCGGTTGCGACACGGCGGCTGATGAAATCCTGGGCTCGGCCGTCATGCGATCGCAGCTCTTGGCACAGTCCTCAGAAGTCTCCTAATGACTGCAGTGGGGTCCATCCGTGGTCCTGAGGGTGGTCTGCTGGGGTGTAGGGGATGTGCGGCCTCCTGAGCTCTAAGGTCTGGACCCACCGGCGGCAGTAAATGGCCTCCGATCGATGGATGTGACTGCTCAGCGGTCACTGAACATCCTGGGATGTCTCTGGTCACATTCTGCCCTCTCCGCCATTTAGGACCCTCTCTCCCCCCTGCAGAGCGCCCCCTGGCCTCACACAGGGGGACTTCACCTGTCATCTGCTTATTATGGGAACCCTTCAAATAAAAATGGGGTACTGACCAAGAGGTTCCCGTAATGTCGGAATATCAGAACTTCTGGCCTGGAATCATCCGCCCCATCTTCAGATGTTTCTTCTGGTTTATGTCACATCTGAGTGAGGACGCTACTGCTCAGGTCAGAGCTTTGTGGCTTCCAGACCAGCGAAGAAACCATCACTTCTTACAAGAAGTCCGAGCTCGAGGCCTGAAATAAGAACCATGCATGAAATACCACCGGCGCGTCCCATCATGCACTGCAGCAGATCCGGACCACAAACAGCGAAGTGTGGAGACCGCTCGCCAGCACATTCTCCAGCACGCCATATACAGAGTATTGTAAACCTGCGTCAGGGAGAATGAACGATCCACTCATGTATCTAATCCTCTCCTGTGTGATACTGTCTGCTGAGCTGTATCTAATCCTCTCCTGTGTGATACTGTCTGCTGACCCGTGTATCTAATCCTATCCTGTGTGATACTGACTGCTGAGCTGTATCTAATCCTATCCTGTGTGATACTGACTGCTGAGCCGTGTATCTCATCCTGTGTGATACTGACTGCTGAGCTGTGTATCTAATCTTATCCTGTGTGATACTGACTGCTGAGCCGTGTATCTAATCCTCTCCTGATTGATACTGTCTGCTGAGCCGTGTATCTAATCCTCTACTGTGTGATATTGTCTGCTGAGCCGTGTATCTAATCCTATCCTGTGTGATACTGACTGCTGAGCCGTGTATCTAATCCTCTCCTGTGTGATACTGTCTGCTGAGCCGTGTATCTAATCCTCTCCTGTGTGATACTGACTGCTGAGCCGTGTATCTAATCCTCTCCTGTGTGATACTGTCTGCTGAGCCGTGTATCTAATCCTCTCCTGTGTGATACTGACTGCTGAGCCGTGTATCTAATCCTCTCCTGTGTGATACTGTCTGCTGAGCCGTGTATCTAATCCTCTCCTGTGTGATACTGACTGCTGAGCCGTGTATCTAATCCTATACTGTGTGATACTGACTGCTGAGCCGTGTATCTAATCCTCTCCTGTGTGATACTGTCTGCTGAGCCGTGTATCTAATCCTCTCCTGTGTGATACTGACTGCTGAGCCGTGTATCTAATCCTCTCCTGTGTGATACTGACTGCTGAGCCGTGTATCTAATCCTCTCCTGTGTGATACTGACTGCTGAGCCGTGTATCTAATCCTCTCCTGTGTGATACTGTCTGCTGAGCCGTGTATCTAATCCTCTCCTGTGTGATACTGACTGCTGAGCCGTGTATCTAATCCTCTCCTGTGTGATACGGTCTGCTGAGCCGTGTATCTAATCCTCTCTTGTGTGATACTGACTGCTGAGCCGTGTATCTAATCCTCTCCTGTGTGATACTGTCTGCTGAGCCGTGTATCTAATCCTCTCCTGTGTGATACTGATTGCTGAGCCGTGTATCTAATCCTCTCCTGTGTGATACTGTCTGCTGAGCCGTGTATCTAATCCTCTCCTGTGTGATACTGTCTGCTGAGCCGTGTATCTAATCCTCTCCTGTGTGATACTGACTGCTGAGCCGTGTATCTAATCCTCTCCTGTGTGATACTGACTGCTGAGCCGTGTATCTAATCCTCTCCTGTGTGATACTGTCTGCTGAGCCGTGTATCTAATCCTCTCCTGTGTGATACTAACTGCTGAGCCATGTATCTAATCCTCTCCTGTGTGATACTGACTGCTGAGCCGTGTATCTAATCCTATCCTGTGTGATACTGACTGCTGAGCCGTGTATCTAATCCTCTCCTGTGTGATACTGACTGCTGAGCCGTGTATCTAATCCTCTCCTGTGTGATACTGTCTGCTGAGCCGTGTATCTAATCCTATCCTGTGTGATACTGACTGCTGAGCTGTGTATCTAATCCTCTCCTGTGTGATACTGACTGCTGAGCCGTGTATCTAATCCTCTCCTTTGTGATACTGACTGCTGAGCCGTGTATCTAATCCTCTCCTGTGTGATACTGTCTGCTGACCCGTGTATCTAATCCTATCCTGTGTGATACTGACTGCTGAGCCGTGTATCTCATCCTGTGTGACACTGACTGCTGAGCTGTGTATCTAATCTTATCCTGTGTGATACTGACTGCTGAGCCGTGTATCTAATCCTCTCCTGTGTGATACTGTCTGCTGAGCCGTGTATCTAATCCTCTCCTGTGTGATACTGTCTGCTGAGCCGTGTATCTAATCCTACCCTGTGTGATACTGTCTGCTGAGCCGTGTATCTAATCCTATCCTGTGTGATACTGACTGCTGAGCTGTGTATCTAATCTTATCTTGTGTGATACTGACTGCTGAGCCGTGTATCTAATCCTCTCCTGTGTGATACTGTCTGCTGAGCCGTGTATCTAATCCTCTCCTGTGTGATACTGTCTGCTGACCCGTGTATCTAATCCTATCCTGTGTGATACTGACTGCTGAGCTGTATCTAATCCTATCCTGTGTGATACTGACTGCTGAGCCGTGTATCTCATCCTGTGTGATACTGACTGCTGAGCTGTGTATCTAATCTTATCCTGTGTGATACTGTCTGCTGAGCCGTTTTTCTAATCCTCTCCTGTGTGATACTGTCTGCTGACCCGTGTATCTAATCCTATCCTGTGTGATACTGACTGCTGAGCTGTATCTAATCCTATCCTGTGTGATACTGACTGCTGAGCCGTGTATCTAATCCTGTGTGATACTGACTGCTGAGCTGTGTATCTAATCTTATCCTGTGTGATACTGACTGCTGAGCCGTGTATCTAATCCTCTCCTGTGTGATACTGTCTGCTGAGCCGTGTATCTAATCCTCTCCTGTGTGATACTGTCTGCTGAGCCGTGTATCTAATCCTATCATGGGGGATACTCTCTGCTGAACCGTGTATCTAATCCTCTACTGTGTGATATTGTCTGCTGAGCCGTGTATCTAATCCTATCCTGTGTGATACTGACTGCTGAGCCGTGTATCTAATCCTCTCCTGTGTGATACTGTCTGCTGAGCCGTGTATCTAATCCTCTCCTGTGTGATACTGTCTGCTGAGCCGTGTATCTAATCCTCTCCTGTGTGATACTGTCTGCTGAGCCGTGTATCTAATCCTATCATGGGGGATACTCTCTGCTGAACCGTGTATCTAATCCTCTACTGTGTGATATTGTCTGCTGAGCCGTGTATCTAATCCTATCCTGTGTGATACTGTCTGCTGAGCTGTGTATCTAATCCTCTCCTGTGTGATACTGACTGCTGAGCCGTGTATCTAATCCTATCCTGTGTGATACTGACTGCTGAGCTGTATCTAATCCTATCCTGTGTGATACTGACTGCTGAGCCGTGTATCTAATCCTGTGTGATACTGACTGCTGAGCTGTGTATCTAATCTTATCCTGTGTGATACTGACTGCTGAGCCGTGTATCTAATCCTCTCCTGTGTGATACTGTCTGCTGAGCCGTGTATCTAATCCTATCATGGGGGATACTCTCTGCTGAGCCGTGTATCTAATCCTCTACTGTGTGATATTGTCTGCTGAGCCGTGTATCTAATCCTATCCTGTGTGATACTGACTGCTGAGCCGTGTATCTAATCCTATCCTGTGTGATACTGACTGCTGAGCTGTGTATCTAATCCTCTCCTGTGTGATACTGACTGCTGAGCTGTGTATCTAATCCTATCCTGTGTAATACTGTCTGCTGAGCCGTGTATCTAATCCTCTCCTGTGTGATACTGTCTGCTGAGCCGTGTATCCAATCCTATCCTGTGTGATACTGTCTGCTGAGCCGTGTATCAAATCCTCTCCTGTGTGATACTGACTGCTGAGCCGTGTATCTAATCCTATCCTATGTGATACTGACTGCTGAGCCGTGTATCTAATCCTATCCTGTGTGATACTGACTGCTGAGCCGTGTATCTAATCCTCTCCTGTGTGATACTGACTGCTGAGCCGTGTATCCAATCCTATCCTGTGTGATACTGTCTGCTGAGCCGTGTATCTAATCCTCTCCTGTGTGATACTGACTGCTGAGCCGTGTATCTAATCCTATCCTGTGTGATACTGTCTGCTGAGCCGTGTATCTAATCCTCTCCTGTGTGATACTGTCTGCTGAGCCGTGTATCTAATCCTCTCCTGTGTGATACTGTCTGCTGAGCGGTATCTAATCCTCTCCTGTGTGATACTGTCTGCTGAGCTGTGTATCTAATCCTATCCTGTGTGATACTGTCTGCTGAGCCGTGTATCTAATCCTATCCTGTGTGATACTGTCTGCTGAGCCGTGTATCTAATCCTCTCCTGTGTGATACTGTCTGATGAGCCGTGTATCTAATCCTATCCCGTGTGATACTGTCTGCTGAGCTGTATCTAATCCTCTCCTGTGTGATACTGTCTGCTGAGCCGTGTATCTAATCCTCTCCTGTGTGATACTGTCTGCTGAGCGGTATCTAATCCTATCCTGTGTGATACTGTCTGCTGAGCCGTGTATCTAATCCTCTCCTGTGTGATACTGTCTGCTGAGCCGTGTATCTAATCCTCTCCTGTGTGATACTGTCTGCTGAGCCGTGTATCTAATCCTCTCCTGTGTGATACTGACTGCTGAGCCGTGTATCTAATCCTCTCCTGTGATACTGTCTGCTGAGCCGTGTATCTAATCCTCTCCTGTGTGATACTGTCTGCTGAGCCGTGTATCTAATCCTATCCTGTGTGATACTGTCTGCTGAGCCGTGTATCTAATCCTATCCTGTGTGATACTGACTGCTGAGCCGTGTATCTAATCCTATCCTGTGTGATACTGTCTGCTGAGCCGTGTATCTAATCCTCTCCTGTGTGATACTGTCTGCTGAGCCGTGTATCTAATCCTCTCCTGTGTGATACTGTCTGCTGAGCTGTGTATCTAATCCTCTCCTGTGTGATACTGTCTGCTGAGCTGTGTATCTAATCCTCTCCTGTGTGATACTGTCTGCTGAGCTGTGTATCTAATCCTCTCCTGTGTGATACTGTCTGCTGAGCTGTGTATCTAATCCTCTCCTGTGTGATACTGTCTGCTGAGTTGTGCCACTGTTCCTGCTGCTCCTGTTTTTCTCACAGAGGATTCCTTGAGAATGATAACTGTAACAAACCTTCAACTGTGAATAGTACCACAGGTTTTCAGCATATGAATGTTACCATCCACTGACAGCATTCAGAGATCTTGAAAATGGTGATCAACCCAAGTACAACATAAACAGTATTTGCCAAAAGTGTTGGCAAACCTGAAATTGTTCCAGAAAATGACTGGGACAACAAAAAAAAAAAAAAAAGAGAAAAAAAGGCATATTGGATATAATTTCACACAAAACCCCCAAAATGGTCCAGACAATTGTTGGCGCCCTCCTTAATATTTGGTTGCCCCCTTTGGAATAAATACCTGTAATCAGTCGCTTTCTATAACCATCCAGAAGCTTCTTCCTCCTCTCAGCCGGGATCTTGGACTCTTCTTACAAGCTGCTCCCGGTCTCATATTTCGCCTTCTCCCTCAGTATTTGTAAGATCTCTCCTCCGGGGATCTATGGGATCTAGATCCGGACTCATTGCTGTCACTTCAGAACTCTCCAGCGCTTTGTTTCTATATATTTCTGGGGGCTTCTTGAAGTATGTTTGGGGTCATTGTCCTGCTGGAGACCCCTGACCTAGGACGCAAACAAAGGAACATCAAGATCGCTGGAGATGGGCTTTTGACCTTGAGATTGTTGATATTTTTTAACAATTTTGTTTCTCAAGTCCTCAGACCGTTCTCTTCTCCTCTTTCTGTTCTCCATGCTTAGTGTGACACACACAGACACACAATGCAAAAATGGAGTCAACTTCTCCCCTTTTTATCTGGTTTCAGATGTGATTTTCAGATTTCTCACATCTGTTACTTGCCACAGGTGAGTATGAACGAGCATCACATGCTGGAAAGAAAGTTGGTTACCCACAATTTTGGAAAGGTGGCAAAAATTTTGCAGGTCCATTTTTGGGTTTATGGGTGAAATTAAGTCAATTTACCTTTTTTTTCTGTGTTTTTTTGTGTTGTTTCAATACACACAAAGAAAATAAACCCGTGTATAACAAAACGTGTGGAATTGTAATAATGTTCTGGGGAAATACGTCATTTTTTGGAACAAATTGAAGGGTGCCGACACTTTCGGCTATGATTGTAAGTTGTGGCTCTTTGGCTGCAGGATGATGATGCTTTGCATGTCGGGGCGGCTCCCGTGGATTTCACGCCGATTATTCTCACACTGGGGTCCTGGATTTGGCTCTGTTCACACTGACATTTTATCGTCTCAGGTCCCTGGAGACAAGAATTTCAGTTTTTTCTGCAGCTGATTTGTTCTTTAGTTGCCCTGAAGTAGCTTTTTTGGTCACTATTTTGCTGATATCCGTCACTCCTGTTCTCCTGTGAGGAAAAAGAGGAACCTCTGCACCCGAATCCTTTCCCCCCTTAACCCATTCTGTGCTGCAGCCAACACATGTGCAAAAGGGGAAGCTTGCGGTGGAAAGTCACTTTACAGAGTTATTCACAAAACTCCAGATCATAATAAATCACATTTCCTCTCAAATAATCAGTGTTTCGCTGACCACAGCTGCAGCAGGTCCGGGCCCCTGAGGTCGGGGGGCCACAACTGCTCTGTAGGCTGGACCCTGTCACTTTGGGTTATGTACTTTTGTTTCCACCATTTCTGGTGCTAATAGATATTTCTACATTCCCCTAGAACCGCCTGTAGACGGGATGATGACGTCCCCGCGGCGGTGCGACCCTTTGACGTGCGCCTGCAGGGTGGATCCATGAGGAAGGCTCCAGGTGACACCACACGCAGCGCGTCCCCGGCTCACACGAGCGCAAAGATCAGCGCAGCCTGATGAAGGGGCGATGTCACAATGAGGCCGCGCAGATCTTCGGACCGCTCCGAAATCTGAAAGAGCGAGAGGTAAAAGACGCCACACGGCCCAATTCTGTAAGAAGGGAAAAGACATATAGCTGCAGATTAGAAAAAAAAAAAAAAACGGATCGTACACGGATGATGAGCGAGAAAAAAGTCATCCCACACTTCTACATGAAAATCAGATACTGGCGTGTCCCCGGACTAACAGTGATTTCTGCTCTGCAGCTCCGTGCTGCAACGTGCGCACCCCCAACTCTCAGCCGCCACCGCGGATTGGGCAACCAGTTGTTGGAAAACCGATTGTCAGAAATCAGAAGTGGCTGTTTATTTTGTAACAGACAAAAAAGTTCACACACTGAGTCGTGGGGTGACGGATTTGGGAGGAAGCAGATGTTTGCTGACTTCTTCTATTCATGCTTTAGCTACCACCAGCACGCAATGTCACCATCCTTCACCTTTTCCCTGCCCCTCACCATGTCCATGCCCCTCTCCTTTTCCCTGCCCAAATCCCTCACCTTGTCCCTGTCCTTCACTTTGTCTCTTACCCCGTCCCTATCCCTGGCTCTATCCCTCACCTTTTCCCTATCCCTGGCTGCGTCCCTCACCTTTTCCCTATCCCTGGCCCCATCCCTCACCTTTTCCCTATCCCTTACCTTTTCCCTATCCCTGGCCCCATCCCTCAGCTTTTCCCCATCCCTGCCCCCGTCCCTCACCTTGTCCCTGCCCCTTTCCCTTTCCTCCATGGGGCACTGAATTGGATGGAACAGGCCTCATAGATAAGAGGATGCAGTCGCTGGTCCCTCGGGGACTGATGAACTTGTGCACCAACATCAATGAAGCACAACTGCAATGTGCCTGCAACTTTGTAGCAACGTCAAACTCCTTTCTTGAAAGAACATTCACAGGAAGAGGATGTTGTCTGTGGTGCAGATCACTGAGCTCGTACAGATATAGCGGCTAATAATAATAATAATGGGGCCCATATAGATTAGGGACCTATATTTCCCAACTCCCCCAGACACAAGGAAGCTCGGCAAAGTGTCTGTTCTGGGGAGAGGGGCAGTCAGAGGGATGGAGGGGTAGGTGGAAGCCCCCCGTACAGTAAGTGGTCAGTCACTCCTGCAGAAATGAGGGGTCTGACTGCCTTCTATGTAATGTGTATTTGGGCCGTGTATTTTGTATTATATATTGGGCCGCGAGCAATGGGGAAAAGTCTGAAACTGTGCGGAACGTCCAAAGTCAGCACATCGCAGGCAGGATATGGGCGGTCGGCTTCTTTTTTCCCCTAAAAGTTTACTTCTCAGTCATGGACATGTTACTAAATGACTCAACAGCAAGAAAGACAAGACAATAATTTATTTATAAGGAACAGATGCAAAATGTCCAAAATAAATACAAAGCAACACATTGTAGCGCCATCCAGTGGTAGCGATGCAAATGCATGTGAGGTGCGGACGCCGCAGACCCCGGAGCCCCTACATGAGGAATCTTCACATTACTGACCCGTAAAGACAGAGGGGCCGGGCGCACAGGACAGAGGGGCCGGGCGGACAGGACAAAGGGGCCGGGCGGACAGGACAGAGGGGCCGGGCGGACAGGACAGAGGGGGCCGGGCGCACAGGACAGAGGGGGCCGGGCGCACAGGACAGAGGGGCCGGGCGGACAGAGGGGGCCGGGCGCACAGGACAGAGGGGGCCGGGCGCACAGGACAGAGGGGGCCGGGCGCACAGGACAGAGGGGGCCGGGCGCACAGGACAGAGGGGGCCGGGCGCACAGGACAGAGGGGCCGGGCGGACAGAGAGGGCCGGGCGCACAGGACAGAGGGGGCCGGGCGCACAGGACAGAGGGGCCGGGCGGACAGAGGGGGCCGGGCGCACAGGACAGAGGGGCCGGGCGGACAGAGGGGGCCGGGCGCACAGGACAGAGGGGGCCGGGCGCACAGGACAGAGGGGGCCGGGCGCACAGGACAGAGGGGGCCGGGCGCACAGGACAGAGGGGGCCGGGCGCACAGGACAGAGGGGGCCGGGCGCACAGGACAGAGGGGGCCGGGCGCACAGGACAGAGGGGGCCGGGCGCACAGGACAGAGGGGCCGGGCGGACAGAGAGGGCCGGGCGCACAGGACAGAGGGGGCCGGGCGCACAGGACAGAGGGGGCCGGGCGCACAGGACAGAGGGGCCGGGCGGACAGAGGGGGCCGGGCGCACAGGACACAGGGGGCCGGGCGCACAGGACAGAGGGGGCCGGGCGCACAGGACAGAGGGGCCGGGCGGACAGAGAGGGCCGGGCGCACAGGACAGAGGGGGCCGGGCGCACAGGACAGAGGGGGCCGAGCGCACAGGACAGAGGGGCCGGGCGCACAGGACAGAGGGGCCGGGCGGACAGGACAGAGGGGCCGGGCGCACAGGACAGAGGGGCCGGGCGCACAGGACAGAGGGGCCGGGCGGACAGGACAGAGGGGCCGAGCGCACAGGACAGAGGGGGCCGGGCGCACAGGACAGAGGGGGCCGGGCGCACAGGACAGAGGGGGCCGGGCGCACAGGACAGAGGGGGCCGGGCGCACAGGACAGAGGGGGCCGGGCGCACAGGACAGAGGGGGCCGGGCGCACAGGACACAGGGGGCCGGGCGCACAGGACAGAGGGGGCCGGGCGCACAGGACAGAGGGGCCGGGCGGACAGAGAGGGCCGGGCGCACAGGACAGAGGGGGCCGGGCGCACAGGACAGAGGGGGCCGGGCGCACAGGACAGAGGGGCCGGGCGGACAGAGGGGGCCGGGCGCACAGGACAGAGGGGGCCGGGCGCACAGGACAGAGGGGGCCGGGCGCACAGGACAGAGGGGCCGGGCGGACAGAGAGGGCCGGGCGCACAGGACAGAGGGGGCCGGGCGCACAGGACAGAGGGGGCCGAGCGCACAGGACAGAGGGGCCGGGCGCACAGGACAGAGGGGCCGGGCGGACAGGACAGAGGGGCCGGGCGCACAGGACAGAGGGGCCGGGCGCACAGGACAGAGGGGCCGGGCGGACAGGACAGAGGGGCCGAGCGCACAGGACAGAGGGGGCCGGGCGCACAGGACAGAGGGGGCCGGGCGCACAGGACAGAGGGGGCCGGGCGCACAGGACAGAGGGGGCCGGGCGCACAGGACAGAGGGGGCCGGGCGCACAGGACAGAGGGGCCGGGCGGACAGAGAGGGCCGGGTGGAGAGGACAGAGGGGTCGGGGTGGAGACGCAGGAGACTTGCTATAGGGTTTCTCCCTTCTCCATATTGACCACACTCGGCAGAGCAGACGGTTCCAGTGTATGGAGGTTCTATCTCAGGTGTGTGGGCCGGTAACGTGGCCGAGCTCCGCACCAGGTCTATATACGTTCTGTAGCCAATTAACATGAAGACTGAGAATGAAGCAGAAATGTAAAAAAAAAAAAAACTCCTCCTCAATTTGTTGAACATTTTTACAGAATTATGCAAATTATAGGAGGAGGGCGAAGGCTTCAGCCCCATGTGCTCCAGTTCACACTATACAAAGGATCGATATAAAACCTTATAAAAATAAACCCATCTGTAATGTACAAGTAGTTCTATGGGGACGGGGCGGCGGTCAGACCGTGATCTGCGGTGTCTCTCTATAGAAGGCCCTCTGATGGGTGGTGCAGGGGTCCGGCAGTAGACGAGGCCCGGGATCCAGCTGGGGGTCCGGCAGTAAATGCAGACCCCCGGTGTTGTAGCTCTTGAGAGAGTTGTCTGCGAGCTGCTTCAAACCAAGCTGTTCAACCTAGAGAGACCAGAGTATATTTGGATGAGGGGAATGACTTTCCCATCAGTAGTCGGCTCTAGGGGGGGCGAGAAGTCGCGTCTTCTGTACGAGGCCCAGGAGGGGATGTCGCCCGTCTCACCTGCACAATGATCAGCTTCATGTGGACGGGGGTCGTATCCGGGAACTCTTCCCCAAAGCACAATGTGACCCTGCTGTCCGGGAGTCTAAGCTGGCTGGAGTAACACTGCTGAAATTCTGCAGGAAAAAAACAGAAGAGATGAAAACTGTCCGACTCCATCAGATCGGGGGAGAATTGGGCTGTACAAGGCGGAGACCATCGCCCATATAATATCCTGCACCTGTGTATTATACAAGCTTTATATTCTGCTTCCGACCTTACAGGCCTATCAGACTCCTGACGCCATCACGTTGTTTGTGCACGAAGATAAGAAACATTTCCGGCCATATAAGTCAAGTAATTCACCTGAAAGTCCCCGATCTGCACTACAGCGAACCGGAGCGGACCCAGAAAGCAGGCAGGAAATGGTTAATCTCCAGCCTGAAGACGTCGGCAACATTTCCATTCATTACAAAGAATCAAAGAACTGAGACAAAGCGTCCGCGGCACACAGACGCTGGGATCGTCCGCTCACCTCTTATGTACTGATTGGTGTCGAATATCTTGATAACCTCATCACGCTCCAGCTTGACGGATCGGTCCTTGTACGGCATGCAGTTCCCGCTCCAAAAGACTCTTCCCTGGCAGAGCCTCTTGATGAAAATCCCATGTCTATTGCTATATAAGAGGACGCCCCTCTCCAAGTGTCCGAACAGTTTCTTGGTGATGTGTCGCTGCCGTTCACTGGCGATGTAGTCAGAGGACGGGAATCGGATGTTCTCTAGGCCTTCAGCCACCAACGCCTTCTCTCCAGCCAGATGACCGGCGGTCAGGCGGCATCCTTCGGGCCGAGTCGTCGTGACCTGACTGACCGCTTTCCCTCCATAATAAAACTGGATAATCATCTGTGACATTGCTGCGGACAGGAAGGATACAATGAGTGCCGAAATACATAGCGACAAAGGACGTAAGGCGACTGAGGACACCGGGGGAGTCGTGGCACATTAGGGGCTGCTTTGTGCAACTTCTTCAATGTTTTGGGGGACCTTCAGCTAATCTGCCAAGTTCTAAATGCAGCTCCGGATGTGACTTGAGTATAAGGGTGTGTTCCCACGATGAGTTTTTGGTGATTTTCTTTTACCTATCTTACTTAATGAATGCAGAAAATCTGCAACATCGAAAACTGATGGTGGGAACGTAGCCCAAGACACGAGGTGACTCGGTACAAGAGAAGCGAAATAAAGTCACATCCAGAAGCGACTGTGATAATAAATGTGAGCGCAGGGGATATCGGGAGCGGTCGGCAGTCTGCTGTTTCCCCCACACGGGTTTCTCTTGCGTCACTTTACGGAGCAGTTACAGTTTCTTCTCGCCGTGCTCCAGTGACCAGTGACAGGGACGGTCTCCTCCATGACAGGAGCGCAGGTGCTTCCTCTACGTGACTCAGTGCTTGTGGGGAAAGTTACGGGGCCTCCGCGCCCTCCAGACACAAAGATCTGATACTTTGTTTTTAACTAAAGCAACGACACAATGAATGGAAACAACAGACGCAACAAATGTATCAGTCAGCAAGGTGCAACTATGTATCTAGCAGGAAAGCGGTAGGAACCCGCAACTATGTATCTAGCAGGAAAGTGATCTGAACCTGCAACTATGTATCTAGCAGGAAAGTGATCTGAACCCGCAACTATGTATCTAGCAGGAAAGTGATCTGAACCTGCAACTATGTATCTAGCAGGAAAGCGGTAGGAGCAAGCAACTATATATCTAGCAGGAAAGTGATAGGAACCCGCAACTATGTATCTAGCAGGAAAGGGATAGGAACCCGCAACTATGTATCTAGCAGGAAAGGGATAGGAACCCGCAACTATGTATCTAGCAGGAAAGTGATAGGAGCCCGCAACTATGTATCTAGCAGGAACGCAGTAGGAGCCCGCAACTATGTATCTAGCAGGAAAGTGATCTGAACCCGCAGCTATGTATCTAGCAGGAAAGTGATCTGAACCCGCAACTATGTATCTAGCAGGAAAGCGATAGGAGCCCGCAACTATGTATCTAGCAGGAAAGCGGTAGGAGCCCGCAACTATGTCTCTAGCAGGAAAGAGGTAGGAGCCCGCAACTATGTATCTAGCAGGAAAGCGGTAGGAACCCGCAACTATGTATCTAGCAGGAAAGTGGTAGGAGCCCGCAACTATGTATCTAGTAGGAAAGCGGTAGGAGCCCGCAACTATGTCTCTAGTAGGAAAGCGGTAGGAGCCCGCAACTATGTATCTAGCAGGAAAGTGATAGGAGCCCGCAACTATGTCTCTAGCAGGAAAGCGATAGGAACCCGCAACTATGTATCTAGCAGGAAAGCGGTAGGAGCCCGCAACTATGTCTCTAGTAGGAAAGCGGTAGGAGCCCGCAACTATGTCTCTAGTAGGAAAGCGGTAGGAGCCCGCAACTATGTCTCTAGCAGGAAAGTGGTAGGAGCCCGCAACTATGTCTCTAGCAGGAAAGTGATCGGAACCGCTGGAGCGTCTGTCCTCGGCCACCGACTTATAGGAAAACTCATTTGTGACAGCGTCTCGGCTGCGGTAACAGAACTTATCTCTCGTCTTATCGCCCAATCTACAGGAGAAGCTGTAACATCTATAAATGTATGATGTCTGAGGCTCAGTGTGAACAGTCGCCTCATACAATGGTGACACATACAGATGTGACCTAGTAATCCATTTTCATACCGCCTGGCCTCCGCGTCTGCTAGCGGTGAGAATCTGCTCTGGGGATCACTGGCTTTACAAGAACCGACCAGCGGCACAAAACAAACGCAGATTGGCGCTCATGTAATAGTCTGATGACGTCGGGCGAGCGCGCTACAAATCGCTCAGTGCCATTGATATAGGCAGCGCAAATCATATCTACACAGATGATCATTACTCCCCTGATGATCAAGAATTTTGCGCATTTGTCCGGTGATCAGCAGCATATTTACACTGCAAGGTTATAATGCATTCATCTCCCCCTGTACCTGGCACTCATCACCCCTGGTATCTGGCAGTCATCACCCCCAGTATCCGACACTCATCACCCCCGGTATCAGACATTCATCTCCCCCTGTACCTGGCATTCATCACCCCCGGTATCAGACATTCATCTCCCCCTGTACCCGGCATTCATCACCCCCGGTATCAGACATTCATCTCCCCCTGTACCTGGCACTCATCACCCCTGGTATCTGGCAGTCATCACCCCCAGTATCCGACACTCATCACCCCCGGTATCAGACATTCATCTCCCCCTGTACCTGGCATTCATCACCCCCGGTATCAGACATTCATCTCCCCCTGTACCTGGCATTCATCACCCCCGGTATCAGACATTCATCTCCCCCTGTACCTGGCACTCATCACCCCTGGTATCCGGCAGTCATCACCCCAAGTATCCGGCACTCATCACCCCCGGTATCAGACATTCATCTCCCCCTGTACCTGGCATTCATCACCCCCGGTATCAGACATTCATCTCCCCCTGTACCTGGCATTCATCACCCCCGGTATCAGACATTCATCTCCCCCTGTACCTGGCATTCATCACCCCCGGTATCCGGCACTCATCACCCCCGGTATCAGGCACTCATCACCCCAGGTAAACGGCACTCATCACGCCCGGTATCAGACATTCATCTCCCCCTGTACCTGGCATTCATCACCCCCGGTATCCGGCACTCATCACCCCCGGTATCAGGCACTCATCACCCCCGGTAAACGGCACCCATCACCCCCGGTAAACGGCACCCATCACCCCTGGTAAATGGCACTCATCACCCCCGATGTAACGGGGTCTACCAAGCTGGGGTACCTCTTTCAGTACCACCCCATGTTTCAGGAAGTCCACTCTGCTTTTGCTTTGTTCTGAATGAAGGACGCTGGCCAAGATTTTCTTGATTACATGAGAGCATATAAAAGCTGACTGCTTCTACACGTATTTCCAGTCTAAGAACAACCTTTATTTACAGCACACAGAATATATAACACAGATACACAGGGCAGGCCAATAGGAACACAGCAGGCCAGACCTACATTACAATAGCCGCAGGAGGCCGGAGCCTGCTGATATTTACTGTGGGAATTACAAAGGTGGGGGGAGGTCAGAAAGAGAATATCTTGTCCAGGGGCGCAGCCTTTGGACTGATGCATTTCACATGGAAACTATCATACATACATATACTGCATAACATTCTTGGTGCTGGGGGGTTCTGTAACACCCAGTATCAGACATTCATCTTCCCCTGTACCTGGCACTCATCACCCCCGGTATCCGACATTCATCACCCCCGGTATCAGACATTCATCACCCCCGGTATCAGACATTCATCACCCCCCCGTACCTGGCATTCATCACCCCAGATGTATCAAGAACAGGACGTGGACCGAAAATATGGTGGTGTGAACGTGGCCCTCAGGGTCCCAATATCTACAGAAAAGCAGCCATGTCCCCACATCACGCTGACCCCCGCACAGAAACCATTGCATCGAGTCAAGACTTCGGAGAGTTTTACTTTGCATCTTACCGGCCGGCGAGGAGGAATCATTCATGTACATTGTGTAGGCGTCCAAACTGTGCAGGCCTAAGGGGAACAGAAACTGCCATCAGTGACCTACGTCCAGAAACCCAGAAAACCCCCACAGGGTCTGCACGGATACTGGGGACTGTGCCGCCACTGTGTATAAAGGCCCTTGTGACGTTCATCCCCATAGTCATCGCACATCATTGGGTATCGCAGCCCTGAACCAGAGGAACGCAAACTCTGCAACACACGGATGCGGAAGAGGAGGAAGGGGGGGGGGGATCCCAAATGTGAGGGATCCAATAGGATCCTGAGAAGACCCTGAAATATCAAGACGGATCCCTGCCGTCTGCAGTGGAAACCTACCCAGACTGTGATTATAGAGCAGCCAGTCCTGCAGGATCTGCTTCTGACACGTGTCCTTGACCGGGGACGGACTGCGCTTAATTACAGCCAAATAATCATCAGTAGACGTCTGAAACGAGAAATGGGGAGAAATAAGGAGACGGTACCAGAATACGGAGGGCGGTCTGCTCCTGGCTTACAGCATAGGCTGGTTACTATTACTATAAGACCCCCACTACCAACTGCAGACCCCCACATGCCTGTAATGGACACCTTTCATCCACCTGCTCCGGCTCATACACCCCCTAAGGTGCGGTCGGGCACTACGGAGACCCCCAAGTGGTTCATTACATACAGGATACATAGGGGCCGGTTATCCGTGCAGGGTCTTTTCAGAAGCACTGCAGAAAAACCGTCCAACCCCACTGACACATAAATCCCCGATCCTGCAGGATACAATGTATCATCCACCTGCACGGTCACATCTGCGCTTTCCACCATGTTGCATTGTAACAATGTATCAGGAGACTCATGCACGGAGGTGACATAACAGGACGATCAGTGATAATGGAGCCGGAGCGTCTACTGACGGCACAATGGCCGCCTTCATTCCTGCACTGGCGCGATATCCGCCTCGTTATCTCTCTTCTCACCTCGATGTCCGACGGGCTGCAGTCCATCTCTGCGGCTTCATTCAGACAGCCGCCCCCGAGCTTACCTAGAGGAGCAAAAACAAAATATGGAGATAATTATCACTGCCGACAGATCGCCAACGAGCAGCTACTTATTAACGACGGCGGTTACTAAAAAGCCCCCGCTCTGGTGGGAACGTCGTTACTCGCAGACACTGATCGCATCATTTTCTCCCTACAAGACCTTATCCCCCCCACTCGTATTGTGGGAGATATCCTGGTGTGGACTGGTGGCACCAGCCGCGTCCTCAAGGCAGACCCTCGCTCCAGTAACCATAGGTGGGAGCTGCGATGGTCTCCAGAGCTTCCATCTTTATTTTCTTGGGAATTTTCTTAGGAGAAACAGTGCACAATGTCTTTTCTGAGCCGACTTACCCTTTTGCTCTTCTTCTGGGACGATCCTGTAGACTTTGTAGGGCTCGGATATATCTAGCTGCGATCTGTCTGTCACCTCCTCAAAGTCAGGACTTTTATTTAGGGCGCAGCGTAACCGCGTCTTCCAGGTGGCCGGTTCTGCTCTGTCGCCTTCTTTGAATTTCCCTTTGAATATCGCCCACGCCTGCAACAATAGGGGTGAAAGAGGCTCCTTCTATTAACGGGACCCAATCAATCATAACAGCAGAAAAAGTATAGAGAGACCAGCAGCTGCCTAAGACATCAGCATCGCTCATCAAGAAAATATTTGTCAACGGCCAAGAGGAAAACCTGCAGAAAGGAGAAGGACCCAAAGTAATCCCAAAGCCCCAGGCATTACATGGAACCGATCATTAGAGATGCATGTCCACGAAGAAGCCTCACCACACACAGATACATGAGGAAGGAGATCTCCGGTAACAAAGGATTATTCCCACAATGACAAGATTACAGGACAAGGGAAACACAAAGTTTTTCTTGATACTTTGTGTCCTTTTTTTTACCCATTTCCTTCTGCTCCTTTATGCATCCAGATTCACAGAGATAAACGGTCTGAACTGTTCTTATGTTCAAAAACTACATTTCCCAGCAGCACATGATCCTCCTGAATGCTGCACGCCCCTCTCTCTGCTCCTCCTCAGTGCTGCACACCCGTCTCTGCTCCTCCTCAGTGCTGCATGCCCCTCTCTCTGCTCCTCCTGAGTGCTGCACGCCCCTCTCTCTGCTCCTCCTCAGTGCTGCACACCCGTCTCTGCTCCTCCTCAGTGCTGCATGCCCCTCTCCCTGCTCCTCCTGAGTGCTGCCCGCCCCTCTCTCTGCTCCTCCTCAGTGCTGCACGCCCCTCTCTCTGCTCCTCTTCAGTGCTAAACACTCCTCTCTCTGCTCCTCCTGAGTGCTGCACGCCCCTCTCTCTGCTCCTCCTGAGTGCTGCCCGCCCCTCTCTCTGCTCCTCCTCAGTGCTGCACGCCCCTCTCTCTGCTCCTCCTGAGTGCTGCCCGCCCCTCTCTCTGCTCCTCCTCAGTGCTGCATGCCCCTCTCTCTGCTCCTCCTCAGTGCTGCCCGCCCGTCTCTGCTCCTCCTCAGTGCTGCATGCCCCTCTCTCTGCTCCTCCTCAGTGCTGCCCGCCCGTCTCTGCTCCTCTTCAGTGCTAAACACTCCTCTCTCTGCTCCTCCTCAGTGCTGCACGCCCCTGTCTCTGCTCCTCCTGAGTCCTGCACACCCCTCTCTCTGCTCCTCCTCAGTGCTGCATGCCCCTGTCTCTGCTCCTCCTCATTGCTGCACGCCCCTCTCTCTGATAATAGTTCCATCCTCATGCATACATATTGAAGAAGGTAGAAGAAAAAACACTGCAAAGAAAATGAGGAGCAAAAGAGTCTTACCAATTGATGTTTATCATTTATCAGTTAGCGACAGACACTACTCAGCTGTCACTTTACATGATTAAAATATTTCCAGCTTTTATACCAAGATATCTCCATCATTGGATCCGTTGTGGACAGTACGCATGCGCCGATATCCCGGATCCAGGTGAGCTTCCGGAAGTGCTCTTATTGTGACCGCTTGTGTTCCCGGCGTGCGGTTCACGGAGCAGTTTCCAGGAAGTTACGACATACCATGGGGTGCGGCATTGCATCATGCGTCAACACGCCCCTCCTTAATCCTCGGATCACGGGCAACTCCATTGGCCACCTCTTCACATAAATACACCACACCCCTCAGCAAGCCATACCCCAGGAAGAAGCCAGCAGCAAAACGCGCGTCGGGGTGAGGGGACACCACCATAATTCTATGTAAGTTAATTTGAGCTCTGCATATCTAATTAATCCTTAGGTAAACGCGTTTTTTGCACATATGTCCTCCCACATTGTTTGGTTTGGGTCTGCGCTGTCACTGTACTATATAGGATTTTGACTTATACGGTCATATGTTGAGTTCCTTTTACTTATTACCTATATTATTTCCTTTGTAGACTCCTGTAATGTTAAGGCTATATTTTAATTATAAGCACAAAGTGTCAGTTCTGCTGTCTTTCTGAAGCTCATTTATTGAATTATTGTGATCCTACATTTAATATTAATAATTGAATTTCCCTGAATAGCACTGTGCACTTTATTAATGGATACCTCTTATAATAGAGTGTATATTTTACAATAATTGATGATTATTAGAAATAGTCAATCACCCATGCTAAAAATTCTTTTCATTTTTTATTTTGAATATTTTGCCTAATTATGGTAATTATGTATATCTATATCCACTTATAAGGAATTTTTTGTGGCATCTCTCCTATTGTTGAGACATCTTGTTTTATACATTTCTGTGTTTTAAAGGGAACCTGTCACCCCGAAAATCGTGGGTGAGGTAATCCCACCGGCATCAGGGGCTTATCTACAGCATTCTGTAATGCTGTAGATAAGCCCCCGATGTTACCTGAAAAAGGAGAAAAAGACGTTATATTATACTCACCCAGGGGCGGTCCCGCTGCTGGTCAGGTCGGATGGGCGTCTCCGGTCCGCCCCGGCGCCTCCTATCTTCTTTCCATGACGTCCTCTTCTGATCTTCAGCCACGGCTCCGGCGCAGGCGTACTTTGCTCTGCCCTGTTGAGGGCAGAGGATAGTACTGCAGTGCGCAGGCGCCGGAAAGGTCAGAGGCCCGGCGCCTGCGCACTGCAGTACTTTGTCTGCCCTCAACAGGGCAGAGCAAAGTACGCCTGCGCCGGAGACGTGGCTGAAGATCAGAAGAGGACGTCTTGTAATGAAGATGGGATGCGCCGCAGCGGACCGGAGACGCCCATCCGACCTGACCAGCAGCGGGACCGCCCCTGGGTGAGTATAATATAACGTCTTTTTCTCCTTTTTCAGGTAACATCGGGGGCTTATCTACAGCATTACAGAATGCATTACAGAATACTGTAGATAAGCCCCTGATGCCAGTGGTATTACCTCACCCGCGATTTTCGGGGTGACAGGTGCCCTTTAATGATATTGAAATAAATTTATACATATCCTGGTTTTCTGGTGTTTAGTTGTTACGCCTGGCTACTGTTATTAGTACAAACATGAATTTATAAACATTTAGTGTTACTTTTGTTACAAAATATATGTATCCAGAACATGAAGAGTGATCAGACTGATGGCAGGGTGTCCAAACATTGGAGAGACATATTTTTATGAACATGTCAAATTGAATGCTCTAGTCTCCTGTAGGAAACCTGATCATGCCCTGGCCAGCATGTGTAGCAGAGCCCGAACGCAGCAGAGCCGAACATAGCAGAGCACAGCCGAACATAGCAGAGCCGAACAGAGCAGAGCACAGCCAAACATAGCAAAGCACAGCCAAACATAGCAGAGCACAGCCAAACATAGCAGAGCACAGCCAAACATAGCAGAGCACAGCCAAACATAGCAGAGCACAGCCAAACATAGCAGAGCACAGCCAAACATAGCAGAGCACAGCCAAACATAGCAGAGCACAGCCAAACATAGCAGAGCACAGCCAAACATAGCAGAGCACAGCCAAACATAGCAGAGCACAGCCAAACATAGCAGAGCACAGCCAAACATAGCAGAGCACAGCCAAACATAGCAGAGCACAGCCAAACATAGCAGAGCACAGCCAAACATAGCAGAGCACAGCCAAACATAGCAGAGCACAGCCAAACATAGCAGAGCACAGCCAAACATAGCAGAGCACAGCCAAACATAGCAGAGCACAGCCAAACATAGCAGAGCACAGCCAAACATAGCAGAGCACAGCCAAACATAGCAGAGCAGAGCCAAACATAGCAGAGCAGAGCCAAACATAGCAGAGCAGAGCCAAACATAGCAGAGCAGAGCCAAACATAGCAGAGCAGAGCCAAACATAGCAGAGCAGAGCCAAACATAGCAGAGCAGAGCCAAACATAGCAGAGCAGAGCCGAACATAGCAGAGCAGAGCCGAACATAGCAGAGCAGAGCCGAACATAGCAGAGCAGAGCCGAACATAGCAGAGCCGAACATAGCAGAGCCGAACATAGCAGAGCCGAACATAGCAGAGCCGAACATAGCAGAGCCGAACATAGCAGAGCCGAACATAGCAGAGCCGAACATAGCAGAGCCGAACATAGCAGAGCCGAACATAGCAGAGCCGAACATAGCAGAGCCGAACATAGCAGAGCCGAACATAGCAGAGCCGAACATAGCAGAGCCGAACATAGCAGAGCCGAACATAGCAGAGCCGAACATAGCAGAGCCGAACATAGCAGAGCCGAACATAGCAGAGCCGAACATAGCAAAGCCGAACATAGCAAAGCCGAACATAGCAAAGCCGAACATAGCAAAGCCGAACATAGCAAAGCCGAACATAGCAGAGCCGAACATAGAGCCGAAAATAGCAGAGCCAAACATAGCTCTAAGTCAGAGTTGCACTTAAAATATCAGAGCTGATAATTGCATAGCAGAGCTGTGAATGACAACACAGCTGAGCATAGTAGAGCTGAGAATGCATAGCAGAGCTAAGGTGAAAATGACACAGCAGAGCAGAGATGAAAATGACACAGCAGAGCAGAGATGAAAATGACACAGCAGAGCAGAGTTAAGAATGACACAGCAAAGCTGAGCATAGTAAAGCTGATGATTACATAGCAGAGCCGAGTACAGCAGAGGTGAGTATAGCAGAGATGTTGTACTACAACCCAGCTGTAAGGGCAATGAGGATGTAGTAAGGGTGCTTTATTACAGGGGTCCCCAACTCCAGTCCTCAAGGCCCACCAACAGGTCATGTTTTCAGGATTTCCTTTGCATTGCACAGGTGATGGAATTATTACCTGGGCAAGACTAAGGAAATCCTGAAAACATGACATGTTGGTGGGCCTTGAGGACTGGAGTTGGGGACCCCTGCTTTATTACACAGGGTGATTGGGAGCTGAGTATAACATATCTGAGCTGTGCTACAAGTGGTCACATGAGCGAGGACCCCCGAGAGAGGGTTTTATCACACAGGGTGATTCGGTACATCTGCACACGCGCCACTGGTCACATTAGACCTACTGGAGGACGGATCCAGGGACAACAGAGGGTAAAGAGAGCCGAGCGGCGGCATCATTAGGGGTCTGCAAACCAACTAGGTGCTATTGGCACCCAGGAGGAACACAGAACACTGAGGTCGCTGAGATTTGGGGAATAACTAATGAGATGTAACAGGAGTATAATTGTAATGAGTCTTCTGGATGAGGAAAGCACGAGTCTCATCAAATCATTCCAGTCTCTTACAGTAATTTTTGGAAAATCTTCTTGGAAACTTTATCAAGTGTTGCAGTAAAAACCCAAAGTCATAAAAATTCCCAAGAGTCTTTCACTTTCTGTTACACAGAGAATGAAAGGAGCAGAGAGAGGAGATGTCAGTGAGGAGGAGGATGGAAACCTGAGGAGGAGGATGTGGAGCCACACAGATGCCACAGGGGGCACAGGACTGAGAAATCTCTGCTGAGACCACAGAACTGGAAGCATCAGAGACATGAAGCCAAAATGTTGCTAGAGGCCCCCCAGTATCCGCTGCCGGACCCCCGGCCATCACAGACATCAGTGCAGCTCTAAGTTCCTCTGAATGCTCACAAAATAAAAAACAAAACTACAAAAAAAGTGAACAAACTGCAGAACCAAATCACCATGTGTCTCACTAGGTCAAGGGTACTCCACAATTATGAAACAACTAATCCAACATGGTACGCGGTACAAAGCAAAAACATCCAACCCCTGTTCGTTACCTAATGCTGGAGGTGCTCGTGGTGTCCCCTCACCCCGACGCGCGTTTCACCTCCGGCTTCTTCTGGAGGCATCCCCCTTTTACCATGCATTATTTATGGGGATTGGATGTTTTTGCTTTATACCGCGTACCATGTTGGATTAGTTGGCAATTTAAGTTCACATATGGAGATATTGAATTCATGCATCACATATGCCCATAAGTTACCGTGCTCTGTGATGCAGCAATCTGATTGTAAATTATTACGGTGACGTCTTATTGATGCATTTGTATTAATTTGAGATTCTCCAGTTTTCTTGTTGTTACCTATTATATGTTGCTATTGCATGTAAGCTAGGCACATTATATTTTGATAGATTATTTGGATGAAGTGTTTTACATGTTCTGGCAGCTGATTACTTACCTATTTTGGTTGTAGTAATTTGGTGTGTGTAATGTGCCCGGTATGGATGATGTGTGTGTGTGTAATGTGCCCGGTATGGATCATGTGTGTGTGTGTAATGTGCCCGGTGTGGATGATGTGTGTGTGTGTAATGTGCCCGGTATGGATGATGTGTGTGTGTGTAATGTGCCCGGTATGGATCATGTGTGTGTGTGTAATGTGCCCGGTGTGGATGATGTGTGTGTGTGTAATGTGCCCGGTATGGATGATGTGTGTGTGTGTAATGTGCCCGGTATGGATGATGTGTGTGTGTGTAATGTGCCCGGTATGGATGATGTGTGTGTGTGTGTAATGTGCCCGGTATGGATGATGTGTGTGTGTGTGTAATGTGCCCGGTATGGATGATGTGTGTGTGTGTGTAATGTGCCCGGTATGGATGATGTGTGTGTGTGTAATGTGCCCGGTATGGATGATGTGTGTGTGTGTGTAATGTGCCCGGTATGGATGATGTGTGTGTGTGTGTAATGTGCCCGGTATGGATGATGTGTGTGTGTAATGTGCCCGGTATGGATGATGTGTGTGTAATGTGCCCGGTATGGATGATGTGTGTGTAATGTGCCCGGTATGGATGATGTGTGTGTAATGTGCCCGGTATGGATGATCTGTGTGTAATGTGCCCGGTATGGATGATGTGTGTAATGTGCCCGGTATGGATGATGTGTGTAATGTGCCCGGTATGGATGATGTGTGTGTAATGTGCCTGGTGTGGATGATGTGTGTGTGTGTGTAATGTGCCCGGTATGGATGATGTGTGTAATGTGCCCGGTATGGATGATGTGTGTGTAATGTGCCCGGTATGGATGATGTGTGTGTAATGTGCCCGGCGTGGATGATGTGTGTGTAATGTGCCCGGTATGGATAATGTGTGTGTAATGTTTTATTTGCTCAGTAAAAGGGAAGTACCTGAATGTCCCATGAACCTCGTCTTCCCGGGACGGCAGGATACACGGCAGGGTCCGTTGCTCCGTTCAGCCCGAGCCGCAGACACAACATTCAGTCATTATTCCCATCCTATCTCTGATAATAAACATTTGCTAGAGAGAAGTGCAGACCCCCAATGTGGCGGAGCCCCCCGCGCCCCTCACCTTAAATATGGAGGCGTCCACATCTTGGTTATAGTCCTGCTTTCCTGCGTGCTTCCATGGAATACGGAACAGCGTCTTGCTGCCATTTTCCCACACCAGTCCTGGGTACATACTGCTGTCGATCTGCTCAATCAGCCATTGCCGGAGCCGCCTGCCGCCGTTACGATCGCACATCTGCCGGGAGAAGAAGAGGGAAAGTAGAAGAAAACAATCCTGGCTCAGTGGCGACTAGTACAGGAGCCGTCACAGCCGGGGGCGAATGCTCGGGAGTTACCGACGGCTGAACGTCCGCGTCACATGGAGACTAATTACTGGTATAAGGCCGGTGTAAGGTAGGTACATACAAGGCTCGGTATGAGGCCGGTGTAAGGTAGGTACATACAAGGCTCGGTATGAGGCCGGTGTAAGGTAGGTACATACAAGGCTCGGTATAAGGCCGGTGTAAGGTAGGTACATACAAGGCTCGGTATAAGGCCGGTGTAAGGTAGGTACATACAAGGCTCGGTATAAGGCCGGTGTAAGGTAGGTACATACAAGGCTCGGTATAAGGCCGGTGTAAGGTAGGTACATACAAGGCTCGGTATAAGGCCGGTGTAAGGTAGGTACATACAAGGCTCGGTATGAGGCCGGTGTAAGGTAGGTACATACAAGGCTCGGTATGAGGCCGGTGTAAGGTAGGTACATACAAGGCTCGGTATGAGGCCGGTGTAAGGTAGGTACATACAAGGCTCGGTATAAGGCCGGTGTAAGGTAGGTACATACAAGGCTCGGTATAAGGCCGGTGTAAGGTAGGTACATACAAGGCTCGGTATAAGGCCGGTGTAAGGTAGGTACATACAAGGCTCGGTATAAGGCCGGTGTAAGGTAGGTACATACAAGGCTCGGTATAAGGTAGGTACATACAAGGCTCGGTATAAGGCCGGTGTAAGGTAGGTACATACAAGGCTCGGTATGAGGCAGGTGTAAGGTAGGTACATACAAGGCTCGGTATAAGGCCGGTGTAAGGTAGGTACATACAAGGCTCGGTATGAGGCCGGTGTAAGGTAGGTACATACAAGGCTCGGTATAAGGCCGGTGTAAGGTAGGTACATACAAGGCTCGGTATGAGGCCGGTGTAAGGTAGGTACATACAAGGCTCGGTATAAGGCCGGTGTAAGGTAGGTACATACAAGGCTCGGTATGAGGCCGGTGTAAGGTAGGTACATACAAGGCTCGGTATAAGGCCGGTGTAAGGTAGGTACATACAAGGCTCGGTATGAGGCCGGTGTAAGGTAGGTACATACAAGGCTCGGTATGAGGCCGGTGTAAGGTAGGTACATACAAGGCTCGGTATAAGGCCGGTGTAAGGTAGGTACATACAAGGCTCGGTATGAGGCCGGTGTAAGGTAGGTACATACAAGGCTCGGTATAAGGCCGGTGTAAGGTAGGTACATACAAGGCTCGGTATGAGGCAGGTGTAAGGTAGGTACATACAAGGCTCGGTATAAGGCCGGTGTAAGGTAGGTACATACAAGGCTCGGTATGAGGCAGGTGTAAGGTAGGTACATACAAGGCTCGGTATAAGGCTGGTATGAGGTAGGTACATACAAGGCTCGGTATAAGGCTGGTATGAGGTAGGTACACATGTCACCCACTGAACCGCGCAGACACAGCACATAGGTCACCGTCCCTGCTACACATCGCTGAGCTTAGTATCGGCAGGGAAAGAGTTAACACCAAATAAAAGAGCCAAGATGACCCTAGGGGGCCAGGGCTGTTACTCAGTGATATTATATCCCCCCCACCGCCCTCATTAGCTGAGGAAGTAGAGCAAAGCCAAAAACCACCTGCAGCTTCCTGTGCATCTCTGTATAGTGCAGGTAGTGTCCCCCCCCCCCCCTGCGAGCGCACGATCTGAAGCCCCCCGCGAGTGCAGTCTGAAGCCCCCCGTGAGCGCAGTCTGAAGCCCCCCGTGAGCGCAGTCTGAAGCCCCCCCGTGAGCGCAGTCTGAAGCCCCCCCGTGAGCGCAGTCTGAAGCCCCCCCGTGAGCGCAGTCTGAAGCCCCCCGTGAGCGCAGTCTGAAGCCCCCCGTGAGCGCAGTCTGGAGCCCCCCCTGTGAGTGCAGTCTGGAGCCCCCCCCTGTGAGTGCAGTCTGGAGCCCCCCCCTGTGAGTGCAGTCTGGAGCCCCCCCCCTGTGAGTGCAGTCTGGAGCCCCCCCCCTGTGAGTGCAGTCTGGAGCCCCCCCGTGAGTGCAGTCTGGAGCCCCCGTGAGTGCAGTCTGGAGCCCCCCGTGAGTGCAGTCTGGAGCCCCCCGTGAGTGCAGTCTGGAGCCCCCCTGTGAGTGCAGTCTGGAGCCCCCCTGAGTGCAGTCTGGAGCCCCCCTGTGAGTGCAGTCTGGAGCCCCCCTGAGTGCAGTCTGGAGCCCCCCTGAGTGCAGTCTGGAGCCCCCGTGAGTGCAGTCTGGAGCCCCCGTGAGTGCAGTCTGGAGCCCCCGTGAGTGCAGTCTGGAGCCCCCGTGAGTGCAGTCTGGAGCCCCCCGTGAGTGCAGTCTGGAGCCCCCCGTGAGTGCAGTCTGGAGCCCCCCTGTGAGTGCAGTCTGGAGCCCCCGTGAGTGCAGTCTGGAGCCCCCCTGTGAGTGCAGTCTGGAGCCCCCCTGTGAGTGCAGTCTGGAGCCCCCGTGAGTGCAGTCTGGAGCCCCCCTGTGAGTGCAGTCTGGAGCCCCCCGTGAGTGCAGTCTGGAGCCCCCGTGAGTGCAGTCTGGAGCCCCCCTGTGAGTGCAGTCTGGAGCCCCCCTGTGAGTGCAGTCTGGAGCCCCCCTGAGTGCAGTCTGGAGCCCCCCTGTGAGTGCAGTCTGGAGCCCCCCTGTGAGTGCAGTCTGGAGCCCCCGTGAGTGCACGGTGGTACCTGTCACCCCCCTGTATACACAGTAGCGCAGCACACAGGTGTATATACTGTATACTCTGCCTCTTCTCACCTTGCTGCCGGTGATCGCCCGCCGCCGTCCTCGCGCACTGTGACTGCCGATCACTGACAACTCTCAGTATAGCAATGTGACGGCCCCGCCCCTCAGCCAATCAGAGACCGCGTCCGCAGAGGGGCGGGGCCAGGCTGCTCGGAGCTTCTTTTAAGCGGAGGCTTTTCCGAGAAACTACAGAGCGGATCCGCCCCAGAAATCACCGCGGCCGCAACCGGAGCAGGGGGCTGATGGGAAAGCAGCGGGGGATGGCGCTGACATACAGTGGAGGGACGTGGGAGGTCACCTCATATCTACAACGATCCTCCATCACCTCCTGCAGGTTCATTGTCCGCACAGACATAAGGGGATGTCCTGGGATCTCCTTTATCACCTCCTGCAGGTTCAGTGTCTGCACAGACATAACAGGGATGTCCTGGGATCTCCTCCATCACCTCCTGCAGGTTCAGTGTCTGCACAGACATAAGGGGGATGTCCTGGGATCTCCTCCATCACCTCCTGCAGGTTCAGTGTCTGCACAGACATAAGGGGGATGTCCTGGGATCTCCTCCTGCAGGTTCAGTGTCTGCACAGACATAAGGGGGATGTCCTGGGATCTCCTCCATCACCTCCTGCAGGTTCAGTGTCTGCACAGACATAAGGGGGATGTCCTGGGATCTCCTCCTGCAGGTTCAGTGTCTGCACAGACATAAGGGGGATGTCCTGGGATCTCCTCCTGCAGGTTCAGTGTCTGCACAGACATAAGGGGGATGTCCTGGGATCTCCTCCATCACCTCCTGCAGGTTCATTGTCCGCACAGACATAAGGGGGTGTCCTGGGATCTCCTCCATCACCTCCTGCAGGATCAGCGTCTGCACAGACATAAGGGGGATGTCCTGGGATCTCCTCCATCACCTCCTGCAGGTTCAGTGTCTGCACAGACATAAGGGGGATGTCCTGGGATCTCCTCCATCACCTCCTGCAGGTTCAGTGTCTGCACAGACATAACAGGGATGTCCTGGGATCTCCTCCATCACCTCCTGCAGGTTCAGTGTCTGCAGACATAAGGGGGTGTCCTGGGATCTCCTCCATCACCTCCTGCAGGATCAGCGTCTGCACAGACATAAGGGGGATGTCCTGGGATCTCCTCCATCACCTCCTGCAGGTTCAGTGTCTGCACAGACATAAGGGGATGTCCTGGGATCTCCTCCATCACCTCCTGCAGGTTCAGCGTCTGCACAGACATAACAGGGATGTCCTGGGATCTCCTCCATCACCTCCTGCAAGTTCATTGTCCGCACAGACATAAGGGGGATGTCCTGGGATCTCCTCCATCACCTCCTGCAGGTTCAGTGTCTGCACAGACATAAGGGGGATGTCCTGGGATCTCCTCCTGCAGGTTCAGTGTCTGCACAGACATAAGGGGATGTCCTGGGATCTCCTCCTGCAGGTTCAGTGTCTGCACAGACATAAGGGGGATGTCCTGGGATCTCCTCCATCACCTCCTACAGGTTCAGTGTCTGCACAGACATAAGGGGGATGTCCTGGGATCTCCTCCTGCAGGTTCAGTGTCTGCACATACATAAGGGGATGTCCTGGGATCTCCTCCTGCAGGTTCAGTGTCTGCACAGACATAAGGGGGATGTCCTGGGATCTCCTCCTGCAGGTTCAGTGTCTGCACAGACATAAGGGGGATGTCCTGGGATCTCCTCCATCACCTCCTGCAGGTTCATTGTCCGCACAGACATAAGGGGGTGTCCTGGGATCTCCTCCATCACCTCCTGCAGGATCAGCGTCTGCACAGACATAAGGGGGATGTCCTGGGATCTCCTCCATCACCTCCTGCAGGTTCAGTGTCTGCACAGACATAAGGGGATGTCCTGGGATCTCCTCCATCACCTCCTGCAGGATCAGTGTCTGCACAGACATAAGGGGGATGTCCTGGGATCTCCTCCATCACCTCCTGCAGGATCAGTGTCTGCACAGACATAAGGGGGATGTCCTGGGATCTCCATCACCTCCTGCAGGTTCAGTGTCTGCACAGACATAAGGGGGATGTCCTGGGATCTCCTCCATCACCTCCTGCAGGTTCAGTGTCTGCACAGACATAAGGGGGATGTCCTGGGATCTCCATCACCTCCTGCAGGTTCAGTGTCTGCACAGACATAAGGGGGATGTCCTGGGATCTCCTCCATCACCTCCTGCAGGTTCAGTGTCTGCACAGACATAAGGGGGATGTCCTGGGATCTCCTCCATCACCTCCTGCAGGTTCAGTGTCTGCACAGACATAAGGGGGATGTCCTGGGATCTCCTCCATCACCTCCTGCAGGTTCATTGTCCGCACAGACATAAGGGGATCTCCTCCATCACCTCCTGCAGGTTCAGTGTCTGCACAGACATAAGGGGGATGTCCTGGGATCTCCTCCATCACCTCCTGCAGGTTCAGTGTCTGCACAGACATAAGGGGGATGTCCTGGGATCTCCTCCATCACCTCCTGCAGGTTCAGTGTCTGCACAGACATAAGGGGGTGTCCTGGGATCTCCTCCATCACCTCCTGCAGGTTCAGTGTCTGCAGACATAAGGGGGATGTCCTGGGATCTCCATCACCTCCTGCAGGTTCATTGTCCGCACAGACATAAGGGGGATGTCCTGGGATCTCCTTCATCACCTCCTGCAGGTTCAGTGTCTGCACAGACATAAGGGGGATGTCCTGGGATCTCCTCCATCACATCCTGCAGGTTCAGTGTCTGCACAGACATAAGGGGGATGTCCTGGGATATCCTCCATCACCTCCTGCAGGATCAGCGTCTGCACAGACATAAGGGGATGTCCTGGGATCTCCTCCATCACCTCCTGCAGGTTCAGCGTCTGCACAGACATAAGGGGATGTCCTGGGATCTCCTCCATCACCTCCTGCAGGTTCAGCGTCTGCACAGACATAAGGGGATGTCCTGGGATCTCCTCCTGCAGGATCAGTGTCTGCACAGACAAAAGGGGGATGTCCTGGGATCTCCTCCTGCAGGTTCAGTGTCTGCACAGACATAAGGGGGATGTCCTGGGATCTCCTCCATCACCTCCTACAGGTTCAGTGTCTGCACAGACATAACAGGGATGTCCTGGGATATCCTCCATCACCTCTGCAGGATCAGCGTCTGCACAGACATAAGGGGATGTCCTGGGATCTCCTCCATCACCTCCTGCAGGTTCAGTGTCTGCACAGACATAAGGGGGATGTCCTGGAATCTCCTCCATCACCTCCTGCAGGATCAGTGTCTGCACAGACATAACAGGGATGTCCTGGGATCTCCTCCATCACCTCCTACAGGTTCAGTGTCTGCACAGACATAAGGGGGATGTCCTGGGATCTCCTCCATCACCTCCTGCAGGTTCAGCGTCTGCACAGACATAAGGGGATGTCCTGGGATCTCCTCCATCACCTCCTGCAGGTTCAGTGTCTGCACAGACATAAGGGGGATGTCCTGGGATCTCCTCCATCACCTCCTGCAGGTTCAGTGTCTGCACAGACATAAGGGGATGTCCTGGGATCTCCTCCATCACCTCCTGCAGGTTCAGTGTCTGCACAGACATAAGGGGGATGTCCTGGGATCTCCTTCATCACCTCCTGCAGGTTCAGTGTCTGCACAGACATAAGGGGGATGTCCTGGGATCTCCTCCATCACCTCCTGCAGGTTCATTGTTTGCACTGACATAAGGGGGATGTCCTGGGATCTCCTCCATCACCTCCTGCAGGTTCAGTGTCTGCACAGACATAAGGGGATGTCCTGGGATCTCCTCCTGCAGGATCAGTGTCTGCACAGACATAAGGGGGATGTCCTGGGATATCCTCCATCACCTCCTGCAGGATCAGCGTCTGCACAGACATAAGGGGGATGTCCTGGGATCTCCTTCATCACCTCCTGCAGGTTCAGTGTCTGCACAGACATAAGGGGGATGTCCTGGGATCTCCTTCATCACCTCCTGCAGGATCAGTGTCTGCACAGACATAAGGGGATGTCCTGGGATCTCCTCCATCACCTGCAGGATCAGTGTCTGCACAGACATAAGGGGGATGTCCTGGGATCTCCTTCATCACCTCCTGCAGGTTCAGTGTCTGCACAGACATAAGGGGGATGTCCTGGGATCTCCTCCTGCAGGTTCAGTGTCTGCACAGACATAAGGGGGATGTCCTGGGATCTCCTCCTGCAGGTTCAGTGTCTGCACAGACATAAGGGGGATGTCCTGGGATCTCCTCCATCACCTCCTGCAGGTTCAGTGTCTGCACAGACATAAGGGGATGTCCTGGGATCTCCTCCATCACCTCCTGCAGGTTCAGTGTCTGCACAGACATAAGGGGGATGTCCTGGGATCTCCTTCATCACCTCCTGCAGGTTCAGTGTCTGCACATACATAAGGGGATGTCCTGGGATCTCCTCCTGCAGGTTCAGTGTCTGCACAGACATAAGGGGGATGTCCTGGGATCTCCTCCTGCAGGTTCAGTGTCTGCACAGACATAAAGGGGATGTCCTGGGATCTCCTCCTGCAGGTTCAGTGTCTGCACATACATAAGGGGATGTCCTGGGATCTCCTCCATCAACTCCTGCAGGTTCAGTGTCTGCACAGACATAAGGGGGGTGTCCTGGGATCTCCTCCATCACCTCCTGCAGGTTCAGCATCTGCACAGACATAAGGGGATGTCCTGGGATCTCCTCCATCACCTCCTGCAGGATCAGTGTCTGCACAGACATAACAGGGATGTCCTGGGATCTCCTCCATCACCTCCTGCAGGTTCAGTGTCTGCACAGACATAAGGGGGATGTCCTGGGATCTACTCCATCACCTCCTGCAGGATCAGTGTCTGCACAGACATAACAGGGATGTCCTGGGATCTACTCCATCAGCTCCTGCAGGTTCAGTGTCTGCACAGACATAAGGGGATGTCCTGGGATCTCCTCCATCACCTCCTGCACGTTCAGTGTCTGCACAGACATAAGGGGAATGTCCTGGGATCTCCTCCTGCAGGTTCAGTGTCTGCAGACATAAGGGGGATGTCCTGGGATCTCCTCCATCACCTCCTGCAGGTTCAGTGTCTGCACAGACATAAGGGGATGTCCTGGGATCTCCTCCTGCAGGTTCAGTGTCTGCACAGACATAAGGGGGATGTCCTGGGATCTCCTCCATCACCTCCTGCAGGTTCAGTGTCTGCACAGACATAAGGGGATGTCCTGGGATCTCCTCCTGCAGGTTCAGTGTCTGCACAGACATAAGGGGGATGTCCTGGGATCTCCTCCATCACCTCCTGCAGGTTCAGTGTCTGCACAGACATAAGGGGGATGTCCTGGGATCTCCTCCATCACCTCCTGCAGGTTCAGTGTCTGCACAGACATAACAGGGATGTCCTGGGATCTACTCCATCACTTCCTGCAGGTTCAGTGTCTGCACAGACATAAGGGGGATGTCCTGGGATCTCCTCCATCACCTCCTGCAGGTTCAGTGTCTGCACAGACATAAGGGGATGTCCTGGGATCTCCTCCATCACTTCCTGCAGGTTCAGTGTCTGCACAGACATAAGGGGGATGTCCTGGGATCTCCTCCATCACCTCCTGCAGGTTCAGTGTCTGCACAGACATAAGGGGATGTCCTGGGATCTCCTCCATCACCTCCTGCAGGTTCAGTGTCTGCACAGACATAAGGGGGATGTCCTGGGATCTACTCCATCACCTCCTGCAGGATCAGTGTCTGCACAGACATAACAGGGATGTCCTGGGATCTACTCCATCACCTCCTGCAGGTTCAGTGTCTGCACAGACATAAGGGGATGTCCTGGGATCTCCTCCATCACCTCCTGCAGGTTCAGTGTCTGCACAGACATAAGGGGGATGTCCTGGGATCTCCTCCTGCAGGTTCAGTGTCTGCAGACATAAGGGGGATGTCCTGGGATCTCCTCCATCACCTCCTGCAGGTTCAGTGTCTGCACAGACATAAGGGGATGTCCTGGGATCTCCTCCTGCAGGTTCAGTGTCTGCACAGACATAAGGGGGATGTCCTGGGATCTCCTCCATCACCTCCTGCAGGTTCAGTGTCTGCACAGACATAAGGGGATGTCCTGGGATCTCCTCCTGCAGGTTCAGTGTCTGCACAGACATAAGGGGGATGTCCTGGGATCTCCTCCAGGTTCAGTGTCTGCACAGACATAAGGGGGATGTCCTGGGATCTCCTCCAGGTTCAGTGTCTGCACAGACATAAGGGGGATGTCCTGGGATCTCCTCCAGGTTCAGTGTCTGCACAGACATAAGGGGGATGTCCTGGGATCTCCTCCATCACTTCCTGCAGGTTCAGTGTCTGCACAGACATAAGGGGGATGTCCTGGGATCTCCTCCATCACCTCCTGCAGGTTCAGTGTCTGCACAGACATAAGGGGATGTCCTGGGATCTCCTCCATCACCTCCTGCAGGTTCAGTGTCTGCACAGACATAAGGGGGATGTCCTGGGATCTACTCCATCACCTCCTGCAGGATCAGTGTCTGCACAGACATAACAGGGATGTCCTGGGATCTACTCCATCACCTCCTGCAGGTTCAGTGTCTGCACAGACATAAGGGGGATGTCCTGGGATCTACTCCATCACCTCCTGCAGGATCAGTGTCTGCACAGACATAACAGGGATGTCCTGGGATCTACTCCATCACCTCCTGCAGGTTCAGTGTCTGCACAGACATAAGGGGGATGTCCTGGGATCTACTCCATCACCTCCTGCAGGATCAGTGTCTGCACAGACTTAACAGGGATGTCCTGGGATCTACTCCATCACCTCCTGCAGGTTCAGTGTCTGCACAGACATAAGGGGATGTCCTGGGATCTCCTCCATCACCTCCTGCAGGTTCAGTGTCTGCACAGACATAAGGGGGATGTCCTGGGATCTCCTCCTGCAGGTTCAGTGTCTGCAGACATAAGGGGGATGTCCTGGGATCTCCTCCATCACCTCCTGCAGGTTCAGTGTCTGCACAGACATAACAGGGATGTCCTGGGATCTCCTCCATCACCTCCTGCAGGATCAGCGTCTGCACAGACATAAGGGGGATGTCCTGGGACCTCCTCCATCACCTCCTGCAGGTTCAGTGTCTGCACAGACATAACAGGGATGTCCTGGGATCTCCTCCATCACCTCCTGCAGGATCAGCGTCTGCACAGACATAAGGGGATGTCCTGGGATCTCCTCCTGCAGGTTCAGTGTCTGCACAGACATAAGGGGGATGTCCTGGGATCTACTCCATCACCTCCTGCAGGATCAGTGTCTGCACAGACATAACAGGGATGTCCTGGGATCTACTCCATCACCTCCTGCAGGTTCAGTGTCTGCACAGACATAAGGGGGATGTCCTGGGATCTACTCCATCACCTCCTGCAGGATCAGTGTCTGCACAGACTTAACAGGGATGTCCTGGGATCTACTCCATCACCTCCTGCAGGTTCAGTGTCTGCACAGACATAAGGGGATGTCCTGGGATCTCCTCCATCACCTCCTGCAGGTTCAGTGTCTGCACAGACATAAGGGGGATGTCCTGGGATCTCCTCCTGCAGGTTCAGTGTCTGCAGACATAAGGGGGATGTCCTGGGATCTCCTCCATCACCTCCTGCAGGTTCAGTGTCTGCACAGACATAAGGGGGATGTCCTGGGATCTCCTCCATCACCTCCTGCAGGTTCAGTGTCTGCACAGACATAACAGGGATGTCCTGGGATCTCCTCCATCACCTCCTGCAGGATCAGCGTCTGCACAGACATAAGGGGATGTCCTGGGATCTCCTCCTGCAGGTTCAGTGTCTGCACAGACATAAGGGGGATGTCCTGGGATCTCCTCCATCACCTCCTACAGGTTCAGTGTCTGCACAGACATAACAGGGATGTCCTGGGATCTCCTCCATCACCTCTGCAGGATCAGCGTCTGCACAGACATAAGGGGATGTCCTGGGATCTCCTCCATCACCTCCTGCAGGATCAGTGTCTGCACAGACATAACAGGGATGTCCTGGGATCTCCTCCATCACCTCCTACAGGTTCAGTGTCTGCACAGACATAAGGGGGATGTCCTGGGATCTCCTCCATCACCTCCTGCAGGTTCAGCGTCTGCACAGACATAAGGGGATGTCCTGGGATCTCCTCCATCACCTCCTGCAGGTTCAGTGTCTGCACAGACATAAGGGGGATGTCCTGGAATCTCCTCCATCACCTCCTGCAGGATCAGTGTCTGCACAGACATAACAGGGATGTCCTGGGATCTCCTCCATCACCTCCTGCAGGTTCAGTGTCTGCACAGACATAACAGGGATGTCCTGGGATCTCCTCCATCACCTCCTGCAGGATCAGCGTCTGCACAGACATAAGGGGATGTCCTGGGATCTCCTCCATCACCTCCTGCAGGTTCAGTGTCTGCACAGACATAAGGGGGATGTCCTGGAATCTCCTCCATCACCTCCTGCAGGTTCAGTGTCTGCACAGACATAACAGGGATGTCCTGGGATCTCCTCCATCACCTCCTGCAGGTTCAGTGTCTGCACAGACATAACAGGGATGTCCTGGGATCTCCTCCATCACCTCCTGCAGGATCAGCGTCTGCACAGACATAAGGGGATGTCCTGGGATCTCCTCCATCACCTCCTGCAGGTTCAGTGTCTGCACAGACATACGGGGGTGTCCTGGGATCTCCTCCATCACCTCCTGTAGGTTCAGCGTCTGCACAGACATAAGGGGGATGTCCTGGAATCTCCTCCATCACCTCCTGCAGGATCAGTGTCTGCACAGACATAAGGGGGATGTCCTGGAATCTCCTCCATCACCTCCTGCAGGGTCAGTGTCTGCACAGACATAACAGTGATGTCCTGGGATCTCCTCCTGCAGGATCAGTGTCTGCACAGACATAAGGGGGATGTCCTGGGATCTCCTCCATCACCTCCTGCAGGTTCAGTGTCTGCACAGACATAACAGTGATGTCCTGGGATCTCCTCCTGCAGGATCAGTGTCTGCACAGACATAAGGGGGATCTCCTCCATCACCTCCTGCAGGATCAGTGTCTGCACAGACATAAGGGGATGTCCTGGGATCTCCTCCATCACCTCCTGCAGGATCAGTGTCTGCACAGACATAAGGGGATGTCCTGGGATCTCCTCCATCACCTCCTGCAGGATCAGTGTCTGCACAGACATAAGGGGGTGTCCTGGGATCTCCTCCATCACCTCCTGCAGGTTCAGTGTCTGCACAGACATAAGGCTGATGTCCTGGAATCTCCTCCATCACCTCTTGCAGGATCAGTGTCTGCACAGACATAAGGGGGATGTCCTGGAATCTCCTCCATCACCTCCTGCAGGATCAGTGTCCGCACAGACATAAGGGGGGTGTCCTGGGATCTCCTCCATCACCTCCTGCAGGTTCAGTGTCTGCACAGACATAAGGGGGATGTCCTGGAATCTCCTCCATCACCTCCTGCAGGATCAGTGTCCGCACAGACATAAGGGGGGTGTCCTGGGATCTCCTCCATCACCTCCTGCAGGTTCAGCATCTGCACAGACATAAGGGGGATGTCCTGGGATCTCCTCCATCACCTCCTGCAGGATCAGTGTCTGCACAGACATAAGGGGGATGTCCTGGGATCTCCTCCATCACCTCCTGCAGGTTCAGTGTCTGCACAGACATAAGGGGGTGTCCTGGGATCTCCATCACCTCCTGCAGGTTCAGAGTCTGCACAGACATAAGGGGGATGTCCTGGGATCTCCTCCATCACCTCCTGCAGGTTCAGTGTCTGCACAGACATAAGGGGGTGTCCTGGGATCTCCATCACCTCCTGCAGGTTCAGAGTCTGCACAGACATAAGGGGGATGTCCTGGGATCTCCTCCATCACCTCCTGCAGGTTCAGTGTCTGCACAGACATAAGGGGATGTCCTGGGATCTCCTCCATCACCTCCTGCAGGTTCAGTGTCTGCACAGACATAAGGGGGATGTCCTGGGATCTCCTCCATCACCTCCTGCAGGTTCAGAGTCTGCACAGACATAAGGGGGATGTCCTGGGATCTCCTCCATCACCTGCAGGTTCAGTGTCTGCACAGACATACACTTGTGGTTCTGTCCTGAGGAAGAAGTCATTTGAACCTTGAAACGCGTTGAATTAAACCACTTTTCTTTATTTGAACACTGACTTAATATCATTATTGGCAGCGTGGACTATATCCACAAAATCCTCTATCTTGTCATATCTGATACGGTCACTTGCGGACCCGTGGATCTGCTGCAGCTAGAATCCTCATTGGGATCTATGTGCCTTACCGATAGATCTATCAGGTTGGTGCAATCTGAATTGAATGAAATTTGAATCCATCGGATAAGACCCTATTGCGCCGATTTCTCCTACAGTTCATTCGGCTCCATACAATAATATTGGTCCGAATGCCATCAAATGGATCCAACTTGGACCGATGCGCTGGTCTGCACCCGCCCCAATAGACGGCCATTATTGGAAGACTCCAAGTCACCTCCATATTGTTCTGTGTTCAGGATATTTGTGCTGTGATCACTGACTGTATATAACCGTCCTGGGCAGAGGTCACTGCCTCAACAATCATTGCAGTGCTTCCGGAGAATGACACTTATCTATCAGGCTTCCTGTCCTTACTGAATAAATAAATGGGAATTGTGCAATTACATCTCCAAGACTCATGATTCAGCCAGAGACCGTAGAGGGAACAGAAATGTCCTAAATCGCCCTCCAATATAAGGGCTCCTGCACAGTAGAGCCCCTCACTATCCAGGAGACATGATAACTTGCTGATTAGTGGGGGCCGACTGCTGAGAGCCCCCCAATCCTGAAAATGCAGATGGAAAAGCCTCACCTTTAGGGCGCAGTATATAGTTTATCACCAGCAGCCACACAGACATGGGATATAGCAGAGTCGTCCATGCGCAGACACTGCTTCATTCTGAAAGGACATTTCAGAGCCTCGTCTCTGGGATCGGTGGTCGGATACGTTACCACCTGCATTGTGCGGAATATTTTTTTTCCTAATTTTTATAAAGTCCTCCCCTTTCTGACTTGATGTCTCCGGAGTCAGACGAGTCCATGTTATTCTGTGATTGACATATATCCGATGTCACCTTCCAGCCGGTCACGGCCTCACTGCACCCCGAGGAAATAGCTGAATGTTTGTAGGTGACACATTCATGAGTCACATCAGATTTCTGCCAAAACAGAGTGGAAGGAAACGCTTTGATAAGTTGACTATTTCCTACCAGTCTCCATTCACAAATGTCAAAGTATTTATCTAGATAAAAAAAGAGCTTTTACTTTTGATTAAACAAGAGCTGATAACAGAGAGCAGCAGAGATTTTCCCCATAGAATGGGTCGGAGGAGTAACAATCTTCAGCTTCAGAAATTAGATTTTTCCATTTGTTACTAAATATTAAAAGAAAGCATAACTACATCTCTGGAGGCCGCGTCGTCAGTGATTCCATCATCCAAGAGCAGGACAACTTGTAACATTGTATCCATCGGTGATTCCATCATCCAAGCGCAGGACAACTTGTAACATTGTATCCATCGGTGATTCCATCATCCAAGCGCAGGACAACTTGCATCATTGTATCTGTCGGTGATTCCATCATCCAAGCGCAGGACAACTTGTAACATTGTATCCGTCGGTGATTCCATCATCCAAGCGCAGGACAACTTGTAACATTGTGTCCGTCGGTGATTCCATCATCCAAGCGCAGGACAACTTGTAACATTGTATCTGTCGGTGATTCCATCATCCAAGCGCAGGACAACTTGTAACATTGTATCCATCGGTGATTCCATCATCCAAGCGCAGGACAACTTGCATCATTGTATCTGTCGGTGATTCCATCATCCAAGCGCAGGACAACTTGTAACATTGTATCCGTCGGTGATTCCATCATCCAAGCGCAGGACAACTTGCAACATTGTGTCCGTCGGTGATTCCATCATCCAAGCGCAGGACAACTTGTAACATTGTATCTGTCGGTGATTCCATCATCCAAGCGCAGGACAACTTGCATCATTGTATCTGTCGGTGATTCCATCATCCAAGCGCAGGACAACTTGTAACATTGTATTAGTCAGCGATTCCATCATCCAAGAGCAGGACAACTTGTAACATTGTATCTATCGGTGATTCCATCATCCAAGCGCAGGACAACTTGCATCATTGTATCTGTCGGTGATTCCATCATCCAAGCGCTGGACAACTTGTAACATTGTATCTATCGGTGATTCCATCATCCAAGCGCAGGACAACTTGTAACATTGTATCTGTCGGTGATTCCATCATCCAAGCGCAGGACAACTTGTAACATTGTATCTATCGGTGATTCCATCATCCAAGAGCAGGACAACTTGTAACATTGTATCTATCGGTGATTCCATCATCCAAGCGCAGGACAACTTGTAACATTGTGTCCGTCGGTGATTCCATCATCCAAGAGCAGGACAACTTGTAACATTGTGTCCGTCGGTGATTGCATCATCCAAGAGCAGGACAACTTGTAACATTGTGTCCGTCGGTGATTCCATCATCCAAGAGCAGGACAACTTGTAACATTGTGTCCGTCGGTGATTCCATCATCCAAGAGCAGGACAACTTGTAACATTGTGTCCGTCGGTGATTCCATCATCCAAGAGCAGGACAACTTGTAACATTGTGTCCGTCGGTGATTCCATCATCCAAGAGCAGGACAACTTGTAACATTGTGTCCGTCGGTGATTGCATCATCCAAGAGCAGGACAACTTGTAACATCGTGTCCGTCGGTGATTCCATCATCCAAGAGCAGGACAACTTGTAACATTGTATCTATCAGTGATTCCATCACCAAGTGCAGGACAACTTGTAACATTGTATCCGTCGGTGATTCCATCATCCAAGCGCAGGACAACTTGTAACATTGTGTCCGTCGGTGATTCCATCATCCAAGCGCAGGACAACTTGTAACATTGCATCTGTCGGTGATTCCATCATCCAAGCGCAGGACAGCTTGTAACATTGTGTCCGTCGGTGATTCCATCATCCAAGCGCAGGACAACTTGTAACATTGTATCTGTCGGTGATTCCATCATCCAAGAGCAGGACAACTTGTAACATTGTATCTGTCGGTGATTCCATCATCCAAGAGCAGGACAACTTGTAACATTGTATCTGTCGGTGATTCCATCATCCAAGAGCAGGACAACTTGTAACATTGCATCTGTCGGTGATTCCATCATCCAAGAGCAGGACAACTTGTAACATTGCATCTGTCGGTGATTCCATCATCCAAGCGCAGGACAACTTGTAACATTGTATCCGTCGGTGATTCCATCATCCAAGTGCAGGACAACTTGTAACATTGCATCTGTCGGTGATTCCCTCATCCAAGCGCAGGACAACTTGTAATATTTGTATCCACATTAATAGTTGTGTCGCATTGTAAATACTTGTCATTTTTCATCTTTTCCTAAACCTTGTTCTCACCGGTTTTCAACATTTTGCTGCTTACAAATGGAAACAGTCAGCGGTTTATCAACCCCTCGTTGTCATCTGCTCAGGTTAAAGGTAAACCCCCTGAATTCCGAGTGCAGCTTTCCATAAAAAAAAAGAGCAAAAGGTTTACAATGCTGCTCACAATTTTCACTTGTATCAGTTGTGCAGAGGTGATGTTGGGGGAGGGGGGCGACACCAGACTTTTCTGATTTACTTTAAATCTTTCTCACAGTTACCAAGTCTGATAAAGTTTCTTCTTAAAATCTATCCGACTACCAGGTCCGCAGTCCTCCCATTCACCCCATGTGACCGCTGCAGCCAATCACTGGACATGATGTCATCACTGCAGCCAGGTAAACACAAGGCCAGTACAGCGGACATGGTATAATAAGTGATTACACATTACTTACCTTTTTCATCAGTATTGGATGCGACGCAGAATTTTCTGAAACAAAAAAAAAAAAAAACCTTCAGTGTCAGCATTAACAGGAGATGCCATCCTGCGGGAAATATCGGCAAGCTAATACCGATAACTGCCGTCCATATGGTCTGCCGTATTCCTCCTGTCCTTCCAGATGGCTGCGCTGGGAAGTGCGTTTATTTCTTCATACTTCCTTAATATTTTGGTGCACACGGATTGTGATAATAATAATAATAATCTCTTTATATAGCGCTAACATATTCCGCAGCGCTTTAGTTGCACACATTATCATCGCTCCCCCCCGATGGGGCTCACAATCTACATTCCCTATCAGTATGTCTTTGGGATATTATTATTGCAATTCTTGATCTATCATATTCTTATCTATTTCTTTATATATTCTTTTACAGGAAACCTCCTGTTACCTTCATCTTTCTGGTGATATGGGATTATGTAGTTGTTGGGTCCCATGAGAGCAGCTGGCATGGCTGTGGAGTGGGGCAGTGGAGTAGGACAGTGAAGGGGTGTGGGACAGTGAAGTGGAGTGGGTTTCCTCCGGGTTCTCCGGTTTCCTCCCACACTCCAAAGACTGATAGGGATTCTAGATTGTGAGCCCCGATGGGGACAGTGATGACTATGTGTGTGGAATTAATGGGGCCATATCAGTGAAAAAAATAAATAAATCTCATCCCAGCCATTATTACATAAAGGTGCAGAACCGGAGCATGAGAAAAATGTATAAAAACAAATCAAGATTGGGGAAAACCAAAAGGGGAAGTTACCAGAAAGCAAAATACATGGAATTAGCTCTGCAAAAAAAAAAAAAAGAGCTGAGACGAGGCGGCACGCAGGCGGTGGTCTGCCAACTTCCCCTAAACCGAGCCCCAAAATATCAGCAAGGTTTCATTTCACTACCTGTATATCCCTTTACCGTGACCACATCGAAACTTAGCTTGGGTGCGCAGCTCCTCGGTGCAGATATATTTTGGAAGTTCATCTCCTCCTCGCTTCCATCAGAGCTAATTTTGCTCCGAAAGTGTGAAGGAGAAGCCTGCGGGGTCTTCGGATCCTTTTTTTTGCAGTTTCTTTATGATGGGTCTAAAAGCCACAAAAGCCAATTTTACCTTTTGCAGATGACAGGGAACAGGTGTGTTCAACGGTAATGGTGAAAGGAAAGGACGCGGCTCACAGGGAACCTAATGCAATAAGTGTCACTGCGTATTCTGGTGGGGGGCACCGGCGCAGGACCCACCTCTCCACATCACAGGAGGGAACCAACAGGTGCCATCTACATCGCCTACAAGACGAGAGCCAAGATCTGCCCAACGCTCCGGGAAGGAGCAAGGACTGCCCCCTGTGCCCGGCCGCGGACCACCATAAAGTGGCTGTCAGAGATGAATGTAGCTTGTCACATGCGGGAACTTGGCCGAGGAAACAAATGCTGTAATTACAGTGGGTACAGAAAGATTTCACACCCCTTTACATTTTTCAACTTGCCCCCTTCAGCAAGAAAATAGCCAAACAAACCACACATCCACGATGTGATCACAAAATACAGTTTAAACATTAATTTTCATAAACCTGCAGTAAGAAAAAATGACCTGCAGGTGGCACCACATTACCCCAAAGCACACTACCACAAAGCTGAAACAAATCCTAACATTTGCCTTTAGGGCATTACTGTTTGCCGAACTCCTTGCTCAGCCGGTTACAGGCAGGTACATATAAAATATTTGCTACATATGTGGAAGTAGAATAAAAGTAAAACTTTACCGGTTTAAGACTTCAGCTTTAAAACTGAAGATATAAATAAATGCAGCCTAAAAGGGACCGGACAGGTTCTGAACTATCAGATTTTCCGTATTATTGGACAGTCATTGAAAAGTTTATCTTCCTTCTAAGATTGCAGCTTATTCCAAGTACAAAACTGCAGCGTTGACATAACTCAGACTGTACATTGTTTCCCAATGGGAGAGATTGGTGGAAACCTTGCAAAAAAAAAAAAAAATCCAACCGTAGGGGGGGAAAAAAAAGGTAAAATAATCTACAGATATTACTTATCTTTTTTTCCTAAAGGGATATTCCCAATTATTATACAATGGTGTAAATACGCTCAGTTATGGGGTCAATTATAAATCATTTTTACTGTCAAAGTGGCACTGCTGTACAGGGAGCTGCTCCGTTCACACACATAGGGCTGTGCTGCACTTCCCTACACTGCAGATAGATGGCAGTGCTGCCGTGGAAGGGAAAAAAAATGCCACTGCCCCTGTTTTTTTGCAAGGTCCTGACAATCAGACCCCTTCTGATCAGTAAGTAAAATACCATTATGTGTAACCCCTTTCTACCATTGGACGTGGGCCCTAATTCCAATGGACAGAATAGTACGCTCATGGGGGGAGCGCGGCCGGGTGTCAGCTGATTATCAAAGCTGACACCCGGCACTATGTGCCAGGAGTGGTCACGGACCGCTCCCAACACATTAACCCCGGAACACTGCGATCAAACAAGATCGCAGCGTTCCGGTGGCATAGGGAAGCATCGCGCAGGGAGGGGACTCCCTGCGTGCTTCCCTGAGACCTTCAGAACGTGATGTGATCGCGTTGTTCCGATGGTCTCCTCTGTTCTCCTCCCTGCAGGCCCCGGATCCAAGATGGCCGAGGGGTCCTTCCAGGTCGTGGCTTGTCAGTGCCTGCTGAGAGCAGGCACGGAGAAGCCTCCTGCTCTGCCTGTCAGATCGCTGATCTGACACCGTGCTCTGCAAACGACCCGACCTATAAAACTGACCCACTAGTTAACCCCTTCAGTGAACACCGTAAAAAAAAAAAAGAACGAGGCAAAAAACAATGCTTTATCATCATCATCATACCACCAAACAAAAAGTGGAATAACACGAGATCAAAAAGACGGATATAAATAAACATGGTACAGTTAGGGTTGGGATTAGGGGTGTGGTTAGGGTTATGGTTGGGACTAGGGGTGTGATTAGGGTTGGGATTAGGGGTGTGTTGGGATTAGGGTTGGAGTTAGAATTGGGAGTTTCCACTGTTTAGGCACATCAGGGGCTCTCCAAACGCGACATGGTGTCAGATCTCAATTCCAGCCAATTCTGCGTTGAAAAAGTAAACCAGTGCTCCTTCCTTTCCGAGCTCTGCTGTGCGCTCAAACAGTGGTTTACCCCCACGTATGGGGTATCAGCGTACTCAGGACAAACTGGAAAACAACTTTTGGGGTCCAATTTCTCCTATTACCCTTGGGAAAATACAAATCTGAGGGCTAAAAAAAATTATTGTGGAAAAAAAAAAAAGATTTTTTATTTTCACGGCTCTGTGTAATAAACTTTAGTGAAACACTTGGGGGTTAAAAGTTCTCACCACACATCTAGATAAGTTCCTTGGGGGGGGTCTAGTTTCCAATATGGGGTCACTTAGGGGGATTTCTACTGTTTAGATGCATCAGGGGCTCTGCAAATGCAACGTGATGCCTGCAGACCAATCCATCTAAGTCTGCATTCCAAACGGCGCTACTTCTCTTCCGAGCTCTGCCATGCACCCAAACAGTGGTTTACCCCCACATATGGGGTATCACCGTACTCAGGATCAATTGCACAACAACTTTTCAGGTCCAATTTCTTTTGTTACTCTTAAGAAAATAAAAAATTGGGGGTGAAAAGATCATTTTTGTGCAAAAAATGATTTATTTTTACGGTTCTACATTATAAACTTCTGTGAAGCACTTGGTGGGTCAAAGTGCTCACCACACATCTAGATAAGCTCCTTAGGGGGTCTACTTTCCAAAATAGTGTCAATTGTGGGGGGTTTCCAGTGTTTAGGCACATCAGTGGCTCTCCAAACGTGACATGGCGTCCGATCTCAATTCCAGCCAATTCTACATTGGAAAGTCAAATGGCGCTCCTTCCCTTCCGAGCTCTGCCATACGCCCAAACAGTGGTTTACCCCCACATATGGGGTATCAGCGTACTCAGGAAAAATTGTACAACAACTTTTGGGGTCCAAATTCTCCTGATATCCTTGGTAAAATAAAACAAAGTGGATCTGAAGTAATATTTTTGTGAAGAAAAGTTAAATGTTCTTTTTAAACATTCCAAAAATTCCTGTGAAACACCTGAAGGGTTAATAAACTTCTTAAATGTGGTTTTGAGCACCTTGAGGGGTGCAGTTTTTAGAATGGTGTCACTTTTGGGTATTTTCTATCATATAGACCCCTTAAAGTGACTTCAAATGTGATGTGGTCCCTAAAAAAAATGGTGTTGGAAAAATGAGAAATTGCTGGTCAACTTTTAACCCTTATAACTCCCTAACAAAAAAAAAAAAATTGCTTCCAAAATTGTGCTGATGTAAAGTAGACATGTGGGAAATGTTACTTATTAAGTATTTTGTAGAAAAATATTTAGAATTCAGAGTCCTCAGGTGTCTAGTTCAGAGGACAATAAAACAATCCTTATCTAAGAACTGGCCCAATATTTATGGACAGAACTGTTTATCACTCGTGGTAATTCTGCTTCATGTCACCTGTCTTATCCATGGTTTTTCCTTTTTTTTCTGTGCTATGTTGTGCATAAATATGTGATTCTTCAGAATTTGTTTTAGTCTTTGCCTGATGAAGAGACCTGTGTAGTCTCGAAAGCTGCAATTTGTTACCATCTTTTCAGTTAGCCATTAAAAGGTATCAACCACTGAGGACCCTCAATTCTAAATATTTTTCTATCTACTGGCTAACACGGTACCAAGATATATATCTTTCCTGTAAGTATTTTGTGTAACATATTTCTGTGACTTATGGGCATAAAAATTCAAAGTTGGAAAATTGCAAAATTTAAGATTTTTGAAAAATTTCACAATCGAAAGTGATATCAAAGAAATTTTACCACTATGTTGAAGTTCAACATGTCACGAGAAAACAATGTCAGAATTATCAGGATCCGTTGAAGCGTTACAGAGCTATAACCTCATAAAGGGACAGTGGTCAGAATTGTAAAATTTGGCCCGGTCATTAACGTGCAAACCACCCTTGGGGGTAAAGGGGTTAATGTTGGGGGATCTCCTTTAGGCTGGAGTCACACACATCATATACACACACATACCTCTCTGTGTTCATCATCTTATTAAATACATTTACATTTGACCATCTTGATTTTCTGGAAATTGCCTGCGCCCAACAACCAATGTGCGAAAATTTTGCACGGACCAACTAGTGTATTAAAAAAAGAAAAACTGAACTATCACATGGTCATAAGTCTTCAGCCCCTCTGCTCAGTATTGGGTAGAAGCCCCTTTTGAGCTAGTACAGCCATGAGTCTTCTTGGGAATGATGCAACAAGTTTTTCCCCCCTGGATTTGGGGATCCTCGGCCATTCTTCCTTGCAGATCCTCTCCAGTTCCGTCAGGTTGGATGGTGAACGTTGGTGGACGCCATTTTCAGGTCTCTCCAGAGATGCTCCGTTGGGTTTAGGTCGGGGCTCTGGCTGGGCCGGTCAGGAATGGTCACAAAGTTGTTCTGAAGCCGCTCCTTTATTATTTTAGCTGTGTGTTTAGGGTCATTGTCTTGTTGGTAGGTGAACCTTCGGCCAAGTCTGAGGTCCAGAGCACTCTGGTAGAGGTTTTTATCCAGGATATCTCTGTACTTGGCCGCATTCATGTTTCCTTCAATGACAACCAGTCATCCTGTCCCCGCAACTGAAAAACACCCCCATAGCATGATGCTGCCACCACCATGCTTCACTGTGGGGATTGTATTGGGCAGGTGCCTGGTTTTCTCCACACATACCGCTTAGAATTATCACCAGAAAGGTCTATCTTCGTCTCATCAGACCAGTGAATCTTATTTCTCATAGTCTGGGAGTCCTTCATGTGTTTTTTAGCAAACTCTATGCGGCTTTCATATGTCTTGAACTAAGGAGAGGCTTCTGTCGGGCCACTCTGCCATAAAGGCCTGAATGGTGGAGGGCTGCAGTGATAGTTGACTTTGTGGAACTTTCTCCCATCTCCCTACTGCATCTCTGGAGCTCAGCCACAGTGATCTTGGGGTTCTTCTTTACCTCTCTCACCAAGGCTCTTCTCCCACGATTGCTCAGTTTGGCTGGACGGCCAGGTCTAGGAAGACTTCTGGTGGTCCCAAACTTCTTCCACTTAAGGATTATGGAGGCCACTGTGCTCTTAGGAACCTTGAGTACTGCAGACATTCTGTTGTAACCTTGGCCAGGTCTGTGCCTTGCCACAATTCTGTCTCTGAGCTTCTTGGCCGGTTCATTTGTCCTCATGATTCTCATTTGGTCTGACATGCACTGTGAGCTGTGAGATCTTATATAGACAGGTGTGCGCCGCTCCAAATCACGTCCTATCAGTTTAATTACACACAGCTGGACTCCAATGAAGAAGAAGAACCATCTCAAGGAGGATCACAAGGAAATGGACAGCATGTGGCTTCCATATGAGCTTCTGAGCAAAGGGTCTGAATACTTATGACCATGTTATATTTCAGCTTTTCTTTTCTAATAAATTTGCAAAAATTTCTACATTTGTTTTTTTCAATCGAGATGGGGTGCGGAGTGAACATTAATGAGAAAAAATGAACTTTTTTGAATTTACCAAATGGCTGCAATGAAAAAGTGAAAAATTTAAAAGGGTCTGAATACTTTCCGCACCCAATGTATGCATCAAATATCAAAACATGGGGAAAAACGCTGAAATACTGGATGGAAAATCAGCTTTACCATCAATGTCAGGCAGCAGCTGCCTAGGTAAATACAGGAGCCGAGGGCGGCCCAGGATAAGAGCCCACCAGTCACCAGGTCGGCCACACCAGGAATCCTGTGCGCAGTGCGGACCACCTGTGTATGAGGAGGATGGCGCAAGATGACAGCGGAGGCAGCGCAGGATATTATGGGAATGGCCGTCTTGAAGAACCCTAGGGGTGTCCAGTGCGGAGAAAACACATGGTAGGGGCCATGTTATCACAGTGTGCGGATATATGAGCGGACCGTACATACATCTGTACAATGATGTTCACACCTGGGCCTGTGACAGGGACAAGGGGGCATCCACTATAACTAGGGGAAAGGTGTGTGTACTGTACAAGCTGTGAGACCATGGGTTCTTTATCATACAAGCGGTAAAACTAAGGATTCTTTACTATCCGAGCAGGGAGATTTCTGTTCAAGTAGTGAGACTGTGGATTCTTTACTGTAAGAGCAGTGAGACTATTGCACTCTCGGTCAGATGATGGTCAAATCACTAAATAAGTTCTAGAAGGACCTCGATTCCTTTCTAGAAAGTAGAATATCACAGTTTATGGGACCTGGACTCCGGAGATCGGGATGTGGATCCAGTCAGTTATTCAGATTGCCAGATTCAGTGTTGGGAAGAGAAACCTGCGCAGAAGAGAAGCGTCAGCCCGATCACATCATTCACAAGTGAGACGACTGAAAGTAAAAGAGAATTGTGTGATTAATGGAACATTTTATTGCGACTTGATATAATTCCTAAGAAAAGAGAAGTAGAATGCAGAGAATGAATGTTCATGGCACAGAGGTGCGTCCGCGACCCGGCCTGAAAGTGTCCAGATACTCACACCCACAGGGGCGCTCGTCAGTGCTGAAGTTAGGGGGACTTTTGCAGTCATGTCTTGTATCTGCTGACCACCTGTAGCAGACCCCATGGTGGGCAGTGAAGCACACAAGCCCACCTGGCACATTGAACGTTCCTCCGCTTGCCCCAGTTATCCTATACGTCGCTCCACCTGTTTTTGGAGCCGTAAGCTTTATAAGGAAGCGAGTAGTCCATCTCCGACCGATTCATAGAGGGCTTCTGTGTTTGCCTCAGTTGCTCCTTCTGTTCTTGTTCGGACAGTAATCTGAGGACCCTCTCCTGATCTTTGAAGGGGCTTCTTCCATATTCCTGCAGCAGCCACATTCGGTACTGTAGGGGCGAAAACAGGGATCACCATAGGTCTTATAGGCTGTCCAGAATTAGAGAAACATGGCTGAGCTCCTCCAAAAATGAGCGGCACCTGCGCATATTGGGCTGAGCTGCAGTACCAGACACAACCAGTAGGCAGCTGTGGTGCTGTTCCTGTGAAGAAAGCGGCCATGTGTCTCTCCTCCTTTATATGCTCCGGGACACTTCTTTATTTTATGCATTGTCAGATTTTGTGCCAAATCCTGCAGAATGGCGCACGCGGTTCATGAATTTGCCACAAAAACACTTTTTTTTTTAGAATATAATATATATATATATATATATATATATATATATATATATATATATCACATATAGGTCTTCAAATGCGCCAGAGCCTTGCTGAGATAAGTTAAAAAAATGTCACATTTGGTAAAAGTCACATTTAAAAAAAAAATCTAAAATATCTGGATAAGTAAAGTTGCCGAGAAAAGAAAGACTTAAAAAAAAAAAGAAAAAAACAATTAAAAATGTCACAAAATGAGTAGAGAATTTGGCACAAAAATAATAAAGACGTTAAAAAAACCCCCTGTAAATTACTCCAGAAAAGAAGAGCGACTGCATTGAAGAATGGAGGCCCAAGTGTTAATGAGCAGCAGATACTGGCGTCATTCTGCCGAGGCCACTCTCTTCAGATAAGAGCCATCCTCGATGGTTTCCCTGCTTGCTGATTGTTTCCAGGTAGCAAAAAGTTTATTTACACTGTACAAAAGTTTTACACAATGGAGGAGCCGTCCGGTGATACATTGTAACGCACTGATGTGAATGGACATGGTGCAGTGCTTAGTTTCCCCTGTGGGGGCGCTGTGGGGAGACTGAACACTTACTGACAGTCCCCCCCCCACTGATTACAGCAGATCGCTGGGGGTCCCCATAGAAAAGCATCAGGTGGAGGCGGAAAACGAAAGCCGCACGGTGGAAAGTATCCACCCATCCCCTGCCCGGCGAGGAGCCTTGCCTGCCACAGACGAGCCTCACGCTCCTCCATCACATCAGCTACCGGCTTCCTTTTCTTCACAATGAGGTTCTCTCCTTTCCTGTCTCCTCGGCCATTTTGCTGGCATTTACTTAAACCACAGACTTGGTTTTGGTTGACGCCTCTGCTCATGGCTGAGGCCCCTGACACGCGATGTGTCCCCCGAGCAAAGGGTGGAGACACCAAGAGAATGAGGTGGCAAATGGCCACAAATCCTGCACATCGGTGACATTATACAGAAAAGAACTCGGGGAGTTTGGTGGAAACCTCGACAATGGAGAAGTGGGGACGGTCCATGAGCTCAGCCCCCCGACCCCTCCAGGTCATCAGCGCCATGATATGCGATGCATTGAGATCAAACCCTACATGTCCCAGATATGCCCCCTCACTACAGGGACCCCTACATGTGCCCCCCCTCACTACAGGGACCCCTACATGTGCCCCCCTCACTACAGGGACCCCTACATGTGCCCCCCTCACTACAGGGACCCCTACATGTGCCCCCCCTCACTACTGCGACCCCTACATGTGCTCCTCACTACAGGAACCCCTACATGTGCCCCCCCTCACTACAGGGACCCCTATATGTGCCCCCCTCACTACAGGGACCCCTACATGTGCCCCCTCACTACAGGGACCCCTACATGTGCCCCCCTCAGTACAGGGACCCCTACATGTGCCCCCCTCACTACAGGGACCCCTACATGTGCCCCCCCCCTCACTACAGGGACCCCTACATGTGCCCCTCACTACTGCGACCCCTACATGTGCCCCTCACTACAGGAACCCCTACATGTGCCTCTCACTACAGGGACCCCTACATGTGCCCCCCCTCACTACAGGGACCCCTACATGTGCCCCCCCTCACTACAGGGACCCCTACATGTGCCCCCCCCCTCACTACTGCGATCCCTACATGTGCCCCTCCTCACTACAGGGACCCCTACATGTGCCCCCCCTCACTACAGGGACCCCTACATGTGCCCCCCCCTCACTACAGGGACCCCTACATGTGCCCCCCTCACTACAGGGACCCCTACATGTGCCCCTCACTACTGCGACCCCTACATGTGCCCCTCACTACAGGAACCCCTACATGTGCCCCTCACTACAGGGACCCCTACATGTGCCCCCCCTCACTACAGGGACCCCTACATGTGAACCCCTCACTACTGCGATCCCTACATGTGCCCCCTCACTATAGCGACCCCTACATGTGCCCCTCTCTACGGCGACCCCTACATGTGCCCCTCACTACGGCGACCCCTACGTGTGCCCCTCACTACGGCGACCCCTACGTGTGCCATTCACTACGACGACCCCTACATGTGCCCCCCTTCACTACAGGGACCCCTACATGTGCCCCCCTTCACTACAGGGACCCCTACATGTGCCCCTCACTATGGCGACCCCTACATGTGCCCCTCTCTACGGCGACCCCTACATGTGCCCCTCACTACGGCGACCCCTACATGTGCCCCTCACTATGGCGACCCCTACATGTGCCCCTCACTATGGCGACCCCTACATGTGCCCCTCACTATGGCGACCCCTACATGTGCCCCTCACTATGGCGACCCCTACATGTGCCCCTCACTATGGCGACCCCTACATGCGCCCCTCACTATGGCAACCCCTACATGTGCCCCTCACTATGGCGACCCCTACATGTGCCCCTCACTATGGTGACCCCTACATGTGCCCCCTCACTACAGGGACCCCTACATGTGCCCCCTCACTACAGCGGGGGTCAGACGCCGCTCCGACCTCACACCCTGTATCCTGCCACGATTGCGCCACTGGTGACGGCTGCAGCGCAGGATCCTGGACACGGCCAGAGGGATGCTGCACGCACACAATCATGGGTTCTTATCTGTCCGGCTGATCAAAGCACAGATCAACTGCAGCAAGACAAAGGGATTTTCCAGAAGGCAAAATGCTTCTCCCTGAAGCCCCCTGTGCCCTCACTACCCCAGCGTTACTGATGACCGCTCTCCATAGACTACAGAGGACCACAGGAGTCGTTGTACCTGCAGCCATCACGTCTTCTAACGTGCAGGAGGCAAAAAATTGTCATTTTTGCAAAAATTTGATCAGTAAATTGTATGTGGTGAGAATCGTCACAAATGTCCAGATCAGATAAGCAAATTGGTGGATTGGGAAAGTCCTGATTATTCTCATTTGCGCTCTACCTGTTGATGGACAGGACTACATCGTAGAATACCTCGGTCCTAAGGCAGCCATGCAAGACAGCTGGGGGTAAAATATTCATTTGGTCAATGGCGATTTATCCTGACCCCTCTCCCATATACATATAGAAAGGTGTTTTCACTAAGAAAAGGGGAGCGAGGAGCTGACAGACCCCTCTGTCTCCCTCCAGACCCCTCTGTCTCCTTCCACACCCTTCCGTCCCCCATCAGACCCTCCCTGTCTCCTTCCACACCGTTCTGTCCCTCTCCAGACCCCTCTGTCTCCACCTCCTTCCGTCCCCCTCCAGACCCGTCTCCCTCCACACCCTTCCGTCTCCCTCTAGACCCCTGTCTCCTTCCAAACCCTTCCGTCCCCCTCCAGACCCGTCTCCTTCCACACCCTTCCGTCCCCCTCCAGACCCGTCTCCTTCCAAACCCTTCCGTCCCCCTCCAGACCCGTCTCCTTCCACACCCTTCCGTCCCCCTCCAGACCTGTCTCCTTCCAAACCCTTCCGTCCCCCTCCAGACCCCTCTGTCTCCTTCCAAACCCTTCCGTCCCCCTCCAGACCCCTGTCTCCTTCCAAACCCTTCCGTCCCCCTCCAGACCCCTGTCTCCTTCCAAACCCTTCCGTCCCCCTCCAGACCCATCTCCTTCCACACCCTTCCGTCCCCCTCCAGACACCTCTGTCTCCTTCCACACCCTTCCGTTCCCCTCCAGACCCTTCCGTGCCCCTCCAGACCCCTGTCTCCCTCCACCCCCTTCCGTCCCCCTCCAGACCCGTCTCCCTCCACACCCTTCTGTCCCCCTGCAGACCCCTGTCTCCCTCCACACCCTTCCGTCCCCCTCCAGACACCTGTCTCCCTCCAGACCCCTGTCTCCTTCCAAACCCTTCCGTCCCCCTCCAGACCCGTCTCCTTCCACACCCTTCCGTCCCCCTCCAGACCCGTCTCTTTCCAAACCCTTCCGTCTCCCTCCAGACGCCTGTCTCCTTCCAAACCCTTCCGTCTCCCCTGTCTCCTTCCACACCCTTCCGTCCCCCTCCAGACCCCTGTCTCCTTCCACACCTTTCTACCCCACTCCAGAAATTCCTGTGACCCTCCAAACCCTTCTGTCGCCTATCGGACGCCTACAGACAGTTCTGTTCCCATCCAGACCCCTCTGTCCCCGTCAAGAAGCTTCTGGCCTCATGCAGACCTTTACGTGTCCCTCTACACCCCTTTACTTTGGACCCTTCTGTCCCCCCTCCAGATCCCACTGTCCCCCACCAGACTCCTCTGTTCCCTCCAGATCCTTCGGTCCCCCTCCAGACCCCTCTGTCAACTCTGGGACAGCTGGCCGCTGTGTTACAGGAGACAATCCTAGGGACCCCCATCACCACGGCTGCACGGCCCAGCACTGTTACATCGGAGGGTCCGATCACTACTAACCAATGTGACGGTGTCCTAAGTGAGGGAACCACAAGTGTCACAATAGCAGGAAGGGTTAATCTACACGGTGTTGCAATCGACATCAGCAGTTACTTGTACATGTGATGGACGGATCGTGACCCGGGAGAATTTCTAGATGATGTGTAAATCCTCGTGTGGGTGAAAAGGTGCAACGTCAGGACCCTGTGACCCACTGGGCCGCTCTGGGGTGTAATATGACGGCCACACAACAACATAAACACAATGACGAATATTAGTCAGCACACAACGTACACCGTGTGTGCAACTGAGCCGCAGGCAGAGCCCCCCATACATGATAGCGATACTGGGAGTAGTAGTATATAGGATCAGCCCTCATAAGAGCTCCTCTATAGCCCCCATAGTAGCCCCTGTATAATATCTCCTCTATAGCCCCCAGTATAATATCTCCTCTATAGCCCCCAGTATAATATCTCCTCTGTAGCCCCCTGTATAATATCTCCTCTATAGCCCCCTGTATAATATCTCCTCTATAGCCCCCAGTATAATATCTCCTCTATAGCCCCCAGTATAATATCTCCTCTGTAGCCCCCAGTATAATATCTCCTCTGTAGCCCCCGTATAATATCCCCTCTATAGCCCCCAGTATAATATCTCCTCTATAGCCCCCAGTATAATATCTCCTCTGTAGCCCCCGTATAATATCCCCTCTATAGCCCCCTGTATAATATCGCCTCTATAGCCCCCTGTATAATATCTCCTCTATAGCCCCCAGTATAATATCTCCTCTATAGCCCCCAGTATAATATCTCCTCTGTAGCCCCCAGTATAATATCTCCTCTGTAGCCCCCGTATAATATCCCCTCTATAGCCCCCAGTATAATATCTCCTCTATAGCCCCCAGTATAATATCTCCTCTGTAGCCCCCGTATAATATCCCCTCTATAGCCCCCTGTATAATATCTCCTCTATAGCCCCCAGTATAATATCTCCTCTGTAGCCCCCGTATAATATCCCCTCTATAGCCCCTGTATATCTCCTCTATAGCCCCCAGTATAATATCTCCTCTGTAGCCCCCGTATAATATCCCCTTTATAGCCCCCTGTATAATATCTCCTCTATAGCCCCCAGTATAATATCTCCTCTGTAGCCCCCATATAATATCCCCTCTATAGCCCCTGTATATCTCCTCTATAGCCCCCAGTATAATATCTCCTCTGTAGCCCCCGTATAATATCCCCTCTATAGCCCCCTGTATAATATCTCCTCTATAGCCCCCTGTATAATATCTCCTCTATAGCCCTCAGTATAATATCTCCTCTGTAGCCCCCAGTATAATATCCCCTCTATAGCCCCCTGTATATCTCCTCTATAGCCCCCTGTATAATATCTCCTCTATAGCCCCCTGTATAATATCTCCTCTATAGCCCCCTGTATAATATCTCCTCTATAGCCCCCAGTATAATATCTCCTCTGTAGCCCCCGTATATCTCCTCTGTAGCCCCCGTATAATATCCCCTCTATAGCCCCCTGTATATCTCCTCTGTAGCCCCCGTATAATATCTCCTCTATAGCCCCCTGTATAATATCTCCTCTATAGCCCCCAGTATATCTCCTCTGTAGCCCCCATCGTAGCCCCCCGTATTATATCTCCTCTATAGCCCCCGTATAATATCTCCTCTATAACCCCCCGTATAATATCTCCTCTCTAGCCCCCATCGTAGCCCCCCGTATAATATCTCCTCTCTGGGGGTCTCAGCTGTCCTTTTCATGCTCTTTTACCTCTTTCACTGTCGTCCTCTCATATTCCTGCAGCTGCTGCTGAAATCCGATGTTGGGCCCCACATACGCCCTCACGGCCCTCACCGCGGACAGACAATCCTCCCATCCACAGGACGTCACAGTCATCAGATAGGCGACTAAGATGGTGGTGCTGCGCGACACGCCGGCCAAGCTGTGCACACAGGAGACACCAGTGTCAGCCATCATCACCAGCCCGGGGCCCACAGAAGTTCTGTCATTATCTAATACGCTGTGTCCCAGCTCTGCGGCATGTTAACACCTCTGCTTGCTGTAGGTATATGTATGGCTGCCTTGTCTCCGGCACCGAGGACTGTCTACACTGGATACAACTAACAAACTCCCAGAAGTAAGAAATATTCCCAATGTTCGGGGCTATGTCACTTGTTATTCACCGACAGCAAGCGGAGATCTTAAAATGAAACGGTGAAGATTATAAAAGTAAGTTCAGTGTTACAGAACTTTTCTGGATATTAAAACTTCCAATAATGAAGAAATCTGCTAATCTGTAATATGCACCTTCTGTGTGCGGCACTGACCAGTGGACGAGGCAGCGGCCGCCGCTCACACGACACTCGTGGATGAACCGGACGCTCTTCTGAAAATGCTGAATCCTAGAAAAGAAAAACCGAAAAATAAGCGACAGAATCTAACCGGTCCTCATCTACGGCTGCTGACAACCGGCCGCCTGTGCGTGCTGTGTCACGGTTGTCAGGCCACCTTTTTCCACAGTTCGGACATGAGAAATTTCTAGATATATCCAAATAATCCAGGAATGTTCTGTAAAACTCTCTTCAATGTCTTTTCCTTTCAAACTCTCTGCTTGCTGTCAGTGAACATAAGCATATTACTATTTCGGATATTGATAAACCTAAACTGTTCCTGCTCACACAGCTGCCCTGCTTGTTACAATGTATCAGTATAGGTGGAGTGCAGGATAGCAGAGGGCTCACAGAGCATAGTCAACGCTCCAGCAGCTGTGCGAGGAGCACTAGGACTAGACTCATCCAGTGCATGGTGAAGGTCCGCATCTATGCTCCAGCAGCTGTGTGAGGAGCACTAGGACCGGACTCATCCCCTGCATGGTGAAGGTCTGCATCAATGCTCCAGCAGATGTGTGAGGAGCACAAGGACTGGACTCCTCCCCTGCATGGTGAAGGTCCGCATTAACGCTCCAGCAGCTGTGTGAGGAGCACTAAGACCGGACTCATCCCCCGCATGGTGAAGGTCCGCATCTATGCTCCAGCAGCTGTGTGAGGAGCACTAGGACCGGACTCATCCTCTGCATGGTGAAGGTCTGCATCAATGCTCCAGCAGATGTGTGAGGAGCACAAGGACTGGACTCATCCCCCGCATGGTGAAGGTCCGCATCAATGCTCCAGCATCTGTGTGAGGAGCATTAAGACCGGGCTCATCCCTTGCATGGTGAAGGTCCGCATCAACGCTCCAGGAGCTGTGAGGAGCACTAGGACCGGACTCATCCCCTGCATGGTGAAGGTCCGCATCTATGCTCCAGCAGCTGTGTGAGGAGCACTAGGACCGGACTCATCCTCTGCATGGTGAAGGTCTGCATCAATGCTCCAGCAGATGTGTGAGGAGCACAAGGACTGGACTCATCCCCCGCATGGTGAAGGTCCGCATCAATGCTCCAGCATCTGTGTGAGGAGCATTAAGACCGGGCTCATCCCTTGCATGGTGAAGGTCCGCATCAACGCTCCAGGAGCTGTGAGGAGCACTAGGACCGGACTCATCCCCTGCATGGTGAAGGTCCGCATCAACGCTCCAGCAGCTGTGTGAGGAGCATTAAGACTGGACTCATCCCTTGCATGGTAAAGGTATTATTATTATTATTAGGTCCGCATCAACACTCCAGGAGCTGTGAGGAGCACTAGGACCAGAGTCATCCCCTGCATGGTGAAGGTCCGCAGTCACTATGTGCAATGTGCACACTGTCACGATTCCCCGTGACCTACTAGATTCTCATCAGGCTTCTCTCAATAGATCGTCGCTTCCATTCGCTGACATTGGACACAGATTTGAAAAGTACTGAACAAATTGTAACAAAACCCTGCTCAGAAATGAAAGCCTTTATTTAAGATGCTATTGTTCTCTGGTGTCAGGATGTCGTCTTGGCTTTTTCTCACATATGTCGCGGTTTTGGATCATATGATGGCGGTCGTCCTGGCTGGGAAATGCTGAATGTACCGCGTGTATGCGCTGACATTTCAGATCTGTAGCCGAGATGATTCACGCTGACATTTCTGCAGCCGTCTCCAGAGACGACCAGGACTGTGAGGAACATGTGTAATCCGCCCCCCCCAGGCAGGAAACCACTGGGGGCCGAGCCGAGAGCTGCCGATAAGCTCTACACGTTTAATACATGGGCACATAGCTCCAACACGTGCAGAGGCGCAGTACGGAGATCGCCATACGTGCAACATTGCATCCTGACAAAACCTCAATGAGGGTCTATTTTAGGATAGCCCCCTGAGCCAGCCCTACAGAAAACAGGCCAAGTACCACCACCACATAAAGGGGGCGCCCATCCCCTTCCTCAAGAGGTTGGAGAAAATGGTCCCATAACTCTCAGCATAACCTGCGCAGACACAAACTGGGAGCTGTAGTCTTGCAGAGACAGACATTGGAGCAATATTACAGGCACCGGTGAAAATGGCGCGGCGGGTGGAGCGGGGCGGTGGATCGTCACTTTGCGGTGGATAGTCAGCGGCTCACACCTCCTGCAGCGGTTGTTACAATGTATCAGTGCAGATAACAGGTGTCAGCTGATCTATGATCCCCAGACTGGATACAAATGTATCAAAATAGATAGAAATAAACACAAATGTATCACAACAACCTCATCTTATGCCATCCACTCGCAGCAAGCAGAGGTATGGAAAAAGGTGAAGAATTAAAAAGGCAAAGTCGTCTATTAAGGCAGAACTTTTCATTACACCGCGATTTATATAAACCCAAAAGACGTCTCCGTGGCTCAGTGGGTAAGACTAGATTATAAATACTCATTGCTGTAGGACCCCCCACCCATTATTACTATATACAGCGTGCTACACTGCACACAGATGGAGGCACAAGGTGAGAAACCCACATCCTGAACAGGGGTCCGCAGTCTGGACACTAAAGAAACACCACCAAAAATTAGAAGGAAACGACAGCGAGACAGAAAATGGGGCAAAATGACCAACGGCCCCCGAGAACCGGCCCGGGGCGAGAACTGCAGCAGGAGGTTCAAGGTGCCCCCCAAACTCCAAGAAATGCTTCCCTGCACGTTCCTCCTCGCACCCTGCGTCCTAGTGTACTGATCGATCATGGGCCACAGCCTGCACTGAGACATTGTAACAAACCATCAGCGCAGAAGATGCTTTTAGTCTCACACTGGATGCAAGTGTAGCAAACCCCCAGCTATAGGGACAGGTAGGCTTAGATAAGATTTCAGTCTCTCCCTGATTTTTTTTTTTACATTAACTGACAGCAAGCAGAGATCTTGAAAATGGAAGTTAATGGAAACACAAAGTCTAGAGCATTTCACTGTATGGAGATTAGTCTCAATTTACAGTTTCAGGGTTCATCAGGAAAAGGCAAAAATGTGATAATATCGTTATCTCATGTTCCCAACACCGATCCCAATAATCAAAAGCGCCACCTACAGGCGGGAAAAATCAAGAAATGCCGGAGCGCAGGCGAGAAAGATGTTTTTCAGAATGAAACGTTTCACAAATCAATGTTTCTATTTTCACAGAAACGATTGTAAAACCTGAACTTGAGACGGCTCCGAGGTCGGCAGCAAGCGATTGCATCATGACACGCCCGGGCGAAAAGAGAGCAGATGAATGAACGAGACGCCCCTTCCCGCGGTGAATCTGCAGCAAGGAGCGAAGGCCGAGGCACGCTGCATGAAAAACAGCGATGTTCTGCAGATCACAGCTGTAATAACCTGCAAGCCTTATAGTGCCTTGAAGAAGTCTTCACACCCCCTGAATTAGCTCTATCTTTCTATCACCTCTGACCAGCTTCTCTGCCCCTGCTGTAGAAAAGCCTCCCCACAGCAGGATGCTGTCTCCACCATGTGCGACGGTTGGGATGGTGTTTTCAGGGTTATGTGCAGGGTTAGTTTTCTGCTACACATAGCATTTTTCCTTTGGTCTCATCTGACCAGAGCCCCTTCTTCCACATGCTCCTTGTGACCATACATGACTTTTTGAAAACTACAAAAAGAACTTCTTATGGCTTTCAATAAAGTCTTTCTTCCTTCCATTCTCCAATAAAGATCATATTTTTGGCGTATAGGACTAATAGTTGATCTGTGGACAGATTCTCCCACCAGAGTTGTGGATCTCTGCGGCTCCTCCAGTGACCATGGGCCTTTTGGATGCTTCTCTCATTAGTGCTCTCCATGCTTGGGATGTCAGGCTAGGCGACGGCCATGTCTTGGTAGGTTTGCAGTTGTGCTATACTCCTTCCATGTATGGATGATGGATTGCACGCTGCTTCGTGAGATGTTCAGAGCTTGGCTATTTTTTCTAACCTAACCCAGCTTTCCTCTTTACCACAACTTTATCCCTGACCTTTCTGGTGAGCTCATTGGTTTTAATGATGTTGTTTGGTCACTAAAGTTCTCACACAAACCTCTGAGAAGAAATCACACCCAGGAGGATACAATGTACTAATTATGTGACTTCTAGAGGTGATTGGTCACTCAGGATATTATTTAGAGACATCAGACTACAGGGGCTTGAATACTATTGCACCTCACCATTTTCAGATTTGCATAAAATAAATAGAAAACCTTGTATCGTTTCCTGTACACGTTACAAATACTCACTACATTGTGTTGTATCACAGAAAATCCCAATAAAATACATTTACGTTTGTGTTTGTTACGTGAAAAATGTGGAAAAATTCACGGGGTATGAAGACTTTTTCAAGGCGCTGTAATACTATGTATCTGTTAGGAGGTGGAGGAGCAATGTTCTGCAGTGGTGTAATGCTCTGCAGGATATACTTACACATGTGAAGCCACCCCTCTCAAGCACCCGTGCCATGGGTCGCCCAGATCTGCAGACTGCAGAGGTGGCTCTTCTTGGAGAAGAGGAAGTGGTCGGAGGGGTCAGACAGAGAAGCTGGAGAGCACCAGATTCGGGGGAAAGGCGAGGAAGTGTTTTTTTTTCACAGTAAAAGTTCTTGGAAGAAGTGACACTTATTGGGCAAGTTGTTTATCAGCTGCCACCGTCCACTGTGGCCCCCACAGAGCTGGAGATACAACTGTGTGGGGGTCCCATGAGGTGTTTGGGGGGTGTCCGGATAAGATGTTACCACCATATATGTCCTAAGAGAGGGGAGGGCGCCCACATGTTGTCAGTGCTATCACCACAGGGGGACACGAGGGGGCCGTGCGGGGGACACGAGAGGTTGTGTGGAGGGACATGAGAGGCCGTGATGGAGGGACACGAGAGTTTGTGCGGAGAGACACGAGAGTTTGTGCGGAGAGACACGAGAGGCCGTGACGGAGAGACACGAGAGGCCGCGACGGAGAGACACGAGAGGCCGTGACGGAGAGACACGAGAGGCCGTGACGGAGAGACACGAGAGGCCGTGACGGAGGGACACGAGAGGACGTAACGGATGGACACGAGGACGTAACGGATGGACACGAGGACGTAACGGATGGACAAGAGAGGCTGTGACGGAGGGACACGAGAGGCCGTGACGGAGGGACACGAGAGGCCGTGACGGAGGGACACGAGAGGCCGTGACGGAGGGACACGAGAGGCCGTGACGGAGGGACACAAGGGGCAGTGTGAGGGGACATAAGGAGCAGTTTGAGTGGACACGAAGGGCTATGCGGAGGGAGAAGAGGGACTGCTCCAGAGGACACGAGTGACTGCACAGGAGGGACACAAAGGGTTGTATGGGGACACGAGGGGCTGTGGGGGGACACAAGTGGCAGTTTGGGGAGACACGAAGGTGTGTGCGGAGAGACACGGGGCTGTGTGGAGTATTTCTACATCCGCACTGGAGATTGCCCAGTGCCTAATAATACAATTTACACAAATCCGATTTCCAGGCCAAATCCGCTGGTCACGCCTGTATTTGTGTGCGGCGTCACAGTTATATTAGATTGCGAGTTCCTATGACAAGAAGCTCCCCGGCCGTCAAACCGATACTCCACAATGGGTGAGAAAATGTAAGAATGAGAGAAACCTCCGACTGTGGAGGAAACAGACGCTCGGGTTTCCACTGAATGGCAGCGACCGAGGAGAGCAGCGACAAGTGCAAGAGATGAAACTGATCTGCAACATGACACGAGATAAATCCGGAAATTCTTACAGGTTCTGCCGCTCGGAGTCACAGGCCGCGATACACAGATAGGTCATTTCCTGCAAGGGAGAGAGCAGAAATCATGGTCATGAATGTGGGGAGACCCTGGTGGCAGTAACACACGACATGTACAGCCACATTCATGTATAAAACACTCCAGATTATCAGGCACCTCACAACGTGAACAATCAGGGTTCAGCCTCATTGATTTCATTGTGTTTGGGGGAAGCCTGGGGGGGTACCAGCGGGGTCCTTGGAGCATCTGCTGGGCAGTATAACTTTTGCTGGGTGGATCGGCAGACATTTATAATGCTTGGTACTAAGCTGTGCAACTGTGCCTCCTTCTCACACAGTGCAGCAGGACTCACAGCAATGCGCAGTCCGTCATGTCCGCTAATATTGTGCCCGTGTGACCAGTGTATACTGCAGAGCGGACAGCGCACAAGTTTAATTCTGCACAGAGAAGATAGAACATGGCAGCGGTTCATCCTCAGCCCCAGAGATCTCTGCAGAAATAAAAATAACCTGCGCAGCGCTGCAGCAGAGCCACGTCGCACACCATGCCCCCTGTGTGTGGCCGGAAGAAATAGGAACAGGAAAGGGGTGATCGGTTGAGTAACACATCGAGCAGAGATTGAGGGCAGGGACCGCAGCGTCGGGAGGATGGGACTCTGCATCCTCCCCAGATGTCTCTGCTCCTTCTGCTTCTCCCAGAGACAAGAGGAAAGGAAACAGCTGCAGGGTGTTCAGAGCACAAGAGATGCTCCCGAAAACCACAGGACACTGCCTGTCACTGAGCAATGACGGCATCACAACGTACCAAGAAGGGGATCAAGACCCCCTAAAGTCCAGGAGCGTCCCCCCAACAACAGCACCGGGAAGAGCAGAGGCAAAGACACTGTCCTGTGCTGCACAACCTGCAAATCAGCATCCAATCACTGCAACCGCACTGCTGACTGATCCTGATAATGGGGAGAAGAGACGCTGCATTCACTACTGACTGATCCTGATAATGGGGAGAAGAGACGCTGCATTCACTACTGACTGATCCTGATAATGGGGAGAAGAGACGCTGCATTCACTGCTGACTGATCCTGATAATGGGGAGAAGAGACGCTGCATTCACTACTGACTGATCCTGATAATGGGGAGAAGAGACGCTGCATTCACTGCTGACTGATCCTGATAATGGGGAGAAGAGACGCTGCATTCACTGCTGACTGATCCTGATAATGGGGAGAAGAGACGCTGCATTCACTACTGACTGATCCTGATAATGGGGAGAAGAGACGCTGCATTCACTACTGAATGATCCTGATAATGGGGAGAAGAGATGCTGCATTCACTACTGACTGATCCTGATAATGGGGAAGAAGAGACGCTGCATTCACTACTGACTGATCCTGATAATGGGGAGAAGAGATGCTGCATTCACTACTGACTGATCCTGATAATGGGGAGAAGAGAAGCTGCATTCACTACTGACTGATCCTGATAATGGGGAGAAGAGATGCTGCATTCACTACTGACTGATCCTGATAATGGGGAGAAGAGACGCTGCATTCACTACTGACTGATCCTGATAATGGGGAGAAGAGATGCTGCATTCACTACTGACTGATCCTGATAATGGGGAGAAGAGACCCTGCATTCACTACTGACTGATCCTGATAATGGGGAGAAGAGACGCTGCATTCACTACTGACTGATCCTGATAATGGGGAGAAGAGACCCTGCATTCACTACTGACTGATCCTGATAATGGGGAGAAGAGACCCTGCATTCACTACTGACTGATCCTGATAATGGGGAGAAGAGACCCTGCATTCACTACTGACTGATCCTGATAATGGGGGAGAAGAGACGCTGCACTCACTACTGAATGATCCTGATAATGGGGAGAAGAGATGCTGCATTCACTACTGACTGATCCTGATAATGGGGAGAAGAGACGCTGCATTCACTACTGACTGATCCTGATAATGGGGAGAAGAGACGCTGCATTCACTACTGACTGATCCTGATAATGGGGAGAAGAGATGCTGCATTCACTACTGACTGATCCTGATAATGGGGAGAAGAGACGCTGCATTCACTGCTGACTGATACTGATAATGGGGAGAAGAGACGCTGCATTCACTACTGACTGATCCTGATAATGGGGAGAAGAGATGCTGCATTCACTACTGACTGATCCTGATAATGGGGAGAAGAGACGCTGCATTCACTACTGACTGATCCTGATAATGGGGAGAAGAGATGCTGCATTCACTACTGACTGATCCTGATAATGGGGAGAAGAGACGCTGCATTCACTACTGACTGATCCTGATAATGGGGAGAAGAGATGCTGCATTCACTACTGACTGATCCTGATAATGGGGAGAAGAGACGCTGCATTCACTGCTGACTGATACTGATAATGGGGAGAAGAGACGCTGCATTCACTACTGACTGATCCTGATAATGGGGAGAAGAGAAGCTGCATTCACTACTGACTGATCCTGATAATGGGGAGAAGAGATGCTGCATTCACTACTGACTGATCCTGATAATGGGGAGAAGAGACGCTGCATTCACTACTGACTGATCCTGATAATGGGGAGAAGAGATGCTGCATTCACTACTGACTGATCCTGATAATGGGGAGAAGAGACGCTGCATTCACTACTGACTGATCCTGATAATGGGGAGAAGAGACCCTGCATTCACTACTGACTGATCCTGATAATGGGGAGAAGAGAAGCTGCATTCACTACTGACTGATCCTGATAATGGGGGAGAAGAGACCCTGCATTCACTACTGACTGATCCTGATAATGGGGAGAAGAGACGCTGCATTCACTACTGACTGATCCTGATAATGGGGGAGAAGAGACGCTGCATTCACTACTGACTGATCCTGATAATGGGGAGAAGAGATGCTGCATTCACTACTGACTGATCCTGATAATGGGGAGAAGAGAAGCTGCATTCACTACTGACTGATCCTGATAATGGGGAGAAGAGACGCTGCATTCACTACTGACTGATCCTGATAATGGGGAGAAGAGACGCTGCATTCACTACTGACTGATCCTGATAATGGGGAGAAGAGACGCTGCATTCACTACTGACTGATCCTGATAATGGGGGAGAAGAGACCCTGCATTCACTACTGACTGATCCTGATAATGGGGAGAAGAGAAGCTGCATTCACTACTGACTGATCCTGATAATGGGGAGAAGAGACGCTGCATTCACTACTGACTGATCCTGATAATGGGGAGAAGAGACGCTGCATTCACTACTGAATGATCCTGATAATGGGGAGAAGAGAAGCTGCATTCACTACTGACTGATCCTGATAATGGGGAGAAGAGATGCTGCATTCACTACTGACTGATCCTGATAATGGGGAGAAGAGAAGCTGCATTCACTACTGACTGATCCTGATAATGGGGAGAAGAGACCCTGCATTCACTACTGACTGATCCTGATAATGGGGAGAAGAGAAGCTGCATTCACTACTGACTGATCCTGATAATGGGGAGAAGAGACGCTGCATTCACTACTGACTGATCCTGATAATGGGGAGAAGAGACGCTGCATTCACTACTGAATGATCCTGATAATGGGGAGAAGAGAAGCTGCATTCACTACTGACTGATCCTGATAATGGGGAGAAGAGATGCTGCATTCACTACTGACTGATCCTGATAATGGGGAGAAGAGAAGCTGCATTCACTACTGACTGATCCTGATAATGGGGAGAAGAGACCCTGCATTCACTACTGACTGATCCTGATAATGGGGGAGAAGAGACGCTGCATTCACTACTGACTGATCCTGATAATGGGGAGAAGAGACGCTGCATTCACTACTGAATGATCCTGATAATGGGGGAGAAGAGATGCTGCATTCACTACTGACTGATCCTGATAATGGGGGAGAAGAGACCCTGCATTCACTACTGACTGATCCTGATAATGGGGAGAAGAGACGCTGCATTCACTACTGACTGATCCTGATAATGGGGAGAAGAGACGCTGCATTCACTACTGACTGATCCTGATAATGGGGAGAAGAGACGCTGCATTCACTACTGACTGATCCTGATAATGGGGGAGAAGAGACGCTGCATTCACTACTGACTGATCCTGATAATTTTTTTTTGGGGGGGGAGGGGTGGGGTGGGGGGGATGCCAAATTCATTACTTGCTGATGTTTGCTAATAAATCCCCTAATAATAACGGTCATAGTAAATAAAGCATTAGATCCAGATTACCATTAGGCTATGTGCACACGTTCACGTTTTTTCGCGGTAAAAAAAGCAACATGTTCATTAATTTTGCAGACTTTCTGCGTTTTTCCCGCACCAAAAACGCGAAAAAAACCGCATGCGGATTTCTGGCAGAAACGTCCGTTTTTTTTGGTCAGGTAAATTTTTGCAAGAAATCCTGACGTGTGCACATACCCTTAGGGAACAGTTCAAAAACAAAATTGAGATTATCTAATAGCAATGTATTACAGAAACTGTCAGCAGCACTGATGATCCTCAACCCAAGCTGCAGTATAGGCAATGTAATACTGCCCTCTAGTGTTCAGAAAATACTCTGCAGTAATAGTACACTGTAATACTGCCCTCTAGTGTTCAGAAAATACTCTGCAGTAATAGTACACTGTAATACTGCCCTCTAGTGTTCAGAAAATACTCTGCAGTAATAGTACACTGTAATACTGCCATCTAGTGTCCAGATAATACTCTCCAGTAATAGTACACTGTAATACTGCCCTCTAGTGTCCAGATAATACTCTGCAGTAATAGTACACTGTAATACTGCCCTCTAGTGTCCAGATAATACTCTGCAGTAATAGTACACTGTAATACTGCCCTCTAGTGCCCTGATAATACTCTGCAGTAATAGTACACTGTAATACTGCCCTCTAGTGTCCAGATAATACTCTGCAGTAATAGTACACTGTAATACTGCCCTCTAGTGTCCTGATAATACTCTGCAGTAATAGTACACTGTAATACTGCCATCTAGTGTCCAGATAATACTCTGCAGTAATAGTACACTGTAATACTGCCATCTAGTGTCCAGATAATACTCTGCAGTAATAGTACACTGTAATACTGCCCTCTAATGTCCAGATAATACTCTGCAGTAATAGTACACTGTAATACTGCCCTCTAGTGTCCTGATAATACTCTGCAGTAATAGTACACTGTAATACTGCCCTCTAGTGTCCAGATAATACTCTGCAGTAATAGTACACTGTAATACTGCCATCTAGTGTCCTGATAATACTCTGCAGTAATAGTACACTGTAATACTGCCCTCTAGTGTCCTGATAATACTCTGCAGTAATAGTACACTGTAATACTGCCCTCTAGTGTCCAGATAATACTCTGCAGTAATAGTACACTGTAATACTGCCATCTAGTGTCCTGATAATACTCTGCAGTAATAGTACACTGTAATACTGCCCTCTAGTGTCCAGATAATACTCTGCAGTAATAGTACACTGTAATACTGCCCTCTAGTGTCCAGATAATACTCTGCAGTAATAGTACACTGTAATACTGCCATCTAGTGTCCAGATAATACTCTGCAGTAATAGTACACTGTAATACTGCCATCTAGTGTCCAGATAATACTCTGCAGTAATAGTACACTGTAATACTGCCCTCTAGTGTCCAGATAATACTCTGCAGTAATAGTACACTGTAATACTGCCCTCTAGTGTCCAGATAATACTCTGCAGTAATAGTACACTGTAATACTGCCCTCTAGTGTCCAAATACTCTGCAGTAATAGTACACTGTAATACTGCCCTCTAGTGTCCAGATAATACTCTGCAGTAATAGTACACTGTAATACTGCCCTCTAGTGTCCAGATAATACTCTGCAGTAATAGTACACTGTAATACTGCCCTCTAATGTCCAGATAATACTCTGCAGTAATAGTACACTGTAATACTGCCCTCTAGTGTCCAGATAATACTCTGCAGTAATAGTACACTGTAATACTGCCCTCTAGTGTCCAGATAATACTCTGCAGTAATAGTACACTGTAATACTGCCCTCTAGTGCCCTGATAATACTCTGCAGTAATAGTACACTGTAATACTGCCCTCTAGTGTCCAGATAATACTCTGCAGTAATAGTACACTGTAATACTGCCCTCTAGTGTCCAGATAATACTCTGCAGTAATAGTACACTGTAATACTGCCCTCTAGTGTCCAGATAATACTCTGCAGTAATAGTACACTGTAATACTGCCCTCTAGTGTCCAGATAATACTCTGCAGTAATAGTACACTGTAATACTGCCCTCTAGTGTCCAGATAATACTCTGCAGTAATAGTACACTGTAATACTGCCATCTAGTGTCCAGATAATACTCTGCAGTAATAGTACACTGTAATACTGCCATCTAGTGTCCAGATAATACTCTGCAGTAATAGTACACTGTAATACTGCCATCTAGTGTCCAGATAATACTCTGCAGTAATAGTACACTGTAATACTGCCCTCTAGTGTCCAGATAATACTCTGCAGTAATAGTACACTGTAATACTGCCCTCTAGTGTCCAGATAATACTCTGCAGTAATAGTACACCGTAATACTGCCCTCTAGTGTCCAGATAATACTCTCCAGTAATAGTACACTGTAATACTGCCCTCTAGTGTCCAGATAATACTCTGCAGTAATAGTACACTGTAATACTGCCATCTAGTGTCCAGATAATACTCTGCAGTAATAGTACACTGTAATACTGCCCTCTAGTGTCCAGATAATACTCTGCAGTAATAGTACACTGTAATACTGCCCTCTAGTGCCCTGATCATAAACCTAAAACACAGTATTATCTAACATAATTACAAAAATAACTTTTCGCATTGTGTAGAGAGCCAGGTTGGTGTAAGACATATAGGCCATGCAATGGTCGACTAGAAATGCAAACAGCATCTTCATAGAGGAAAAGGACTGGAACTCTAGCGCCCCTTACTGTAGTAGCAATCATAAAATTTAAAAGCCAATATCGACCCTTTAGCGACAAATCAGACCTCCAGCTTTGCACTTATGAGAGTCAAACATCCTGGTTAGTAGGATGATGGGAGTGATGACAGCTTGTGTGTTATGTAGCGAAGCCTGACACAAATATACTCATTGTATCTCATGCGAGATTCTCACCGGCAGCAGCGGTTTGGCGTTGTTATGGACGGACACAATGTGGGTGATTCCATGTCTGCTCAGAGACGCCTTGTCCTCAGCATCTGCAATCAGAAATAAGTGCAGAAATCATGTATCACACCATCACAGCGCCCACAATCACTACAGAGCACCATGACAGCGCCCACAATCACTACAGAGCACCATGACAGCGCCCACAATCACTACAGAGCACCATCTGTTATGGCTGGCAATCAGGCAACACAGCGTGCAGTAATCAGCGCACATACAGAGATCTGGCAATAACCAAAAACAATAGGACGAGCTCTGAGACGTGGAATCTCTGTAGACTGCAGTACCTGATCTATCCTCACACAACTATAAGCAGCAGTGGATTGCGCCTATCACTACCTATGCAACTCGGCACTGCCTGAGGAGCTGACTAGCCTGAAGATAGAAATACAAGCCTGACTTACCTCAGAGAAATACCCCAAAGGAATAGGCAGCCCCCCACATATAATGACTGTTAGCAAGATGAAAAGACAAACGTAGGAATGAAATAGATTCAGCAAAGTGAGGCCCGATATTCTAGACAGAGCGAGGATAGCAAAGAGAACTATGCAGTCTACAAAAAACCCTAAAACGAAAACCACGCAAAGGGGCAAAAAGACCCACCGTGCCGAACTAACAGCACGGCGGTGCACCCCTTTGCTTCTCAGAGCTTCCAGCAAAAGTTAATAGCAAGCTGGACAGAAAAAACAGAAAACAAACTAGAAGCACTTATCTAGCAGAGCAGCAGGCCCAAGGAAAGATGCAGTAGCTCAGATCCAACACTGGAACATTGACAAGGAGCAAGGAAGACAGACTCAGGTGGAGCTAAATAGCAAGGCAGCCAACGAGCTCACCAAAACACCTGAGGGAGGAAGCCCAGAGACTGCAATACCACTTGTGACCACAGAAGTGAACTCAGCCACAGAATTCACAACAACCATCACAGCGCCCACAATCACTACAGAGCACCATCACAGCGCCCACAATCACTACAGAGCACCACAGTGCCCACAATCACTACAGAGCAACACAGTGCCCACAATCACTACAGAGCACCATCACAGTGCCCACAATCACTACAGAGCACCATCACAGTGCCCACAATCACTACAGAGCACCATCACAGCGCCCACAATCACTACAGAGCACCATCACAGCGCCCACAATCACTACAGAGCACCATCACAGCGCCCACAATCACTACAGAGCACCATGACAGCGCCCACAATCACTACAGAGCACCATCACAGCGCTCACAATCACTACAGAGCACCATCACAGCGCTCACAATCACTACAGAGCACCATCACAGCGCTCACAATCACTACAGAGCACCATCACAGTGCCCACAATCACTACAGAGCACCATCACAGCGCTCACAATCACTACAGAGCACCATCACAGTGCTCACAATCACTACAGAGCACCATCACAGTGCCCACAATCACTACAGAGCACCATCACAGTGCCCACAATCACTACAGAGCACCACAGTGCCCACAATCACTACAGAGCACCATCACAGCGCCCACAATCACTACAGAGCACCATCACAGCGCCCACAATCACTACAGAGCACCATGACAGCGCCCACAATCACTACAGAGCACCATCACAGCGCTCACAATCACTACAGAGCACCATCACAGCGCTCACAATCACTACAGAGCACCATCACAGCGCTCACAATCACTACAGAGCACCATCACAGTGCCCACAATCACTACAGAGCACCATCACAGCGCTCACAATCACTACAGAGCACCATCACAGTGCTCACAATCACTACAGAGCACCATCACAGTGCCCACAATCACTACAGAGCACCATCACAGTGCCCACAATCACTACAGAGCACCACAGTGCCCACAATCACTACGGAGCACCATCACAGTGCCCACAATCACTACAGAGCACCATCACAGTGCCCACAATCACTACAGAGCACAATCACAGTGCCCACAATCACTACGGAGCACCATCACAGTGCCCACAATCACTACGGAGCACCATCACAGTGCCCACAATCACTACAGAACACAATCACAGTGCCCACAATCACTACGGAGCACCATCATAGTGCCACAATCACTACAGAGCACCATCACAGTGCCCACAATCACTACAGAGCACAATCACAGTGCCCACAATCACTACGGAGCACCATCACAGTGCCCACAATCACTACAGAGCACCACAGTGCCCACAATCACTACGGAGCACCATCACAGTGCCCACAATCACTACAGAGCACCATCACAGTGCCCATAATCACTAGAGAACCATCACACTATCCATAATCAGTAGAGGACCCTCGCACCATCAGTGCCCATAATCACTAGAGAGGACACTCACACCATCACATTGCCCATAGTCACTAGAGAGGACCTTCACACCATCACAGTGCCATAATCACTAGAAAGGACCCTCACAGCATCACAGTGCCCACAATCACTACAGAGGTCCGTCACACCATCACACTGCCATAATCACTAGAGAGGACCCTCACAATATCACAGTGCCCATAATCACTAGAGAGGACTGTCAAGAATCCCACCGCTGCCACCAATTTGTCACGATTCACACCGTGACCGTCACCCCTACGTCACGGGTCGGGGTGACTTTAGGCCAACATACAGCTATCACATGTGCAGGGGGGCTTATCTTAGTTATCCCTCCACTCCACAATGTGATGAAAAAACACACACAAGGCTATTGACCTTTTAGTTTACAGCAGGGGCTTATTCTAGGTATCCCACTGCTCTTTAATATACCACGAACTGCAGGGATTTATGTATATCCCGCTTACAGTTCCACTTGAAACTTGCAGCTCTCTGGCGCCCCCCTTACCCTCAGGTCAGATTAGGTACTGCACCTAGGGTAATTAGTCGCCAGAAAGGCTGCCTGCTATGTACTGGCTATTGGGCATGCTGCAGTGACGCGATAAACTACTCCCACTCAGGCAGGAACAATAATTATCAACGCCGCAGTCGCTACAACGCCACCCAACTACCCAGTACAAACGTATGCTGCCGCCAGCTTCGATTAAACGGGTCCGAAGCTAACCCAAAACAGTAGCGTAATTCCCTTCAGAAGACTTAGGGTACGTTTTAGAACAGGAAGAACGAATCTAGTATTAAATAATATATCCCATCAAAGGTTTCAGGCAGTGTTTATAAAAAGTCATATAAAGATGTTACAATATGAGACAATTGAAAATATGTACAAGGTAATTATAAAAATAACAGGGGTTAAATGAGAAATAACACTTACATGTGTTCAGAGCATTGCAGGCAACCAGGCTAGTTCCATATGTCCCAGTGCATTAGGACTCTGGTTAGGAACAGCTCTTCAAGTCAGACTCACATAGGCTCCAGCAAAATATTTAGAATTGAGAGTCCTCAGTGGTTGATACCTTTTAATGGCTAACTGAAAAGATGGTAACAAATTGCAGCTTTCGAGACTACAGAGGTCTCTTCATCAGGCAAAGACTAAAACAAATTCTGAAGAATCACATATTTATGCACAACATAGTATAGAAAAAAAAAAAAAAAAAGAAAAAAAAAAGGGATAAACCATGGATAGAAATATTTTTCTATCTACTGGCTAACACGGTACCAAGATATATATCTTTCCTGTATCAATATAGGCTCCAGCAGACAGTCTCCCTGCTGGGGTCTGGCCAAAAACTTATAAACCGCAGCCTGTGACATCATCAACAGGGCTGGCTTACCCAGACCCTCCTCTATCTTCAGCTTAACTAAATTTAACCTAAATTTGTCTAATGCCTGTATCTCCGCTACAGAACATGTCATAGTCATAACACACCCAGCATTCCCCTTATTTTAACATTGGCGTTCTAAGGAGACCAAATTTGAGCTGCATGCGATGCATCAATCCAGAGAAATCCATACTCTGTCCCTGTTGGAACTAGAAGCCCGCGTTTACCGTGATGGATAGATGCGCAGATGGACTTTAGCAATAAGTATTTAATATTCTCTTAGCCCAAGTCGTTGGCCCAATATCTTATCATATTAGAACAAAGACTCTCATGGATTTTGGACAACTTCTATACCAGTTATAGCTGGACGAAGATTTGAGCCTAGTCGTAAAAATTCTTTCTGGAGGGGCAGGAGGGGTTTGGGAGCTGAAAGTCATGAATTTGCAGCAAGACGCCATAAAAAAGCTCTTCTACATCCATTGAAAAGAAAAGCTAAACCCTGATTTAAAGGAAAGGGGGGTCAACGCCCACCCTATGGTGCTAACAGGCAGGGAAACTAAAACTTATATTATATATTTTCCTCACAAGGACCATAATCACTTGAGAGGACCTTCACACCATCACAGTGCCCATAATCACTACAAAGCACCTTCACACTGCCATAATCACTAGAGAGGACCTTCACACCATCAGAGTGCCCATAATCACTAGAGAGAACCCTCACACCATCACAGTGCCCATAATCACTGCAGAGGACCCTCACTATCCATAATCAGTAGAGAGGAATCTCACACCATCACAGTGCCCATAATCACTAGACAGGACCCTCACACCATCACAATGCCCATAATCACTAGAGAGAACCATCACAGCGCCCATAATCACTAAAGAGGACCTTCACACCATCACAGTGTTCATAATCACTACAGAGGGCCCTCACACCATCAGTGCCCATAATAACTAGAGGATGCTCACACCATCAGAGTGCCCATAAACACTACAGAGGACCATCACAGTGCCCATAATCACTAGAGAGAACCCTCACACCATCACACTATCCATAATCAGTAGAGGACCCTCGCACCATCAGTGCCCATAATCACTAGAGAGAACGCTCGAACCATCACAGTGCCCATAGTCACTAGAGAGGACCTTCACACCATCACAGTGCCTATAATCACTAGAAAGGACCCTCGCACCATCACAGTGCCCATAATCACTAGGGAGGACCCTTGCACCATCACAGTGCCCATAATCACTAGAGAGGACCCTCACACCATTACAGTGCCCATAATCACTTGAGAGCAACATCACAGTGCCCATAATCACTAGAGAGGACCCTCGCACCATCACAGTGCCCATAATCACTGAAAAGCAACATCACAGTGCCCATAATCACTAGACAGGACCCTCACACTATCCATAATCAGTAGAGAAGACCCTCACACCATCGGAGTGCCTATAATCACTAGAGAGGACCCTCACACCATCACAGTGCCCATAATCACTAGAGAGGACCCTTACACCATCACAGCGCCCATAATCACCAGAAAGGACCTTCACACCATCAACGTGCCCATAATCACTAGAGAGGACGTTCACACCATCACAGTGCCCATAATCACTACAGCACCATCAGTGCCCATAATAACTAGAGGACGCTCACACCATCAGAGTGCCCATAAACACTACAGAGGACCATCACAGTGCCCATAGTCACTAGAGAGGACCTTCACACCATCACAGTGCCCATAATCACTAGAGAGGACCATCACAGTGCCCATAATCAATAGGGAGGACCCTCGCACCATCACAGTGCCCATAATCACTAGAGAGGACCCTCACACTATCACAGTGCCCATAATCACTAGAGAGGACCCTCACACTATCACAGTGCCCATAATCACTAGGGAGGACCCTCACACTATCACAGTGCCCATAATCACTAGAGAGGACCCTCACACTATCACAGTGCCCATAATCACTAGAGAGGACCCTCGCACCATCACAGTGCCCATAATCACTAGGGAGGACCCTCACACTATCACAGTGCCCATAATCACTAGAGAGGACCCTCACACCATCACTGTGCCCATAATCACTAGAGAGGACCCTCGCACCATCACAGTGCCCATAATCACTAGAGAGGACCCTCACACTATCACAGTGCCCATAATCACTAGAGAGGACCCTCACACCATCACAGTGCCCATAATCACTAGAGAGGACCCTCGCACCATCACAGTGCCCATAATCACTAGGGAGGACCCTCGCACCATCACAGTGCCCATAATCACTAGAGAGGACCCTCACACCATCACAGTGCCCATAATCACTTGAGAGCAACATCACAGTGCCCATAATCACTAGAGAGGACCCTCGCACCATCACAGTGCCCATAGTCACTAGAGAGGACCTTCACACCATCACAGTGCCATAATCACTAGAGAGGACCCTCACACCATCACAGTGCCCATAATCACTAGAGGACCCTCGCACCAACACAGTGCCCATTATCACAAGAGAGGACCATCTTACCATCACAGTGCCATAATCACTAGAGGGCCCTCACACCATCACAGCGCCCATAATCACTAGAGAGGACCCTCACACCATCACAGTGCCCACAATCACTAGAGAGGACCCTCACACCATCACAGTGCCCATAATCACTAGAGAGGACCCTCGCACCATCACAGTGCCCATAATCACGAGAGGACCCTCGTACCATCAAAGTGCTCATTATCACTAGAGGACCCTCTTACGATCACAGTGCCCATAATCACTAGAGAGGACCATCTTACCATCACAGTGCCATAATCACTAGAGAGGACCATCACACCATCACAGTGCCCATAATCACTAGAGAGGACCCTCACACCATCACAGTGCTCTTAATCACTAGAGAGGGCCCTCACACCATCACAGTGCCCATAATCACTAGAGAGGACCATCACAGTGCCCATAATCACTAGGGAGGACCCTCGCACCATCACAGTGCCCATAATCACTAGGGAGGACCCTCGCACCATCACAGTGCCCATAATCACTAGAGAGGACCCTCACACCATCACAGTGCCCATAATCACTAGAGAGGACCCTCACACCATCACAGTGCCCATAATCACTAGAGAGAACCTTAAACCATCACAGTGCCTATAATCACGAGAAAACCCTCGCACCATCACAGTGCCCATAATCACGAGAGGACCCTCGCACCATCACAGTGCTCATTATCACTAGAAAGGACCCTCACACCATCACAGTGCCCATAATCACTAGAGAGGACCCTCACACCTTCACAGTGCCCATAATCACTAGAGAGGACCCCCTTGCTGGCTCTGGGGCAGGGGTCCCTCTTCTCTCCCTGGTGCAGACTGCACACCGTCTCTTCGGTACAGGTGGGCAGCGAGGTCTCGGTGTCTTAGTCTCTTCTGATCCTTCGGCTCGTACTCACCCCGTATGTTCCCCAGATATAAACCATCCAGAACCTGCAAAATAAAACATGGAAACCGCTGACACTCCGATAATCCAGCATCTGATAATCAAGAAACAATCAGGATCAAAGAGCTGCACTCAGATCAGTGGGGTCTGACCCCAACGTATCACTCCCATCATCTGCACAGGTGGTGCTGCAGCTCAGTGCCTTCATGTGAGGGGAGCGCCCCCATCACACAGTGGAGACCGGTCCTGACAGCCACAGACACGCGGTAATTATTAATACTGTATACGGGGTGACTGTCAGCAGCGGCTCGAGCCCAAAAAGTCCGGCCACAGCACCTGGACCACCCAGACCCCAATCCCCGCACACCCTCCTGTCTAATCTGTGCAGGGCCAACACTCAGCGTTTACTGCAGCTATTTATATGTCCTGTTTATCCCATAGAGAAGCCATTAATAAAAATCCACAGATGAGACTCATCGCACGGTCCAGAAGGGGCAATCCGGGGGCACAGCACTCACCTACCCGGTAAAAAAGCTGCACCAGCAGAATTCTGAGTGCAGCTCTGGGGTATAATACAGGATGTAACTCAGGATCAGTAATGTGATGTATGTACACAGTGACTGCACCAGCAGAATTCTGAGTGCAGCTCTGGGGTATAATACAGGATGTAACTCAGGATCAGTAATGTGATGTATGTACACAGTGACTGCACCAGCAGAATAGTGAGTGCAGCTCTGGAGTATAATACAGGATGTAACTCAGGATCAGTAATGTATGTACACAGTGACTGCACCAGCAGAATAGTGAGTGCAGCTCTGGGGTATAATACAGGATGTAACTCAGGATCAGTAATGTAATGTATGTACACAGTGACTGCACCAGCAGAATAGTGAGTGCAGCTCTGGCGTATAATACAGGATGTAACTCAGGATCCGTAATGTAATGTCTGTACAAGACCCAGGAAAACATACTCAGAAGGGAGGTAAGAACATTTCTAAAACAATCCACAGTGAGGAGATTGGAACAAAACAAAATCCTCTAAACTGCATGCTCGCAAACGCCAGAAGCCTGACAAACAAGATGGAAGAACTAGAAGCAGAAATATCTACAGGTAACTTTGACATAGTGGGAATAACCGAGACATGGTTAGATGAAAGCTATGACTGGGCAGTTAACTTACAGGGTTACAGTCTGTTTAGAAAGGATCGTAAAAATCGGAGAGGAGGAGGGGTTTGTCTCTATGTAAAGTCTTGTCTAAAGTCCACTTTAAGGGAGGATATTAGCGAAGGAAATGAGGATGTCGAGTCCATATGGGTCGAAATTCATGGAGGGAAAAATGGTAACAAAATTCTCATTGGGGTCTGTTACAAACCCCCAAATATAACAGAAACCATGGAAAGTCTACTTCTAAAGCAGATAGATGAAGCTGCAACCCATAATGAGGTCCTGGTTATGGGGGACTTTAACTACCCGGATATTAACTGGGAAACAGAAACCTGTGAAACCCATAAAGGCAACAGGTTTCTGCTAATAACCAAGAAAAATTATCTTTCACAATTGGTGCAGAATCCAACCAGAGGAGCAGCACTTTTAGACCTAATACTATCTAATAGACCTGACAGAATAACAAATCTGCAGGTGGTTGGGCATTTAGGAAATAGCGACCACAATATTGTGCAGTTTCACCTGTCTTTCACTAGGGGGACTTGTCAGGGAGTCACAAAAACATTGAACTTTAGGAAGGCAAAGTTTGAACAGCTTAGAGATGCCCTTAATCTGGTAGACTGGGACAATATCCTCAGAAATGAGAATACAGATAATAAATGGGAAATGTTTAAGAACATCCTAAATAGGCAGTGTAAGCGGTTTATACCTTGTGGGAATAAAAGGACTAGAAATAGGAAAAACCCAATGTGGCTAAACAAAGAAGTAAGACAGGCAATTAACAGTAAAAAGAAAGCATTTGCACTACTAAAGCAGGATGGCACCATTGAAGCTCTAAAAAACTATAGGGAGAAAAATACTTTATCTAAAAAACTAATTAAAGCTGCCAAAAAGGAAACAGAGAAGCACATTGCTAAGGAGAGTAAAACTAATCCCAAACTGTTCTTCAACTATATCAATAGTAAAAGAATAAAAACTGAAAATGTAGGCCCCTTAAAAAATAGTGAGGAAAGAATGGTTGTAGATGACGAGGAAAAAGCTAACATATTAAACACCTTCTTCTCCACGGTATTCACGGTGGAAAATGAAATGCTAGGTGAAATCCCAAGAAACAATGAAAACCCTATATTAAGGGTCACCAATCTAACCCAAGAAGAGGTGCGAAACCGGCTAAATAAGATTAAAATAGATAAATCTCCGGGTCCGGATGGCATACACCCACGAGTACTAAGAGAACTAAGTAATGTAATAGATAAACCATTATTTCTTATTTTTAGTGACTCTATAGCGACAGGGTCTGTTCCGCAGGACTGGCGCATAGCAAATGTGGTGCCAATATTCAAAAAGGGCTCTAAAAGTGAACCTGGAAATTATAGGCCAGTAAGTCTAACCTCTATTGTTGGTAAAATATTTGAAGGGTTTCTGAGGGATGTTATTCTGGATTATCTCAATGAGAATAACTGTTTAACTCCATATCAGCATGGGTTTATGAGAAATCGCTCCTGTCAAACCAATCTAATCAGTTTTTATGAAGAGGTAAGCTATAGGCTGGACCACGGTGAGTCATTGGACGTGGTATATCTCGATTTTTCCAAAGCGTTTGATACCGTGCCGCACAAGAGGTTGGTACACAAAATGAGAATGCTTGGTCTGGGGGAAAATGTGTGTAAATGGGTTAGTAACTGGCTTAGTGATAGAAAGCAGAGGGTGGTTATAAATGGTATAGTCTCTAACTGGGTCGCTGTGACCAGTGGGGTACCGCAGGGGTCAGTATTGGGACCTGTTCTCTTCAACATATTCATTAATGATCTGGTAGAAGGTTTACACAGTAAAATATCGATATTTGCAGATGATACAAAACTATGTAAAGCAGTTAATACAAGATAAGATAGTATTCTGCTACAGATGGATCTGGATAAGTTGGAAACTTGGGCTGAAAGGTGGCAGATGAGGTTTAACAATGATAAATGTAAGGTTATACACATGGGAAGAGGGAATCAATATCACCATTACACACTGAACGGGAAACCACTGGGTAAATCTGACAGGGAGAAGGACTTGGGGATCCTAGTTAATGATAAACTTACCTGGAGCAGCCAGTGCCAGGCAGCAGCTGCCAAGGCAAACAGGATCATGGGGTGCATTAAAAGAGGTCTGGATACACATGATGAGAGCATTATACTGCCTCTGTACAAATCCCTGGTTAGACCGCACATGGAGTACTGTGTCCAGTTTTGGGCACCGGTGCTCAGGAAGGATATAATGGAACTAGAGAGAGTACAAAGGAGGGCAACAAAATTAATAAAGGGGATGGGAGAACTACAATACCCAGATAGATTAGCGAAATTAGGATTATTTAGTCTAGAAAAAAGACGACTGAGGGGCGATCTAATAACCATGTATAAGTATATAAGGGGACAATACAAATATCTCGCTGAGGATCTGTTTATACCAAGGAAGGTGACGGGCACAAGGGGGCATTCTTTGCGTCTGGAGGAGAGAAGGTTTTTCCACCAACATAGAAGAGGATTCTTTACTGTTAGGGCAGTGAGAATCTGGAATTGCTTGCCTGAGGAGGTGGTGATGGCGAACTCAGTCGAGGGGTTCAAGAGAGGCCTGGATGTCTTCCTGGAGCAGAACAATATTGTATCATACAATTATTAGGTTCTGTAGAAGGACGTAGATCTGGGTATTTATTTATTATGATGGAATATAGGCTGAACTGGATGGACAAATGTCTTTTTTCGGCCTTACTAACTATGTTACTATGTTACTATGTTACACAGTGACGGCACCAGCAGAATAGTGAGTGCAGCTCTGGAGTATAATACAGGATGTAACTCAGGATCAGTAATGTAATGTATGTACACAGTGACTGCACCAGCAGAATTCTGAGTGCAGCTCTGGGGTATAATACAGGATGTAACTCAGGATCAGTAATGTAATGTATGTACACAGTGACTGCACCAGCAGAATTCTGAGTGCAGCTCTGGGGTATAATACAGGATGTAACTCAGGATCAGTAATGTGATGTATGTACACAGTGACTGCACCAGCAGAATAGTGAGTGCAGCTCTGGAGTATAATACAGGATGTAACTCAGGATCAGTAATGTATGTACACAGTGACTGCACCAGCAGAATAGTGAGTGCAGCTCTGGGGTATAATACAGGATGTAACTCAGGATCAGTAATGTAATGTATGTACACAGTGACTGCACCAGCAGAATAGTGAGTGCAGCTCTGGAGTATAATACAGGATGTAACTCAGGATCAGTAATGTAATGTATGTACACAGTGACTGCACCAGCAGGATAGTGAGTGCAGCTCTGGAGTATAATACAGGATGTAACTCAGGATCAGTAATGTATGTACACAGTGACTGCACCAGCAGAATAGTGAGTGCAGCTCTGGAGTATAATACAGGATGTAACTCAGGATCAGTAATGTAATGTATGTACACAGTGACTGCACCAGCAGAATAGTGAGTGCAGCTCTGGAGTATAATACAGGATGTAACTCAGGATCAGTAATGTAATGTATGTACACAGTGACTGCACCAGCAGAATAGTGAGTGCAGCTCTGGGGTATAATACAGGATGTAACTCAGGATCAGTAATGTAATGTATGTACACAGTGACTGCACAAGCAGAATAGTGAGTGCAGCTCTGGAGTATAATACAGGATGTAACTCAGGATCAGTAATGTAATGTATGTACACAGTGACTGCAAGAGCAGAATAGTGAGTGCAGCTCTGGGGTATAATACAGGATGTAACTCAGGATCAGTAATGTAATGTATGTACACAGTGACTGCACCAGCAGAATAGTGAGTGCAGCTCTGGCGTATAATACAGGATGTAACTCAGGATCCGTAATGTAATGTCTGTACACAGTGACGGCACCAGCAGAATAGTGAGTGCAGCTCTGGAGTATAATACAGGATGTAACTCAGGATCAGTAATGTAATGTATGTACACAGTGACTGCAAGAGCAGAATAGTGAGGGCAGCTCTGGGGTATAATACAGGAGGTAACTCAGGATCAGTAATGTAATGTATGTACACAGTGACTGCACCAGCAGAATAGTGAGTGCAGCTCTGGGGCATAATACAGGATGTAACTCAGGATCAGTAATGTAATGTATGTACACAGTGACTGCACCAGCAGAATAGTGAGTGCAGCTCTGGGGTATAATACAGGATGTAACTCAGGATCAGTAATGTAATGTATGTACACAGTGACTGCACCAGCAGAATAGTGAGTGCAGCTCTGGGGTATAATACAGGATGTAACTCAGGATCAGTAATGTAATGTATGTACACAGTGACTGCACCAGCAGAATAGTGAGTGCAGCTCTGGAGTATAATACAGGATCAGTAATGTATGTACACAGTGACTGCACCAGCAGAATAGTGAGTACAGCTCTGGAGTATAATACAGAATAGAAGGGTCCTTTCTGGTTATTATGGGTGCTACAACCTACAGTGTGAGGCCCCATCCAATTTTTTTTTGGTAGAAGTTTCTTTGGAAATAAATTCACCGCCCGCTACCACCTTACTCCAGCTTATCTGCCAATAATCCTAAACAACCCTCCATCACTTCTCTCATGCTGCACCAGTTCTGCGGAATGCTCTACCCAGTCATGATCTCCTCCAGGTTTCGGCAGACCGATCACTCACTAGTCTGACTCCTTTCCTTTCTGATAAATCTATTCATCAGAAAGTGTCAGAACAAAGCAGCTTCATGCACGCGGAGCAGCGGTAATGTCGCCTCTCCACCTCCGCACGTACCTGGCTCATTCCTCCTCCCATGACGCTGGACAGGATCTGTAAACACAGGACAGGGGGTGACGGAGGAAAGGTGCAGCGTGAGCACAGGGGATAGACGGGGGTCCACAGGCAGAGAATGGAGGCAATCACCGACCCGGGAGAAGTCGCTGCAGAGCAACACGGTTGTCACAAACAGCGCAGGACTCATCCCCAGGGCTGAGGCATCAGGTTACCCCGAGCCGCCCTCTGCGCGGTGACAGGTTACAGCAGGCGGCACAGCCCCAGCCCTCTCCGGGACGACGACACTAATTGTAACCAGATCCTATCTGGTTCCAAATCCGTTTATTTTCTGACAATAATTCTCTTTTTACTCCAGATCCTGCACAGGATGATGAGGGCGTCTCATTCAGCATTTAGAGATTTGCTTCAGAGCAGCTACATGGACCAGAGAAAGTCGAAAAATTCACAGGCTTCCAAGGGATAGTGTTGTAGGGAGGGAGAGGAGGCGAGATGTGACCGTAACTCATTAACTTCTATAGGGAGTGAAGTGAGCATGCTCTACAGAGGTCATCGAGCAGGGAGGAGAGAAGCCAGGACCAGCATTCATTGGCTTCTACTGGGAAGTGTTGCGGTCATGCTCATTAGGTGAGGAGAGGTGTGGGGGAAAGGTAACCATTCAAATTTCTATGGGAGAGAGCTGTGTGCATGCTCAGTCACCCCAGGGGTGAGCTAGGACCGATTCATTCCAAAGGCAGAGTGTTGTAGGCGTGCTCGGTCTCCTGTGCAGAGGTCACTGAGCAGGGAGATGGAAGTGGATGACTCATTAATTGCTATGGGAGAGTGTTGTCGGCATGGTTGAGGCTATGTGCACACGTTGCGGATTTCCTGCGGTTTTTGTGCAGATTCCAATTGAGGAGCAGGTGTAAACCGCTGCGGAATCCGCACAAAGAACTGACATGCTGCGGAAAATACAATGCAGCGTTTCCACGCGTTGTTTTCCGCAGCATGTACACTGAGGATTTTGTGTTCCATAGGTTTACATGGTACTGTACACCGCATGGAAAACTGCTGCAGATTCGCAGCCAAATCCACAACGTGTGCACAGAGCCTGACAGTGCAGGGGTCAGCTGTGACCAGCGTCAAACTGAAGTAGATGGATTTTCTCTGGTGGGCCCAACCTTGTATAACGCATAAGCTGCAGAGTCTTCCTTTTAGCTTGTCAGGCTGATAACCAGGGAATTTTTTCCAACTATAAATTTGTCCAAACCGTCACCTGACAAAGCAGGAAAACGCTCATATGTTGGGGGCAATGATTTTTAGGATTGATTTAAAAACATCCTTATCGGCAGCAGATCATTTTGTGTAAACAAGTCAAGTGCTGCCGAGAACAATGATATTCTATAAGCACAGAAAGATCGTATTAACTAGATATGTACCACACACACAGACTAGATGCAGGATACACACCGGTCACATGACACAGAATGCACACTAGTCAAATGCTAGACACAGGACACGTACTCACCGGTCACACGCTAGACACAGGATTAGAGATGGGTGGACCTCTGTATATTCAGGTCCGGCAAAATAGTTTAAAAAAAAAAACACACAACAAAACTTTGGGTTCGGGTACCAGAACAGTGCGCGGACTCCATTCACTTGAATGGGGGTCCAAGCATCAAGTGTTTGCCATGCTGTAGCGCAGCAAAACACGGCTTCTGATTGGAGGCAAAATCATTACCGTCTGTCTGACAGTCGCGATTCCCACACTTTCAAATGACGTTGTGAGCCCGCAGCAGTGATAGTAGGTATAACGTTTACCTACAGTCACTGGTGTCGGCTAATAGGACTACTGCTCCCCATCAGCCTGTGCCTGCTTCTGCCATTAACGGTGAGTGTAGGAGCGGCTGAAGGGAGTATTCAGATTGCACTCTAAATAAACAATTAGAAAAAAACAAAAACACACACAAAAAAAACGGTGTGGCTTTTTCTGCATTTTTGATAACCAGCCAGGCAAAACAGACAGCTGGGGGCTGCAACCATCAGCGGTCAGTGTTAAAGGGACTCTGTCACCTGAATTTGGAGGGAACAATCTTCAGCCATGGAGGCGGGGTTTTCGGGTGTTTGATTCACCCTTTCCTTACCCGCTGGCTGCAATATTGCATTGAAGTTAATTCTCTGTCCAATACATACCATGAGATACGGCCTTCCCAAAACCCTGTCTGATGACAAATGCACACTTAGCAGGATGCAGCAGGCCTTCACTGATAAAGGCTAGGGGCGGCACAGGTGCAAACTACTTGATAAAAACAGCCACCCCAACCAAACATTGCAGGGGTTGGCTGCCTAGCAGAAAAAATGCACATATAGTGTATGCATTTATCATATGCATGCATTTTTTTGCACTTTATCATATCCTTTTTTGCAGGATGTGGCCAGGCCTCTTTATGTTGGCTAGGTTTTTCTGGGGCGTCTGTCACTGTGTGCTGCATTTTTTTAGTGCTGGGCAGCCCGCCTGTTAATACAAGGGGCGTCATCAATAGGTTGCACACAGACACTGTGCACCACACTTATCAGTGTGACTGGCGTCCTATGTGAGTCATTTTAATGTGCATTTTTTCTGCTAGGCAGCCAACCCCTGCAATGTTTGGTTGGGGTGGCTGTTTTTATCAAGTAGTTTGCACCTGTGCCGCCCCTAGCCTTTATCAGTGGAGGCCTGCTGCATCCTGCTAAGTGTGCATTTGTCATCAGACAGGGTTTTGGGAAGGCCGTATCTCATGGTATGTATTTTTTCTATGTTAGCTGTTAATTCTCTGTCCTCCATAGTACACGCCTGCGCAAGGCAAGATTACCTTGTGCAGGCGTGTACTACGGAGGACAGAAAATGAACTTCAATCCAATATTGCAGCCAGCATGCAGCCAGCGGGTAAGGAAAGGGTGAATCAAACACCCGAAAACCCCGCCTATGGCTGAAAATTGTTCACTCCAAATTCAGGTGACAGAGTCCCTTTAACCCCTTCACGACATGCGCCGTACATCTACTGCGCATGCCGTGAATCCCCCTTTGATGTGGGCTCCGGCGGTGAGCCCACATCAAAGTCGCGACATGTCAGCTGTTTTGTACAGCTGACATGTGTGCGCAATAGCGGCGGGTGAAATCGCTATTCACCCGCCGCTATTAACCTGTTAAATGCCGCTGTCAAACACAGACAGCGGCATTTAACTACCGCATCCGGCCGGGCGGCCGGATATGACGTCATCGTCGACCCCCGTCACATGATCGGGGGTCGGCGATGCATCAGGAAGGTAACCATAGAGGTCCTTGAGACCTCTATGGTTACTGATGCAGGTCTGCTGTGAGCGCCCCCCTGTAGTCGGCGCTCACAGCACACCTGCATTTCTGCTACATAGCAGCGATCTGATGATCACTGCTATGTAGCAGAGCCGATCAGGCTATGCCAGCTTCTAGCCTCCCATGGAGGCTATTGAAGCATGGCACAAGTAAAAAAAAATGTTTTTAAAAATATGAAAAAAATATAAAAGTTTAAATCACCCCCCTTTCGCCCCATCCTAAATAAAACAATAAAAAAAACCAAACCTACACGTATTTGGTATCACCGTGTTCAGAATCGCCCGATCTATCAATTAAAAAAAGCATTAACCTGATCGCTAAACGGCGTAGCGAGAAAAAAATCCGAAACGCCAGAATTACGTATTTTTGGTCGCCGCGACATTGCATTAAAATGTAATAACGGGCGATCAAAAGAATGTATCTGCGCAAAAATGGTATCATTAAAAACGTCATCTCGGCACGCAAAAAATAAGCCCTCACACGACCCCAGATCACGAAAAATGGAGACGCTACGGGTATCGGAAAATGGCACTTTTTTTTCTTTTCTTTTTTTTTTAGCAAAGTTTGGAATTTTTTTTCACCACTTAGATAAAAGAGAATCATAATGGCAGGTTAGTTTTAGCATTTAGTGAACCTAGCAAAAAAGCCAAACAAAAAACAAGTGTGGGATTGCACTTTTTTTGCAATTTCACCGCACTTGGAATTTT